>NW_027478453.1:1112932-1483910 GCF_051014685.1 Ptiloglossa arizonensis | reverse complement strand
TCAGATGCAACAGAAATTTTGCGGATTGGTCAATCCGTTCGCGAGATATGGCAGTTTGGAGGTAAGAAACGCTTGAGAAACTCAAAATTTTTGCAGTTCTGATGCTCGAAACGAATAACTAGGGCGGCCTAGGGCAAAAGTACGCATAGTATTGTAATCGGGCGAGTTTCTACTTTCAGATGCAACAGAAATTTTGCGGATTGGTAAATCCGTTCGCGAGATATGGCAGTTTGGAGGTAAGAAACGCTTGAGAAACTCAAAATTTTCGCAGTTCTGATGCTCGAAACGAATAACTAGAACGGCCTAGGGGAAAAGTACGCATACCGTTGTAATCGGGCGAGTTTCTACTTTCAGATGCAACAGAAGTTTTGCGGATTGGTCAATCCGTTCGCGAGATATGGCAGTTTGGAGGTAAGAAACGCTTGAGAAACTCAAAATTTTCGCAGTTCTGATGCTCGAAACGAATAACTAGAACGGCCTAGGGGAAAAGTGCGCATAGTGTTGTAATCGGGCGAGTTTCTACTTTCAGATGCAACAGAAATTTTGCGGATTGGTCAATCCGTTCGCGAGATATGGCAGTTTGGAGGTAAGAAACGCTCGAGAAACTCAAAATTTTCGCAGTTCTGATGCTCGAAACGAATAACTAGAACGGCCTAGGGGAAAAGTACGCACACCGTTGTAATCGGGCGAGTTTCTACTTTCAGATGCAACAGAAATTTTGCGGATTGGTCAATCCGTTCGCGAGATATGGCAGTTTGGAAGTAAGAAACGCTTGAGAAACTCTAAATTTTCGAAGTTCTGATGCTCGAAACGAATAACTAGAACGGCCTAGGGGAAAGGTACGCATACCGTTGTAATCGGGCGAGTTTCTACTTTCAGATGCATCAGAAATTTTGCGGATTGGACAATCCGTTCGCGAGATGTGGCAGTTTGTACGTGAGAAACGCTTGAGAAACTCAAAATTTTCGCAGTTCTGATGCTCGAAACGAATAACTAGAACGGCCTAGGGGAAAAGTACGCATACCGTTGTAATCGGGCGAGTTTCTACCTTCAGATGCAACAGAAATTTTGCGGATTGGTCAATCCGTTCGCGAGATATGGCAGTTTGGAGGTAAGAAACGCTTGAGAAACTCAAAATTTTCGCAGTTCTGATGCTCGAAACGAATAACTAGGACGGCCTAGGGGAAAAGTGCGCATAGTGTTGTAATCGGGCGAGTTTCTACTTTCAGATGCAACAGAAATTTTGCGGATTGGTCAATCCGTTCGCGAGATATGGCAGTTTGGATGTAAGAAACGCTTGAGAAACTCAAAATTTTCGCAGTTCTGATGCTCGAAACGAATAACTAGAACGGCCTAGGGGAAAAGTGCGCATAGTGTTGTAATCGGGCGAGTTTCTACTTTCAGATGCAACAGAAATTTTGCGGATTGGTCAATCCGTTCGCGAGATATGGCAGTTTGGAGGTAAGAAACGCTTGAGAAACTCAAAATTTTCGCAGTTCTGATGCTCGAAACGAATAACTAGAACGGCCTATGGGAAAAGTAGGCACAGTGTTGTAATCGGGCGAGTTTCTACTTTCAGATGCAACAGAAATTGTGCGGATTGGTCAATCCGTTCGCGAGATATGGCAGTTTGGAAGTAAGAAACGCTTGAGAAACTCAAAATTTTCGCAGTTCTGATGCTCGAAACGAATAACTAGAACGGCCTAGGGGAAAAGTACGCATACCGTTGTAATCGGGCGAGTTTCTACTTTCAGATGCAACAGACATTTTGCGGATTGGTCAATCCGTTCGCGAGATATGGCAGTTTGGAAGTAAGAAACGCTTGAGAAACTCAAAATTTTTGCAGTTCTGATGCTCGAAACGAATAACTAGGGCGGCCTAGGGCAAAAGTACGCATAGTGTTGTAATCGGGCGAGTTTCTACTTTCAGATGCAACAGAAATTTTGCGGATTGGTAAATCCGTTCGCGAGATATGGCAGTTTGGAGGTAAGAAACGCTTGAGAAACTCAAAATTTTCGCAGTTCTGATGCTCGAAACGAATAACTAGAACGGCCTAGGGGAAAAGTACGCATACCGTTGTAATCGGGCGAGTTTCTACTTTCAGATGCAACAGAAGTTTTGCGGATTGGTCAATCCGTTCGCGAGATATGGCAGTTTGGAGGTAAGAAACGCTTGAGAAACTCAAAATTTTCGCAGTTCTGATGCTCGAAACGAATAACTAGAACGGCCTAGGGGAAAAGTGCGCATAGTGTTGTAATCGGGCGAGTTTCTACTTTCAGATGCAACAGAATTTTTGCGGATTGGTCAATCCGTTCGCGAGATATGGCAGTTTGGAGGTAAGAAACGCTCGAGAAACTCAAAATTTTCGCTGTTCTGATGCTCGAAACGAATAACTAGAACGGCCTAGGGGAAAAGTACGCACACCGTTGTAATCGGGCGAGTTTCTACTTTCAGATGCAACAGAAATTTTGCGGATTGGTCAATCCGTTCGCGAGATATGGCAGTTTGGAAGTAAGAAACGCTTGAGAAACTCAAAATTTTCGAAGTTCTGATGCTCGAAACGAATAACTAGAACGGCCTAGGGGAAAGGTACGCATACCGTTGTAATCGGGCGAGTTTCTACTTTCAGATGCATCAGAAATTTTGCGGATTGGACAATCCGTTCGCGAGATGTGGCAGTTTGTACGTGAGAAACGCTTGAGAAACTCAAAATTTTCGCAGTTCTGATGCTCGAAACGAATAACTAGAACGGCCTAGGGGAAAAGTACGCACACCGTTGTAATCGGGCGAGTTTCTACTTTCAGATGCATCAGAAATTTTGCGGATTGGACAATCCGTTCGCGAGATGTGGCAGTTTGTACGTGAGAAACGCTTGAGAAACTCAAAATTTTCGCAGTTCTGATGCTCGAAACGAATAACTAGAACGGCCTAGGGGAAAAGTACGCATACCGTTGTAATCGGGCGAGTTTCTACCTTCAGATGCAACAGAAATTTTGCGGATTGGTCAATCCGTTCGCGAGATATGGCAGTTTGGAGGTAAGAAACGCTTGAGAAACTCAAAATTTTTGCAGTTCTGATGCTCGAAACGAATAACTAGGGCGGCCTAGGGCAAAAGTACGCATAGTCTTGTAATCGGGCGAGTTTCTACTTTCAGATGCAACAGAAATTTTGCGGATTGGTAAATCCGTTCGCGAGATATGGCAGTTTGGAGGTAAGAAACGCTTGAGAAACTCAAAATTTTCGCAGTTCTGATGCTCGAAACGAATAACTAGAACGGCCTAGGGGAAAAGTACGCATACCGTTGTAATCGGGCGAGTTTCTACCTTCAGATGCAACAGAAATTTTGCGGATTGGTCAATCCGTTCGCGAGATATGGCAGTTTGGAGGTAAGAAACGCTTGAGAAACTCAAAATTTTCGCAGTTCTGATGCTCGAAACGAATAACTAGGACGGCCTAGGGGAAAAGTGCGCATAGTGTTGTAATCGGGCGAGTTTCTACTTTCAGATGCAACAGAAATTTTGCGGATTGGTCAATCCGTTCGCGAGATATGGCAGTTTGGAAGTAAGAAACGCTTGAGAAACTCAAAATTTTCGCAGTTCTGTTGCTCGAAACGAATAACTAGAACGGGCTAGGGGAAAAGTACGCATACCGTTGTAATCGGGCGAGTTTCTACTTTCAGATGCAACAGAAATTTTGCGGATTGGTCAATCCGTTCGCGAGATATGGCAGTTTGGATGTAAGAAACGCTTGAGAAACTCAAAATTTTCGCAGTTCTGATGCTCGAAACGAATAACTAGAACGGCCTAGGGGAAAAGTGCGCATAGTGTTGTAATCGGGCGAGTTTCTCCTTTCAGATGCAACAGAAATTTTGCGGATTGGTCAATCCGTTCGCGAGATATGGCAGTTTGGAGGTAAGAAACGCTTGAGAAACTCAAAATTTTCGCAGTTCTGATGCTCGAAACGAATAACTAGAACGGCCTAGGGGAAAAGTAGGCACAGTGTTGTAATCGGGCGAGTTTCTACTTTCAGATGCAACAGAAATTGTGCGGATTGGTCAATCCGTTCGCGAGATATGGCAGTTTGGAAGTAAGAAACGCTTGAGAAACTCAAAATTTTCGCAGTTCTGTTGCTCGAAACGAATAACTAGAACGGGCTAGGGGAAAAGTACGCATACAGTTGTAATCGGGCGAGGTTCTACTTTCAGATGCAACAGAAATTTTGCGGATTGGTAAATCCGTTCGCGAGATATGGCAGTTTGGATGTAAGAAACGCTTGAGGAACTCAAAATTTTCGCAGACCTGATGCTCGAAACGAATAACTAGAACGGCCTAGGGGAAAAGTACGCATACCGTTGTAATCGGGCGAGTTTCTACTTTCAGATGCAACAGAAATTTTGCGGATTGGTCAATCCGTTCGCGAGATATGGCAGTTTGGAAGTAAGAAACGTTCGAGAAACTCAAAATTTTCGCAGTTCTGATGCTCGAAACGAATAACTAGAACGGCCTAGGGGAAAAGTACGCACACCGTTGTAATCGGGCGAGTTTCTACTTTCAGATGCAACAGAAATTTTGCGAATTGGTCAATCCGTTCGCGAGATATGGCAGTTTGGAGGTAAGAAACGCTTGAGAAACTCAAAATTTTCGCAGTTCTGATGGTCGAAACGAATAACTGGAACGGCCTAGGGGAAAAGTACGCATAGTGTTGTAATCGGGCGAGTTTCTACTTTCAGATGCAACAGAAATTTTGCGGATTGGTCGATCCGTTCGCGAGATATGGCAGTTTGGAAGTAAGAAACGCTTGAGAAACTCAAAATTTTCACAGTTCTGATGCTCGAAACGAATAACTAGAACGTCCTAGGGGAAAAGTACGCATACTGTTGTAATCGGGCGAGTTTCTACTTTCAGATGCAACAGAAATTTTGCGGATTGGTCAATCCGTTCGCGAGATATGGCAGTTTGGATGTAAGAAACGCTTGAGAATCTCAAAATTTTCGCAGTTCTGATGCTCGAAACGAATAACTAGAACGGCCTAGGGGAAAAGAACGCACACCGTTGTAATCGGGCGAGTTGCTACTTTCAGATGCAACAGAAATTTTGCGGATTGGTCAATCCGTTCGCGAGATATGGCAGTTTGGAGGTAAGAAACGCTTGAGAAACTCAAAATTTTCGCAGTTCTGATGCTCGAAACGAATAACTAGAACAGCCTAGGGGAAAAGTACGAATAGTGTTGTAATCGGGCGAGTTTCTACTTTCAGATGCAACAGAAATTTTGCGGATTGGTCAATCCGTTCGCGAGATATGGCAGTTTGGAAGTAAGAATGGTTCGAGAAACTCAAAATTTTCGCAGTTCTGATGCTCGAAACGAATAACTAGAACGGCCTAGGGGAAAAGTACGCACACCGTTGTAATCGGGCGAGTTTCTACTTTCAGATGCAACAGAAATTTTGCGGATTGGTCAATCCGTTCGCGTGATATGGCAGTTTGGAGGTAAGAAACGCTTGAGAAACTCAAAATTTTCGCAGTTCTGATGGTCGAAACGAATAACTAGAACGGCCTAGGGGGAAAGTACGCATAGTGTTGTAATCGGGCGAGTTTCTACTTTCAGATGCAACAGAAATTTTGCGGATTGGTCAATCCGTTCGCGAGATATGGCAGTTTGGAAGTAAGAAACGCTTGAGAAACTCAAAATTTTCACAGTTCTGATGCTCGAAACGAATAACTAGAACGTCCTAGGGGAAAAGTACGCATACCGTTGTAATCGGGCGAGTTTCTACTTTCAGATGCAACAGAAATTTTGCGGATTGGTCAATCCGTTCGCGAGATATGGCAGTTTGGAAGTAAGAAACGCTTGAGAAACTCAAAATTTTTGCAGTTCTGATGCTCGAAACGAATAACTAGGGCGGCCTAGGGGAAAAGTACGCATAGTGTTGTAATCGGGCGAGTTTCTACTTTCAGATGCAACAGAAATTTTGCGGATTGGTCAATCCGTTCGCGAGATATGGCAGTTTGGAGGTAAGAAACGCTTGAGAAACTCAAAATTTTCGCAGTTCTGATGCTCGAAACGAATAACTAAAACGGCCTAGGGGAAAAGTACGAATAGTGTTGTAATCGGGCGAGTTTCTACTTTCAGATGCAACAGAAATTGTGCGGATTGGTCAATCCGTTCGCGAGATATGGCAGTTTGGAGGTAAGAAACGCTTGAGAAACTCAAAATTTTCGCAGTTCTGATGCTCGAAACGAATAACTAGAACGGCCTAGGGGAAAAGTACGCATACCGTTGTAATCGGGCGAGTTTCTACTTTCAGATGCAACAGAAGTTTTGCGGATTGGTCAATCCGTTCGCGAGATATGGCAGTTTGGAGGTAAGAAACGCTTGAGAAACTCAAAATTTTCGCAGTTCTGATGCTCGAAACGAATAACTAGAACGGCCTAGGGGAAAAGTGCGCATAGTGTTGTAATCGGGCGAGTTTCTACTTTCAGATGCAACAGAATTTTTGCGGATTGGTCAATCCGTTCGCGAGATATGGCAGTTTGGAGGTAAGAAACGCTCGAGAAACTCAAAATTTTCGCTGTTCTGATGCTCGAAACGAATAACTAGAACGGCCTAGGGGAAAAGTACGCACACCGTTGTAATCGGGCGAGTTTCTACTTTCAGATGCAACAGAAATTTTGCGGATTGGTCAATCCGTTCGCGAGATATGGCAGTTTGGAAGTAAGAAACGCTTGAGAAACTCAAAATTTTCGAAGTTCTGATGCTCGAAACGAATAACTAGAACGGCCTAGGGGAAAGGTACGCATACCGTTGTAATCGGGCGAGTTTCTACTTTCAGATGCATCAGAAATTTTGCGGATTGGACAATCCGTTCGCGAGATGTGGCAGTTTGTACGTGAGAAACGCTTGAGAAACTCAAAATTTTCGCAGTTCTGATGCTCGAAACGAATAACTAGAACGGCCTAGGGGAAAAGTACGCACACCGTTGTAATCGGGCGAGTTTCTACTTTCAGATGCATCAGAAATTTTGCGGATTGGACAATCCGTTCGCGAGATGTGGCAGTTTGTACGTGAGAAACGCTTGAGAAACTCAAAATTTTCGCAGTTCTGATGCTCGAAACGAATAACTAGAACGGCCTAGGGGAAAAGTACGCATACCGTTGTAATCGGGCGAGTTTCTACCTTCAGATGCAACAGAAATTTTGCGGATTGGTCAATCCGTTCGCGAGATATGGCAGTTTGGAGGTAAGAAACGCTTGAGAAACTCAAAATTTTTGCAGTTCTGATGCTCGAAACGAATAACTAGGGCGGCCTAGGGCAAAAGTACGCATAGTCTTGTAATCGGGCGAGTTTCTACTTTCAGATGCAACAGAAATTTTGCGGATTGGTAAATCCGTTCGCGAGATATGGCAGTTTGGAGGTAAGAAACGCTTGAGAAACTCAAAATTTTCGCAGTTCTGATGCTCGAAACGAATAACTAGAACGGCCTAGGGGAAAAGTACGCATACCGTTGTAATCGGGCGAGTTTCTACCTTCAGATGCAACAGAAATTTTGCGGATTGGTCAATCCGTTCGCGAGATATGGCAGTTTGGAGGTAAGAAACGCTTGAGAAACTCAAAATTTTCGCAGTTCTGATGCTCGAAACGAATAACTAGGACGGCCTAGGGGAAAAGTGCGCATAGTGTTGTAATCGGGCGAGTTTCTACTTTCAGATGCAACAGAAATTTTGCGGATTGGTCAATCCGTTCGCGAGATATGGCAGTTTGGAAGTAAGAAACGCTTGAGAAACTCAAAATTTTCGCAGTTCTGTTGCTCGAAACGAATAACTAGAACGGGCTAGGGGAAAAGTACGCATACCGTTGTAATCGGGCGAGTTTCTACTTTCAGATGCAACAGAAATTTTGCGGATTGGTCAATCCGTTCGCGAGATATGGCAGTTTGGATGTAAGAAACGCTTGAGAAACTCAAAATTTTCGCAGTTCTGATGCTCGAAACGAATAACTAGAACGGCCTAGGGGAAAAGTGCGCATAGTGTTGTAATCGGGCGAGTTTCTCCTTTCAGATGCAACAGAAATTTTGCGGATTGGTCAATCCGTTCGCGAGATATGGCAGTTTGGAGGTAAGAAACGCTTGAGAAACTCAAAATTTTCGCAGTTCTGATGCTCGAAACGAATAACTAGAACGGCCTAGGGGAAAAGTAGGCACAGTGTTGTAATCGGGCGAGTTTCTACTTTCAGATGCAACAGAAATTGTGCGGATTGGTCAATCCGTTCGCGAGATATGGCAGTTTGGAAGTAAGAAACGCTTGAGAAACTCAAAATTTTCGCAGTTCTGTTGCTCGAAACGAATAACTAGAACGGGCTAGGGGAAAAGTACGCATACAGTTGTAATCGGGCGAGGTTCTACTTTCAGATGCAACAGAAATTTTGCGGATTGGTAAATCCGTTCGCGAGATATGGCAGTTTGGATGTAAGAAACGCTTGAGGAACTCAAAATTTTCGCAGACCTGATGCTCGAAACGAATAACTAGAACGGCCTAGGGGAAAAGTACGCATACCGTTGTAATCGGGCGAGTTTCTACTTTCAGATGCAACAGAAATTTTGCGGATTGGTCAATCCGTTCGCGAGATATGGCAGTTTGGAAGTAAGAAACGTTCGAGAAACTCAAAATTTTCGCAGTTCTGATGCTCGAAACGAATAACTAGAACGGCCTAGGGGAAAAGTACGCACACCGTTGTAATCGGGCGAGTTTCTACTTTCAGATGCAACAGAAATTTTGCGAATTGGTCAATCCGTTCGCGAGATATGGCAGTTTGGAGGTAAGAAACGCTTGAGAAACTCAAAATTTTCGCAGTTCTGATGGTCGAAACGAATAACTGGAACGGCCTAGGGGAAAAGTACGCATAGTGTTGTAATCGGGCGAGTTTCTACTTTCAGATGCAACAGAAATTTTGCGGATTGGTCAATCCGTTCGCGAGATATGGCAGTTTGGAAGTAAGAAACGCTTGAGAAACTCAAAATTTTCACAGTTCTGATGCTCGAAACGAATAACTAGAACGTCCTAGGGGAAAAGTACGCATACTGTTGTAATCGGGCGAGTTTCTACTTTCAGATGCAACAGAAATTTTGCGGATTGGTCAATCCGTTCGCGAGATATGGCAGTTTGGATGTAAGAAACGCTTGAGAATCTCAAAATTTTCGCAGTTCTGATGCTCGAAACGAATAACTAGAACGGCCTAGGGGAAAAGAACGCACACCGTTGTAATCGGGCGAGTTGCTACTTTCAGATGCAACAGAAATTTTGCGGATTGGTCAATCCGTTCGCGAGATATGGCAGTTTGGAGGTAAGAAACGCTTGAGAAACTCAAAATTTTCGCAGTTCTGATGCTCGAAACGAATAACTAGAACAGCCTAGGGGAAAAGTACGAATAGTGTTGTAATCGGGCGAGTTTCTACTTTCAGATGCAACAGAAATTTTGCGGATTGGTCAATCCGTTCGCGAGATATGGCAGTTTGGAAGTAAGAATGGTTCGAGAAACTCAAAATTTTCGCAGTTCTGATGCTCGAAACGAATAACTAGAACGGCCTAGGGGAAAAGTACGCACACCGTTGTAATCGGGCGAGTTTCTACTTTCAGATGCAACAGAAATTTTGCGGATTGGTCAATCCGTTCGCGTGATATGGCAGTTTGGAGGTAAGAAACGCTTGAGAAACTCAAAATTTTCGCAGTTCTGATGGTCGAAACGAATAACTAGAACGGCCTAGGGGGAAAGTACGCATAGTGTTGTAATCGGGCGAGTTTCTACTTTCAGATGCAACAGAAATTTTGCGGATTGGTCAATCCGTTCGCGAGATATGGCAGTTTGGAAGTAAGAAACGCTTGAGAAACTCAAAATTTTCACAGTTCTGATGCTCGAAACGAATAACTAGAACGTCCTAGGGGAAAAGTACGCATACCGTTGTAATCGGGCGAGTTTCTACTTTCAGATGCAACAGAAATTTTGCGGATTGGTCAATCCGTTCGCGAGATATGGCAGTTTGGAAGTAAGAAACGCTTGAGAAACTCAAAATTTTTGCAGTTCTGATGCTCGAAACGAATAACTAGGGCGGCCTAGGGGAAAAGTACGCATAGTGTTGTAATCGGGCGAGTTTCTACTTTCAGATGCAACAGAAATTTTGCGGATTGGTCAATCCGTTCGCGAGATATGGCAGTTTGGAGGTAAGAAACGCTTGAGAAACTCAAAATTTTCGCAGTTCTGATGCTCGAAACGAATAACTAAAACGGCCTAGGGGAAAAGTACGAATAGTGTTGTAATCGGGCGAGTTTCTACTTTCAGATGCAACAGAAATTGTGCGGATTGGTCAATCCGTTCGCGAGATATGGCAGTTTGGATGTAAGAAACGCTTGAGAAACTCAAAATTTTCGCAGTTCTGATGCTCGAAACGAATAACTAGAACGGCCTAGGGGAAAAGTACGCATACCGATGTAATCGGGCTAGTTTCTACTTTCAGATGCAACAGAAATTTTGCGGATTGGTCAATCCGTTCCCGAGATAAGGCAGTTTGGAGGTAAGAAACGCTTGAGAAACTCAAAATTTTCGCAGTTCTGTTGCTCGAAACGAATAACTAGAACGGGCTAGGGGAAAAGTACGCATACCGTTGTAATCGGGCGAGTTTCTACTTTCAGATGCAACAGAAATTTTGCGGATTGGTCAATCCGTTCGCGAGATATGGCAGTTTGGAGGTAAGAAACGCTTGAGAAACTCAAAATTTTCGCAGTTCTGATGCTCGAAACGAATAACTAGAACAGCCTAGGAGAAAAGTACGAATAGTGTTGTAATCGGGCGAGTTTCTACTTTCAGATGCAACAGAAATTGTGCGGATTGGTCAATCCGTTCGCGAGATATGGCAGTTTGGAAGTAAGAAACGCTTGAGAAACTCAAAATTTTCGCAGTTCTGTTGCTCGAAACGAATAACTAGAACGGGCTAGGGGAAAAGTACGCATACAGTTGTAATCGGGCGAGTTTCTACTTTCAGATGCAACAGAAATTTTGCGGATTGGTAAATCCGTTCGCGAGATATGGCAGTTTGGATGTAAGAAACGCTTGAGGAACTCAAAATTTTCGCAGATCTGATGCTCGAAACGAATAACTAGAACGGCCTAGGGGAAAAGTACGCATACCGTTGTAATCGGGCGAGTTTCTACTTTCAGATGCAACAGAAATTTTGCGGATTGGTCAATCCGTTCGCGAGATATGGCAGTTTGGAGGTAAGAAACGCTTGAGAAACTCAAAATTTTCGCAGTTCTGATGCTCGAAACGAATAACTAAAACGGCCTAGGGGAAAAGTACGAATAGTGTTGTAATCGGGCGAGTTTCTACTTTCAGATGCAACAGAAATTGTGCGGATTGGTCAATCCGTTCGCGAGATATGGCAGTTTGGATGTAAGAAACGCTTGAGAAACTCAAAATTTTCGCAGTTCTGATGCTCGAAACGAATAACTAGAACGGCCTAGGGGAAAAGTACGCATACCGATGTAATCGGGCTAGTTTCTACTTTCAGATGCAACAGAAATTTTGCGGATTGGTCAATCCGTTCCCGAGATATGGCAGTTTGGATGTAAGAAACGCTTGAGAAACTCAAAATTTTCGCAGTTCTGATGCTCGAAACGAATAACTAGAACGGCCTAGGGGAAAAGTGCGCATAGTGTTGTAATCGGGCGAGTTTCTACTTTCAGATGCAACAGAAATTTTGCGGATTGGTCAATCCGTTCGCGAGATATGGCAGTTTGGAGGTAAGAAACGCTTGAGAAACTCAAAATTTTCGCAGTTCTGATGCTCGAAACGAATAACTAGAACAGCCTAGGGGAAAAGTATGAATAGTGTTGTAATCGGGCGAGTTTCTACTTTCAGATGCAACAGAAATTGTGCGGATTGGTCAATCCGTTCGCGAGATATGGCAGTTTGGAAGTAAGAAACGCTTGAGAAACTCAAAATTTTCGCAGTTCTGTTGCTCGAAACGAATAACTAGAACGGGCTAGGGGAAAAGTACGCATACAGTTGTAATCGGGCGAGTTTCTACTTTCAGATGCAACAGAAATTTTGCAGATTGGTAAATCCGTTCGCGAGATATGGCAGTTTGGATGTAAGAAACGCTTGAGGAACTCAAAATTTTCGCAGATCTGATGCTCGAAACGAATAACTAGAACGGCCTAGGGGAAAAGTACGCATACCGTTGTAATCGGGCGAGTTTCTACTTTCAGATGCAACAGAAATTTTGCGGATTGGTCAATCCGTTCGCGAGATATGGCAGTTTGGAGGTAAGAAACGCTTGAGAAACTCAAAATTTTCGCAGTTCTGATGCTCGAAACGAATAACTAGAACGGCCTAGGGGAAAAGTGCGCATAGTGTTGTAATCGGGCGAGTTTCTACTTTCAGATGCAACAGAAATTTTGCTGATTGGTCAATCCGTTCGCGAGATATGGCAGTTTGGAAGTAAGAAACGTTCGAGAAACTCAAAATTTTCGCAGTTCTGATGCTCGAAACGAATAACTAGATCGGCCTAGGGGAAAAGTACGCACACCGTTGTAATCGGGCGAGTTTCTACTTTCAGATGCAACAGAAATTTTGCGGATTGGTCAATCCGTTCGCGAGATATGGCAGTTTGGAGGTAAGAAACGCTTGAGAAACTCAAAATTTTCGCAGTTCTGATGGTCGAAACGAATAACTAGAACGGCCTAGGGGAAAAGTACGCATAGTGTTGTAATCGGGCGAGTTTCTACTTTCAGATGCAACAGAAATTTTGCGGATTGGTCAATCCGTTCGCGAGATATGGCAGTTTGGAAGTAAGAAACGCTTGAGAAACTCAAAATTTTCACAGTTCTGATGCTCGAAACGAATAACTAGAACGTCCTAGGGGAAAAGTACGCATACTGTTGTAATCGGGCGAGTTTCTACTTTCAGATGCAACAGAAATTTTGCGGATTGGTCAATCCGTTCGCGAGATATGGCAGTTTGGATGTAAGAAACGCTTGAGAAACTCAAAATTTTCGCAGTTCTGATGCTCGAAACGAATAACTAGAACGGCCTAGGGGAAAAGTACGCACACCGTTGTAATCGGGCGAGTTGCTACTTTCAGATGCAACAGAAATTTTGCGGATTGGTCAATCCGTTCGCGAGATATGGCAGTTTGGAGGTAAGAAACGCTTGAGAAACTCAAAATTTTCGCAGTTCTGATGCTCGAAACGAATAACTAGAACGGCCTAGGGGAAAAGTGCGCATAGTGTTGTAATCGGGCGAGTTTCTACTTTCAGATGCAACAGAAATTTTGCGGATTGGTCAATCCGTTCGCGAGATATGGCAGTTTGGAAGTAAGAAACGTTCGAGAAACTCAAAATTTTCGCAGTTCTGATGCTCGAAACGAATAACTAAAACGGCCTAGGGGAAAAGTACGAATAGTGTTGTAATCGGGCGAGTTTCTACTTTCAGATGCAACAGAAATTGTGCGGATTGGTCAATCCGTTCGCGAGATATGGCAGTTTGGATGTAAGAAACGCTTGAGAAACTCAAAATTTTCGCAGTTCTGATGCTCGAAACGAATAACTGGAACGGCCTAGGGGAAAAGTACGCATACCGATGTAATCGGGCTAGTTTCTACTTTCAGATGCAACAGAAATTTTGCGGATTGGTCAATCCGTTCCCGAGATATGGCAGTTTGGATGTAAGAAACGCTTGAGAAACTCAAAATGTTCGCAGTTCTGATGCTCGAAACGAATAACTAGAACGGCCTAGGGGAAAAGTGTGCATAGTGTTGTAATCGGGCGAGTTTCTACTTTCAGATGCAACAGAAATTTTGCGGATTGGTCAATCCGTTCGCGAGATATGGCAGTTTGGAGGTAAGAAACGCTTGAGAAACTCAAAATTTTCGCAGTTCTGATGCTCGAAACGAATAACTAGAACAGCCTAGGGGAAAAGTATGAATAGTGTTGTAATCGGGCGAGTTTCTACTTTCAGATGCAACAGAAATTGTGCGGATTGGTCAA
Source organism: Ptiloglossa arizonensis (assembly GCF_051014685.1). Lineage (NCBI taxonomy): Eukaryota > Metazoa > Arthropoda > Insecta > Hymenoptera > Colletidae > Ptiloglossa > Ptiloglossa arizonensis. Next base: position 1,469,877 of record NW_027478453.1, on the reverse strand, counting down.
TCCGTTCGCGAGATATGGCAGTTTGGAAGTAAGAAACGCTTGAGAAACTCAAAATTTTCGCAGTTCTGTTGCTCGAAACGAATAACTAGAACGGGCTAGGGGAAAAGTACGCATACAGTTGTAATCGGGCGAGTTTCTACTTTCAGATGCAACAGAAATTTTGCGGATTGGTAAATCCGTTCGCGAGATATGGCAGTTTGGATGTAAGAAACGCTTGAGAAACTCAAAATTTTCGCAGTTCTGATGCTCGAAACGAATAACTAGAACGGCCTAGGGGAAAAGTACGCATAGTGTTGTAATCGGGCGAGTTTCTACTTTCAGATGCAACAGAAATTTTGCTGATTGGTCAATCCGTTCGCGAGATATGGCAGTTTGGAAGTAAGAAACGTTCGAGAAACTCAAAATTTTCGCAGTTCTGATGCTCGAAACGAATAACTAGAACGGCCTAGGGGAAAAGTACGCACACCGTTGTAATCGGGCGAGTTTCTACTTTCAGATGCAACAGAAATTTTGCGGATTGGTCAATCCGTTCGCGAGATATGGCAGTTTGGAGGTAAGAAACGCTTGAGAAACTCAAAATTTTCGCAGTTCTGATGGTCGAAACGAATAACTAGAACGGCCTAGGGGAAAAGTACGCATAGTGTTGTAATCGGGCGAGTTTCTACTTTCAGATGCAACAGAAATTTTGCGGATTGGTCAATCCGTTCGCGAGATATGGCAGTTTGGAATTAAGAAACGCTTGAGAAACTCAAAATTTTCACAGTTCTGATGCTCGAAACGAATAACTAGAACGTCCTAGGGGAAAAGTACGCATACTGTTGTAATCGGGCGAGTTTCTACTTTCAGATGCAACAGAAATTTTGCGGATTGGTCAATCCGTTCGCGAGATATGGCAGTTTGGATGTAAGAAACGCTTGAGGAACTCAAAATTTTCGCAGTTCTGATGCTCGAAACGAATAACTAGAACGGCCTAGGGGAAAAGTACGCACACCGTTGTAATCGGGCGAGTTGCTACTTTCAGATGCAACAGAAATTTTGCGGATTGGTCAATCCGTTCGCGAGATATGGCAGTTTGGATGTAAGAAACGCTTGAGAAACTCAAAATTTTCGCAGTTCTGATGCTCGAAACGAATAACTAGAACGGCCTAGGGGAAAAGTACGCATACCGTTGTAATCGGGCGAGTTTCTACTTTCAGATGCAACAGATATTTTGCGGATTGGTCAATCCGTTCGCGAGATATGGCAGTTTGGATGTAAGAAACGCTTGAGAAACTCAAAATTTTCGCAGTTCTGATGCTCGAAACGAATAACTAAAACGGCCTAGGGGAAAAGTACGAATAGTGTTGTAATCGGGCGAGTTTCTACTTTCAGATGCAACAGAAATTGTGTGGATTGGTCAATCCGTTCGCGAGATATGGCAGTTTGGATGTAAGAAACGCTTGAGAAACTCAAAATTTTCGCAGTTCTGATGCTCGAAACGAATAACTGGAACGGCCTAGGGGAAAAGTACGCATACCGATGTAATCGGGCTAGTTTCTACTTTCAGATGCAACAGAAATTTTGCGGATTGGTCAATCCGTTCCCGAGATATGGCAGTTTGGATGTAAGAAACGCTTGAGAAACTCAAAATTTTCGCAGTTCTGATGCTCGAAACGAATAACTAGAACGGCCTAGGGGAAAAGTGTGCATAGTGTTGTAATCGGGCGAGTTTCTACTTTCAGATGCAACAGAAATTTTGCGGATTGGTCAATCCGTTCGCGAGATATGGCAGTTTGGAGGTAAGAAACGCTTGAGAAACTCAAAATTTTCGCAGTTCTGATGCTCGAAACGAATAACTAGAACAGCCTAGGGGAAAAGTATGAATAGTGTTGTAATCGGGCGAGTTTCTACTTTCAGATGCAACAGAAATTGTGCGGATTGGTCAATCCGTTCGCGAGATATGGCAGTTTGGAAGTAAGAAACGCTTGAGAAACTCAAAATTTTCGCAGTTCTGTTGCTCGAAACGAATAACTAGAACGGGCTAGGGGAAAAGTACGCATACAGTTGTAATCGGGCGAGTTTCTACTTTCAGATGCAACAGAAATTTTGCGGATTGGTAAATCCGTTCGCGAGATATGGCAGTTTGGATGTAAGAAACGCTTGAGAAACTCAAAATTTTCGCAGTTCTGATGCTCGAAACGAATAACTAGAACGGCCTAGGGGAAAAGTACGCATAGTGTTGTAATCGGGCGAGTTTCTACTTTCAGATGCAACAGAAATTTTGCTGATTGGTCAATCCGTTCGCGAGATATGGCAGTTTGGAGGTAAGAAACGCTTGAGAAACTCAAAATTTTCGCAGTTCTGATGGTCGAAACGAATAACTAGAACGGCCTAGGGGAAAAGTACGCATAGTGTTGTAATCGGGCGAGTTTCTACTTTCAGATGCAACAGAAATTTTGCGGATTGGTCAATCCGTTCGCGAGATATGGCAGTTTGGAATTAAGAAACGCTTGAGAAACTCAAAATTTTCACAGTTCTGATGCTCGAAACGAATAACTAGAACGTCCTAGGGGAAAAGTACGCATACTGTTGTAATCGGGCGAGTTTCTACTTTCAGATGCAACAGAAATTTTGCGGATTGGTCAATCCGTTCGCGAGATATGGCAGTTTGGATGTAAGAAACGCTTGAGGAACTCAAAATTTTCGCAGTTCTGATGCTCGAAACGAATAACTAGAACGGCCTAGGGGAAAAGTACGCACACCGTTGTAATCGGGCGAGTTGCTACTTTCAGATGCAACAGAAATTTTGCGGATTGGTCAATCCGTTCGCGAGATATGGCAGTTTGGATGTAAGAAACGCTTGAGAAACTCAAAATTTTCGCAGTTCTGATGCTCGAAACGAATAACTAGAACGGCCTAGGGGAAAAGTACGAATAGTGTTGTAATCGGGCGAGTTTCTACTTTCAGATGCAACAGAAATTGTGCGGATTGGTCAATCCGTTCGCGAGATATGGCAGTTTGGAAGTAAGAAACGCTTGAGAAACTCAAAATTTTCGCAGTTCTGTTGCTCGAAACGAATAACTAGAACGGGCTAGGGGAAAAGTACGCATACAGTTGTAATCGGGCGAGTTTCTACTTTCAGATGCAACAGAAATTTTGCGGATTGGTCAATCCGTTCGCGAGATATGGCAGTTTGGAGGTAAGAAACGCTTGAGAAACTCAAAATTTTCGCAGTTCTGATGCTCGAAACGAATAACTAAAACGGCCTAGGGGAAAAGTACGAATAGTGTTGTAATCGGGCGAGTTTCTACTTTCAGATGCAACAGAAATTGTGCGGATTGGTCAATCCGTTCGCGAGATATGGCAGTTTGGATGTAAGAAACGCTTGAGAAACTCAAAATTTTCGCAGTTCTGATGCTCGAAACGAATAACTAGAACGGCCTAGGGGAAAAGTACGCATACCGTTGTAATCGGGCGAGTTTCTACTTTCAGATGCAACAGATATTTTGCGGATTGGTCAATCCGTTCGCGAGATATGGCAGTTTGGATGTAAGAAACGCTTGAGAAACTCAAAATTTTCGCAGTTCTGATGCTCGAAACGAATAACTAGAACGGCCTAGGGGAAAAGTGCGCATAGTGTTGTAATCGGGCGAGTTTCTACTTTCAGATGCAACAGAAATTTTGCGGATTGGTCAATCTGTTCGCGAGATATGGCAGTTTGGAGGTAAGAAACGCTTGAGAAACTCAAAATTTTCGCAGTTCTGATGCTCGAAACGAATAACTAGAACAGCCTAGGGGAAAAGTACGAATAGTGTTGTAATCGGGCGAGTTTCTACTTTCAGATGCAACAGAAATTGTGCGGATTGGTCAATCCGTTCGCGAGATATGGCAGTTTGGAAGTAAGAAACGCTTGAGAAACTCAAAATTTTCGCAGTTCTGTTGCTCGAAACGAATAACTAGAACGGGCTAGGGGAAAAGTACGCATACAGTTGTAATCGGGCGAGTTTCTACTTTCAGATGCAACAGAAATTTTGCGGATTGGTAAATCCGTTCGCGAGATATGGCAGTTTGGATGTAAGAAACGCTTGAGGAACTCAAAATTTTCGCAGATCTGATGCTCGAAACGAATAACTAGAACGGCCTAGGGGAAAAGTACGCATACCGTTGTAATCGGGCGAGTTTCTACTTTCAGATGCAACAGAAATTTTGCGGATTGGTCAATCCGTTCGCGAGATATGGCAGTTTGGAGGTAAGAAACGCTTGAGAAACTCAAAATTTTCGCAGTTCTGATGCTCGAAACGAATAACTAGAACGGCCTAGGGGAAAAGTGCGCATAGTGTTGTAATCGGGCGAGTTTCTACTTTCAGATGCAACAGAAATTTTGCTGATTGGTCAATCCGTTCGCGAGATATGGCAGTTTGGAAGTAAGAAACGTTCGAGAAACTCAAAATTTTCGCAGTTCTGATGCTCGAAACGAATAACTAGAACGGCCTAGGGGAAAAGTACGCACACCGTTGTAATCGGGCGAGTTTCTACTTTCAGGTGCAACAGAAATTTTGCGGATTGGTCAATCCGTTCGCGAGATATGGCAGTTTGGAGGTAAGAAACGCTTGAGAAACTCAAAATTTTCGCAGTTCTGATGGTCGAAACGAATAACTAGAACGGCCTAGGGGAAAAGTACGCATAGTGTTGTAATCGGGCGAGTTTCTACTTTCAGATGCAACAGAAATTTTGCGGATTGGTCAATCCGTTCGCGAGATATGGCAGTTTGGAAGTAAGAAACGCTTGAGAAACTCAAAATTTTCACAGTTCTGATGCTCGAAACGAATAACTAGAACGTCCTAGGGGAAAAGTACGCATACAGTTGAAATCGGGCGAGTTTCTACTTTCAGATGCAACAGAAATTTTGCGGATTGGTCAATCCGTTCGCGAGATATGGCAGTTTGGAGGTAAGAAACGCTTGAGAAACTCAAAATTTTCGCAGTTCTGATGCTCGAAACGAATAACTAAAACGGCCTAGGGGAAAAGTACGAATAGTGTTGTAATCGGGCGAGTTTCTACTTTCAGATGCAACAGAAATTGTGCGGATTGGTCAATCCGTTCGCGAGATATGGCAGTTTGGATGTAAGAAACGCTTGAGAAACTCAAAATTTTCGCAGTTCTGATGCTCGAAACGAATAACTAGAACGGCCTAGGGGAAAAGTACGCATACCGATGTAATCGGGCTAGTTTCTACTTTCAGATGCAACAGAAATTTTGCGGATTGGTCAATCCGTTCCCGAGATATGGCAGTTTGGATGTAAGAAACGCTTGAGAAACTCAAAATTTTCGCAGTTCTGATGCTCGAAACGAATAACTAGAACGGCCTAGGGGAAAAGTGCGCATAGTGTTGTAATCGGGCGAGTTTCTACTTTCAGATGCAACAGAAATTTTGCGGATTGGTCAATCCGTTCGCGAGATATGGCAGTTTGGAGGTAAGAAACGCTTGAGAAACTCAAAATTTTCGCAGTTCTGATGCTCGAAACGAATAACTAGAACAGCCTAGGGGAAAAGTATGAATAGTGTTGTAATCGGGCGAGTTTCTACTTTCAGATGCAACAGAAATTGTGCGGATTGGTCATTCCGTTCGCGAGATATGGCAGTTTGGAAGAAAGAAACGCTTGAGAAACTCAAAATTTTCGCAGTTCTGTTGCTCGAAACGAATAACTAGAACGGGCTAGGGGAAAAGTACGCATACAGTTGTAATCGGGCGAGTTTCTACTTTCAGATGCAACAGAAATTTTGCAGATTGGTAAATCCGTTCGCGAGATATGGCAGTTTGGATGTAAGAAACGCTTGAGGAACTCAAAATTTTCGCAGATCTGATGCTCGAAACGAATAACTAGAACGGCCTAGGGGAAAAGTACGCATACAGTTGAAATCGGGCGAGTTTCTACTTTCAGATGCAACAGAAATTTTGCGGATTGGTCAATCCGTTCGCGAGATATGGCAGTTTGGAGGTAAGAAACGCTTGAGAAACTCAAAATTTTCGCAGTTCTGATGCTCGAAACGAATAACTAGAACAGCCTAGGGGAAAAGTACGAACAGTGTTGTAATCGGGCGAGTTTCTACTTTCAGATGCAACAGAAATTGTGCGGATTGGTCAATCCGTTCGCGAGATATGGCAGTTTGGAAGTAAGAAACGCTTGAGAAACTCAAAATTTTCACAGTTCTGATGCTCGAAACGAATAACTAGAACGTCCTAGGGGAAAAGTACGCATACTGTTGTAATCGGGCGAGTTTCTACTTTCAGATGCAACAGAAATTGTGCGGATTGGTCAATCCGTTCGCGAGATATGGCAGTTTGGAAGTAAGAAACGCTTGAGAAACTCAAAATTTTTGCAGTTCTGATGCTCGAAACGAATAACTAGGGCGGCCTAGGGGAAAAGTACGCATAGTGTTGTAATCGGGCGAGTTTCTACTTTCAGATGCAACAGAAATTTTGCGGATTGGTCAATCCGTTCGCGAGATATGGCAGTTTGGAGGTAAGAAACGCTTGAGAAACTCAAAATTTTCGCAGTTCTGATGCTCGAAACGAATAACTAGAACGGCCTAGGGGAAAAGTACGCATAGTGTTGTAATCGGGCGAGTTTCTACTTTCAGATGCAACAGAAATTTTGCTGATTGGTCAATCCGTTCGCGAGATATGGCAGTTTGGAAGTAAGAAACGTTCGAGAAACTCAAAATTTTCGCAGTTCTGATGCTCGAAACGAATAACTAGAACGGCCTAGGGGAAAAGTACGCACACCGTTGTAATCGGGCGAGTTTCTACTTTCAGATGCAACAGAAATTTTGCGGATTGGTCAATCCGTTCGCGAGATATGGCAGTTTGGAGGTAAGAAACGCTTGAGAAACTCAAAATTTTCGCAGTTCTGATGGTCGAAACGAATAACTAGAACGGCCTAGGGGAAAAGTACGCATAGTGTTGTAATCGGGCGAGTTTCTACTTTCAGATGCAACAGAAGTTTTGCGGATTGGTCAATCCGTTCGCGAGATATGGCAGTTTGGAATTAAGAAACGCTTGAGAAACTCAAAATTTTCACAGTTCTGATGCTCGAAACGAATAACTAGAACGTCCTAGGGGAAAAGTACGCATACTGTTGTAATCGGGCGAGTTTCTACTTTCAGATGCAACAGAAATTTTGCGGATTGGTCAATCCGTTCGCGAGATATGGCAGTTTGGATGTAAGAAACGCTTGAGGAACTCAAAATTTTCGCAGTTCTGATGCTCGAAACGAATAACTAGAACGGCCTAGGGGAAAAGTACGCACACCGTTGTAATCGGGCGAGTTGCTACTTTCAGATGCAACAGAAATTTTGCGGATTGGTCAATCCGTTCGCGAGATATGGCAGTTTGGATGTAAGAAACGCTTGAGAAACTCAAAATTTTCGCAGTTCTGATGCTCGAAACGAATAACTAGAACGGCCTAGGGGAAAAGTACGCATACCGTTGTAATCGGGCGAGTTTCTACTTTCAGATGCAACAGATATTTTGCGGATTGGTCAATCCGTTCGCGAGATATGGCAGTTTGGATGTAAGAAACGCTTGAGAAACTCAAAATTTTCGCAGTTCTGATGCTCGAAACGAATAACTAAAACGGCCTAGGGGAAAAGTACGAATAGTGTTGTAATCGGGCGAGTTTCTACTTTCAGATGCAACAGAAATTGTGTGGATTGGTCAATCCGTTCGCGAGATATGGCAGTTTGGATGTAAGAAACGCTTGAGAAACTCAAAATTTTCGCAGTTCTGATGCTCGAAACGAATAACTGGAACGGCCTAGGGGAAAAGTACGCATACCGATGTAATCGGGCTAGTTTCTACTTTCAGATGCAACAGAAATTTTGCGGATTGGTCAATCCGTTCCCGAGATATGGCAGTTTGGATGTAAGAAACGCTTGAGAAACTCAAAATTTTCGCAGTTCTGATGCTCGAAACGAATAACTAGAACGGCCTAGGGGAAAAGTGTGCATAGTGTTGTAATCGGGCGAGTTTCTACTTTCAGATGCAACAGAAATTTTGCGGATTGGTCAATCCGTTCGCGAGATATGGCAGTTTGGAGGTAAGAAACGCTTGAGAAACTCAAAATTTTCGCAGTTCTGATGCTCGAAACGAATAACTAGAACAGCCTAGGGGAAAAGTATGAATAGTGTTGTAATCGGGCGAGTTTCTACTTTCAGATGCAACAGAAATTGTGCGGATTGGTCAATCCGTTCGCGAGATATGGCAGTTTGGAAGTAAGAAACGCTTGAGAAACTCAAAATTTTCGCAGTTCTGTTGCTCGAAACGAATAACTAGAACGGGCTAGGGGAAAAGTACGCATACAGTTGTAATCGGGCGAGTTTCTACTTTCAGATGCAACAGAAATTTTGCGGATTGGTAAATCCGTTCGCGAGATATGGCAGTTTGGATGTAAGAAACGCTTGAGAAACTCAAAATTTTCGCAGTTCTGATGCTCGAAACGAATAACTAGAACGGCCTAGGGGAAAAGTACGCATAGTGTTGTAATCGGGCGAGTTTCTACTTTCAGATGCAACAGAAATTTTGCTGATTGGTCAATCCGTTCGCGAGATATGGCAGTTTGGAGGTAAGAAACGCTTGAGAAACTCAAAATTTTCGCAGTTCTGATGGTCGAAACGAATAACTAGAACGGCCTAGGGGAAAAGTACGCATAGTGTTGTAATCGGGCGAGTTTCTACTTTCAGATGCAACAGAAATTTTGCGGATTGGTCAATCCGTTCGCGAGATATGGCAGTTTGGAATTAAGAAACGCTTGAGAAACTCAAAATTTTCACAGTTCTGATGCTCGAAACGAATAACTAGAACGTCCTAGGGGAAAAGTACGCATACTGTTGTAATCGGGCGAGTTTCTACTTTCAGATGCAACAGAAATTTTGCGGATTGGTCAATCCGTTCGCGAGATATGGCAGTTTGGATGTAAGAAACGCTTGAGGAACTCAAAATTTTCGCAGTTCTGATGCTCGAAACGAATAACTAGAACGGCCTAGGGGAAAAGTACGCACACCGTTGTAATCGGGCGAGTTGCTACTTTCAGATGCAACAGAAATTTTGCGGATTGGTCAATCCGTTCGCGAGATATGGCAGTTTGGATGTAAGAAACGCTTGAGAAACTCAAAATTTTCGCAGTTCTGATGCTCGAAACGAATAACTAGAACGGCCTAGGGGAAAAGTACGAATAGTGTTGTAATCGGGCGAGTTTCTACTTTCAGATGCAACAGAAATTGTGCGGATTGGTCAATCCGTTCGCGAGATATGGCAGTTTGGAAGTAAGAAACGCTTGAGAAACTCAAAATTTTCGCAGTTCTGTTGCTCGAAACGAATAACTAGAACGGGCTAGGGGAAAAGTACGCATACAGTTGTAATCGGGCGAGTTTCTACTTTCAGATGCAACAGAAATTTTGCGGATTGGTCAATCCGTTCGCGAGATATGGCAGTTTGGAGGTAAGAAACGCTTGAGAAACTCAAAATTTTCGCAGTTCTGATGCTCGAAACGAATAACTAAAACGGCCTAGGGGAAAAGTACGAATAGTGTTGTAATCGGGCGAGTTTCTACTTTCAGATGCAACAGAAATTGTGCGGATTGGTCAATCCGTTCGCGAGATATGGCAGTTTGGATGTAAGAAACGCTTGAGAAACTCAAAATTTTCGCAGTTCTGATGCTCGAAACGAATAACTAGAACGGCCTAGGGGAAAAGTACGCATACCGTTGTAATCGGGCGAGTTTCTACTTTCAGATGCAACAGATATTTTGCGGATTGGTCAATCCGTTCGCGAGATATGGCAGTTTGGATGTAAGAAACGCTTGAGAAACTCAAAATTTTCGCAGTTCTGATGCTCGAAACGAATAACTAGAACGGCCTAGGGGAAAAGTGCGCATAGTGTTGTAATCGGGCGAGTTTCTACTTTCAGATGCAACAGAAATTTTGCGGATTGGTCAATCTGTTCGCGAGATATGGCAGTTTGGAGGTAAGAAACGCTTGAGAAACTCAAAATTTTCGCAGTTCTGATGCTCGAAACGAATAACTAGAACAGCCTAGGGGAAAAGTACGAATAGTGTTGTAATCGGGCGAGTTTCTACTTTCAGATGCAACAGAAATTGTGCGGATTGGTCAATCCGTTCGCGAGATATGGCAGTTTGGAAGTAAGAAACGCTTGAGAAACTCAAAATTTTCGCAGTTCTGTTGCTCGAAACGAATAACTAGAACGGGCTAGGGGAAAAGTACGCATACAGTTGTAATCGGGCGAGTTTCTACTTTCAGATGCAACAGAAATTTTGCGGATTGGTAAATCCGTTCGCGAGATATGGCAGTTTGGATGTAAGAAACGCTTGAGGAACTCAAAATTTTCGCAGATCTGATGCTCGAAACGAATAACTAGAACGGCCTAGGGGAAAAGTACGCATACCGTTGTAATCGGGCGAGTTTCTACTTTCAGATGCAACAGAAATTTTGCGGATTGGTCAATCCGTTCGCGAGATATGGCAGTTTGGAGGTAAGAAACGCTTGAGAAACTCAAAATTTTCGCAGTTCTGATGCTCGAAACGAATAACTAGAACGGCCTAGGGGAAAAGTGCGCATAGTGTTGTAATCGGGCGAGTTTCTACTTTCAGATGCAACAGAAATTTTGCTGATTGGTCAATCCGTTCGCGAGATATGGCAGTTTGGAAGTAAGAAACGTTCGAGAAACTCAAAATTTTCGCAGTTCTGATGCTCGAAACGAATAACTAGAACGGCCTAGGGGAAAAGTACGCACACCGTTGTAATCGGGCGAGTTTCTACTTTCAGGTGCAACAGAAATTTTGCGGATTGGTCAATCCGTTCGCGAGATATGGCAGTTTGGAGGTAAGAAACGCTTGAGAAACTCAAAATTTTCGCAGTTCTGATGGTCGAAACGAATAACTAGAACGGCCTAGGGGAAAAGTACGCATAGTGTTGTAATCGGGCGAGTTTCTACTTTCAGATGCAACAGAAATTTTGCGGATTGGTCAATCCGTTCGCGAGATATGGCAGTTTGGAAGTAAGAAACGCTTGAGAAACTCAAAATTTTCACAGTTCTGATGCTCGAAACGAATAACTAGAACGTCCTAGGGGAAAAGTACGCATACAGTTGAAATCGGGCGAGTTTCTACTTTCAGATGCAACAGAAATTTTGCGGATTGGTCAATCCGTTCGCGAGATATGGCAGTTTGGAGGTAAGAAACGCTTGAGAAACTCAAAATTTTCGCAGTTCTGATGCTCGAAACGAATAACTAAAACGGCCTAGGGGAAAAGTACGAATAGTGTTGTAATCGGGCGAGTTTCTACTTTCAGATGCAACAGAAATTGTGCGGATTGGTCAATCCGTTCGCGAGATATGGCAGTTTGGATGTAAGAAACGCTTGAGAAACTCAAAATTTTCGCAGTTCTGATGCTCGAAACGAATAACTAGAACGGCCTAGGGGAAAAGTACGCATACCGATGTAATCGGGCTAGTTTCTACTTTCAGATGCAACAGAAATTTTGCGGATTGGTCAATCCGTTCCCGAGATATGGCAGTTTGGATGTAAGAAACGCTTGAGAAACTCAAAATTTTCGCAGTTCTGATGCTCGAAACGAATAACTAGAACGGCCTAGGGGAAAAGTGCGCATAGTGTTGTAATCGGGCGAGTTTCTAATTTCAGATGCAACAGAAATTTTGCGGATTGGTCAATCCGTTCGCGAGATATGGCAGTTTGGAGGTAAGAAACGCTTGAGAAACTCAAAATTTTCGCAGTTCTGATGCTCGAAACGAATAACTAGAACAGCCTAGGGGAAAAGTATGAATAGTGTTGTAATCGGGCGAGTTTCTACTTTCAGATGCAACAGAAATTGTGCGGATTGGTCATTCCGTTCGCGAGATATGGCAGTTTGGAAGAAAGAAACGCTTGAGAAACTCAAAATTTTCGCAGTTCTGTTGCTCGAAACGAATAACTAGAACGGGCTAGGGGAAAAGTACGCATACAGTTGTAATCGGGCGAGTTTCTACTTTCAGATGCAACAGAAATTTTGCAGATTGGTAAATCCGTTCGCGAGATATGGCAGTTTGGATGTAAGAAACGCTTGAGGAACTCAAAATTTTCGCAGATCTGATGCTCGAAACGAATAACTAGAACGGCCTAGGGGAAAAGTACGCATACAGTTGAAATCGGGCGAGTTTCTACTTTCAGATGCAACAGAAATTTTGCGGATTGGTCAATCCGTTCGCGAGATATGGCAGTTTGGAGGTAAGAAACGCTTGAGAAACTCAAAATTTTCGCAGTTCTGATGCTCGAAACGAATAACTAGAACAGCCTAGGGGAAAAGTACGAACAGTGTTGTAATCGGGCGAGTTTCTACTTTCAGATGCAACAGAAATTGTGCGGATTGGTCAATCCGTTCGCGAGATATGGCAGTTTGGAAGTAAGAAACGCTTGAGAAACTCAAAATTTTCACAGTTCTGATGCTCGAAACGAATAACTAGAACGTCCTAGGGGAAAAGTACGCATACTGTTGTAATCGGGCGAGTTTCTACTTTCAGATGCAACAGAAATTGTGCGGATTGGTCAATCCGTTCGCGAGATATGGCAGTTTGGAAGTAAGAAACGCTTGAGAAACTCAAAATTTTTGCAGTTCTGATGCTCGAAACGAATAACTAGGGCGGCCTAGGGGAAAAGTACGCATAGTGTTGTAATCGGGCGAGTTTCTACTTTCAGATGCAACAGAAATTTTGCGGATTGGTCAATCCGTTCGCGAGATATGGCAGTTTGGAGGTAAGAAACGCTTGAGAAACTCAAAATTTTCGCAGTTCTGATGCTCGAAACGAATAACTAAAACGGCCTAGGGGAAAAGTACGAATAGTGTTGTAATCGGGCGAGTTTCTACTTTCAGATGCAACAGAAATTGTGCGGATTGGTCAATCCGTTCGCGAGATATGGCAGTTTGGATGTAAGAAACGCTTGAGAAACTCAAAATTTTCGCAGTTCTGATGCTCGAAACGAATAACTAGAACGGCCTAGGGGAAAAGTACGCATACCGATGTAATCGGGCTAGTTTCTACTTTCAGATGCAACAGAAATTTTGCGGATTGGTCAATCCGTTCCCGAGATATGGCAGTTTGGATGTAAGAAACGCTTGAGAAACTCAAAATTTTCGCAGTTCTGATGCTCGAAACGAATAACTAGAACGGCCTAGGGGAAAAGTGCGCATAGTGTTGTAATCGGGCGAGTTTCTACTTTCAGATGCAACAGAAATTTTGCGGATTGGTCAATCCGTTCGCGAGATATGGCAGTTTGGAGGTAAGAAACGCTTGAGAAACTCAAAATTTTCGCAGTTCTGATGCTCGAAACGAATAACTAGAACAGCCTAGGGGAAAAGTATGAATAGTGTTGTAATCGGGCGAGTTTCTACTTTCAGATGCAACAGAAATTGTGCGGATTGGTCATTCCGTTCGCGAGATATGGCAGTTTGGAAGAAAGAAACGCTTGAGAAACTCAAAATTTTCGCAGTTCTGTTGCTCGAAACGAATAACTAGAACGGGCTAGGGGAAAAGTACGCATACAGTTGTAATCGGGCGAGTTTCTACTTTCAGATGCAACAGAAATTTTGCAGATTGGTAAATCCGTTCGCGAGATATGGCAGTTTGGATGTAAGAAACGCTTGAGGAACTCAAAATTTTCGCAGATCTGATGCTCGAAACGAATAACTAGAACGGCCTAGGGGAAAAGTACGCATACCGTTGTAATCGGGCGAGTTTCTACTTTCAGATGCAACAGAAATTTTGCGGATTGGTCAATCCGTTCGCGAGATATGGCAGTTTGGAGGTAAGAAACGCTTGAGAAACTCAAAATTTTCGCAGTTCTGATGCTCGAAACGAATAACTAGAACGGCCTAGGGGAAAAGTGCGCATAGTGTTGTAATCGGGCGAGTTTCTACTTTCAGATGCAACAGAAATTTTGCTGATTGGTCAATCCGTTCGCGAGATATGGCAGTTTGGAAGTAAGAAACGTTCGAGAAACTCAAAATTTTCGCAGTTCTGATGCTCGAAACGAATAACTAGATCGGCCTAGGGGAAAAGTACGCACACCGTTGTAATCGGGCGAGTTTCTACTTTCAGATGCAACAGAAATTTTGCGGATTGGTCAATCCGTTCGCGAGATATGGCAGTTTGGAGGTAAGAAACGCTTGAGAAACTCAAAATTTTCGCAGTTCTGATGGTCGAAACGAATAACTAGAACGGCCTAGGGGAAAAGTACGCATAGTGTTGTAATCGGGCGAGTTTCTACTTTCAGATGCAACAGAAATTTTGCGGATTGGTCAATCCGTTCGCGAGATATGGCAGTTTGGAAGTAAGAAACGCTTGAGAAACTCAAAATTTTCACAGTTCTGATGCTCGAAACGAATAACTAGAACGTCCTAGGGGAAAAGTACGCATACTGTTGTAATCGGGCGAGTTTCTACTTTCAGATGCAACAGAAATTTTGCGGATTGGTCAATCCGTTCGCGAGATATGGCAGTTTGGATGTAAGAAACGCTTGAGAAACTCAAAATTTTCGCAGTTCTGATGCTCGAAACGAATAACTAGAACGGCCTAGGGGAAAAGTACGCACACCGTTGTAATCGGGCGAGTTGCTACTTTCAGATGCAACAGAAATTTTGCGGATTGGTCAATCCGTTCGCGAGATATGGCAGTTTGGAGGTAAGAAACGCTTGAGAAACTCAAAATTTTCGCAGTTCTGATGCTCGAAACGAATAACTAGAACGGCCTAGGGGAAAAGTGCGCATAGTGTTGTAATCGGGCGAGTTTCTACTTTCAGATGCAACAGAAATTTTGCGGATTGGTCAATCCGTTCGCGAGATATGGCAGTTTGGAAGTAAGAAACGTTCGAGAAACTCAAAATTTTCGCAGTTCTGATGCTCGAAACGAATAACTAAAACGGCCTAGGGGAAAAGTACGAATAGTGTTGTAATCGGGCGAGTTTCTACTTTCAGATGCAACAGAAATTGTGCGGATTGGTCAATCCGTTCGCGAGATATGGCAGTTTGGATGTAAGAAACGCTTGAGAAACTCAAAATTTTCGCAGTTCTGATGCTCGAAACGAATAACTGGAACGGCCTAGGGGAAAAGTACGCATACCGATGTAATCGGGCTAGTTTCTACTTTCAGATGCAACAGAAATTTTGCGGATTGGTCAATCCGTTCCCGAGATATGGCAGTTTGGATGTAAGAAACGCTTGAGAAACTCAAAATTTTCGCAGTTCTGATGCTCGAAACGAATAACTAGAACGGCCTAGGGGAAAAGTGTGCATAGTGTTGTAATCGGGCGAGTTTCTACTTTCAGATGCAACAGAAATTTTGCGGATTGGTCAATCCGTTCGCGAGATATGGCAGTTTGGAGGTAAGAAACGCTTGAGAAACTCAAAATTTTCGCAGTTCTGATGCTCGAAACGAATAACTAGAACAGCCTAGGGGAAAAGTATGAATAGTGTTGTAATCGGGCGAGTTTCTACTTTCAGATGCAACAGAAATTGTGCGGATTGGTCAATCCGTTCGCGAGATATGGCAGTTTGGAAGTAAGAAACGCTTGAGAAACTCAAAATTTTCGCAGTTCTGTTGCTCGAAACGAATAACTAGAACGGGCTAGGGGAAAAGTACGCATACAGTTGTAATCGGGCGAGTTTCTACTTTCAGATGCAACAGAAATTTTGCGGATTGGTAAATCCGTTCGCGAGATATGGCAGTTTGGATGTAAGAAACGCTTGAGAAACTCAAAATTTTCGCAGTTCTGATGCTCGAAACGAATAACTAGAACGGCCTAGGGGAAAAGTACGCATAGTGTTGTAATCGGGCGAGTTTCTACTTTCAGATGCAACAGAAATTTTGCTGATTGGTCAATCCGTTCGCGAGATATGGCAGTTTGGAAGTAAGAAACGTTCGAGAAACTCAAAATTTTCGCAGTTCTGATGCTCGAAACGAATAACTAGAACGGCCTAGGGGAAAAGTACGCACACCGTTGTAATCGGGCGAGTTTCTACTTTCAGATGCAACAGAAATTTTGCGGATTGGTCAATCCGTTCGCGAGATATGGCAGTTTGGAGGTAAGAAACGCTTGAGAAACTCAAAATTTTCGCAGTTCTGATGGTCGAAACGAATAACTAGAACGGCCTAGGGGAAAAGTACGCATAGTGTTGTAATCGGGCGAGTTTCTACTTTCAGATGCAACAGAAATTTTGCGGATTGGTCAATCCGTTCGCGAGATATGGCAGTTTGGAATTAAGAAACGCTTGAGAAACTCAAAATTTTCACAGTTCTGATGCTCGAAACAAATAACTAGAACGTCCTAGGGGAAAAGTACGCATACTGTTGTAATCGGGCGAGTTTCTACTTTCAGATGCAACAGAAATTTTGCGGATTGGTCAATCCGTTCGCGAGATATGGCAGTTTGGATGTAAGAAACGCTTGAGGAACTCAAAATTTTCGCAGTTCTGATGCTCGAAACGAATAACTAGAACGGCCTAGGGGAAAAGTACGCACACCGTTGTAATCGGGCGAGTTGCTACTTTCAGATGCAACAGAAATTTTGCGGATTGGTCAATCCGTTCGCGAGATATGGCAGTTTGGATGTAAGAAACGCTTGAGAAACTCAAAATTTTCGCAGTTCTGATGCTCGAAACGAATAACTAGAACGGCCTAGGGGAAAAGTACGAATAGTGTTGTAATCGGGCGAGTTTCTACTTTCAGATGCAACAGAAATTGTGCGGATTGGTCAATCCGTTCGCGAGATATGGCAGTTTGGAAGTAAGAAACGCTTGAGAAACTCAAAATTTTCGCAGTTCTGTTGCTCGAAACGAATAACTAGAACGGGCTAGGGGAAAAGTACGCATACAGTTGTAATCGGGCGAGTTTCTACTTTCAGATGCAACAGAAATTTTGCGGATTGGTCAATCCGTTCGCGAGATATGGCAGTTTGGAGGTAAGAAACGCTTGAGAAACTCAAAATTTTCGCAGTTCTGATGCTCGAAACGAATAACTAAAACGGCCTAGGGGAAAAGTACGAATAGTGTTGTAATCGGGCGATTTTCTACTTTCAGATGCAACAGAAATTGTGCGGATTGGTCAATCCGTTCGCGAGATATGGCAGTTTGGATGTAAGAAACGCTTGAGAAACTCAAAATTTTCGCAGTTCTGATGCTCGAAACGAATAACTAGAACGGCCTAGGGGAAAAGTACGCATACCGTTGTAATCGGGCGAGTTTCTACTTTCAGATGCAACAGATATTTTGCGGATTGGTCAATCCGTTCGCGAGATATGGCAGTTTGGATGTAAGAAACGCTTGAGAAACTCAAAATTTTCGCAGTTCTGATGCTCGAAACGAATAACTAGAACGGCCTAGGGGAAAAGTGCGCATAGTGTTGTAATCGGGCGAGTTTCTACTTTCAGATGCAACAGAAATTTTGCGGATTGGTCAATCTGTTCGCGAGATATGGCAGTTTGGAGGTAAGAAACGCTTGAGAAACTCAAAATTTTCGCAGTTCTGATGCTCGAAACGAATAACTAGAACAGCCTAGGGGAAAAGTACGAATAGTGTTGTAATCGGGCGAGTTTCTACTTTCAGATGCAACAGAAATTGTGCGGATTGGTCAATCCGTTCGCGAGATATGGCAGTTTGGAAGTAAGAAACGCTTGAGAAACTCAAAATTTTCGCAGTTCTGTTGCTCGAAACGAATAACTAGAACGGGCTAGGGGAAAAGTACGCATACAGTTGTAATCGGGCGAGTTTCTACTTTCAGATGCAACAGAAATTTTGCGGATTGGTAAATCCGTTCGCGAGATATGGCAGTTTGGATGTAAGAAACGCTTGAGGAACTCAAAATTTTCGCAGATCTGATGCTCGAAACGAATAACTAGAACGGCCTAGGGGAAAAGTACGCATACCGTTGTAATCGGGCGAGTTTCTACTTTCAGATGCAACAGAAATTTTGCGGATTGGTCAATCCGTTCGCGAGATATGGCAGTTTGGAGGTAAGAAACGCTTGAGAAACTCAAAATTTTCGCAGTTCTGATGCTCGAAACGAATAACTAGAACGGCCTAGGGGAAAAGTGCGCATAGTGTTGTAATCGGGCGAGTTTCTACTTTCAGATGCAACAGAAATTTTGCTGATTGGTCAATCCGTTCGCGAGATATGGCAGTTTGGAAGTAAGAAACGTTCGAGAAACTCAAAATTTTCGCAGTTCTGATGCTCGAAACGAATAACTAGAACGGCCTAGGGGAAAAGTACGCACACCGTTGTAATCGGGCGAGTTTCTACTTTCAGGTGCAACAGAAATTTTGCGGATTGGTCAATCCGTTCGCGAGATATGGCAGTTTGGAGGTAAGAAACGCTTGAGAAACTCAAAATTTTCGCAGTTCTGATGGTCGAAACGAATAACTAGAACGGCCTAGGGGAAAAGTACGCATAGTGTTGTAATCGGGCGAGTTTCTACTTTCAGATGCAACAGAAATTTTGCGGATTGGTCAATCCGTTCGCGAGATATGGCAGTTTGGAAGTAAGAAACGCTTGAGAAACTCAAAATTTTCACAGTTCTGATGCTCGAAACGAATAACTAGAACGTCCTAGGGGAAAAGTACGCATACAGTTGAAATCGGGCGAGTTTCTACTTTCAGATGCAACAGAAATTTTGCGGATTGGTCAATCCGTTCGCGAGATATGGCAGTTTGGAAGTAAGAAACGCTTGAGAAACTCAAAATTTTCGCAGTTCTGTTGCTCGAAACGAATAACTAGAACGGGCTAGGGGAAAAGTACGCATACAGTTGTAATCGGGCGAGTTTCTACTTTCAGATGCAACAGAAATTTTGCGGATTGGTAAATCCGTTCGCGAGATATGGCAGTTTGGATGTAAGAAACGCTTGAGAAACTCAAAATTTTCGCAGTTCTGATGCTCGAAACGAATAACTAGAACGGCCTAGGGGAAAAGTACGCATAGTGTTGTAATCGGGCGAGTTTCTACTTTCAGATGCAACAGAAATTTTGCTGATTGGTCAATCCGTTCGCGAGATATGGCAGTTTGGAAGTAAGAAACGTTCGAGAAACTCAAAATTTTCGCAGTTCTGATGCTCGAAACGAATAACTAGAACGGCCTAGGGGAAAAGTACGCACACCGTTGTAATCGGGCGAGTTTCTACTTTCAGATGCAACAGAAATTTTGCGGATTGGTCAATCCGTTCGCGAGATATGGCAGTTTGGAGGTAAGAAACGCTTGAGAAACTCAAAATTTTCGCAGTTCTGATGGTCGAAACGAATAACTAGAACGGCCTAGGGGAAAAGTACGCATAGTGTTGTAATCGGGCGAGTTTCTACTTTCAGATGCAACAGAAATTTTGCGGATTGGTCAATCCGTTCGCGAGATATGGCAGTTTGGAATTAAGAAACGCTTGAGAAACTCAAAATTTTCACAGTTCTGATGCTCGAAACGAATAACTAGAACGTCCTAGGGGAAAAGTACGCATACTGTTGTAATCGGGCGAGTTTCTACTTTCAGATGCAACAGAAATTTTGCGGATTGGTCAATCCGTTCGCGAGATATGGCAGTTTGGATGTAAGAAACGCTTGAGGAACTCAAAATTTTCGCAGTTCTGATGCTCGAAACGAATAACTAGAACGGCCTAGGGGAAAAGTACGCACACCGTTGTAATCGGGCGAGTTGCTACTTTCAGATGCAACAGAAATTTTGCGGATTGGTCAATCCGTTCGCGAGATATGGCAGTTTGGAGGTAAGAAACGCTTGAGAAACTCAAAATTTTCGCAGTTCTGATGCTCGAAACGAATAACTAGAACGGCCTAGGGGAAAAGTACGAATAGTGTTGTAATCGGGCGAGTTTCTACTTTCAGATGCAACAGAAATTGTGCGGATTGGTCAATCCGTTCGCGAGATATGGCAGTTTGGAAGTAAGAAACGCTTGAGAAACTCAAAATTTTCGCAGTTCTGTTGCTCGAAACGAATAACTAGAACGGGCTAGGGGAAAAGTACGCATACAGTTGTAATCGGGCGAGTTTCTACTTTCAGATGCAACAGAAATTTTGCGGATTGGTCAATCCGTTCGCGAGATATGGCAGTTTGGAGGTAAGAAACGCTTGAGAAACTCAAAATTTTCGCAGTTCTGATGCTCGAAACGAATAACTAAAACGGCCTAGGGGAAAAGTACGAATAGTGTTGTAATCGGGCGAGTTTCTACTTTCAGATGCAACAGAAATTGTGCGGATTGGTCAATCCGTTCGCGAGATATGGCAGTTTGGATGTAAGAAACGCTTGAGAAACTCAAAATTTTCGCAGTTCTGATGCTCGAAACGAATAACTAGAACGGCCTAGGGGAAAAGTACGCATACCGTTGTAATCGGGCGAGTTTCTACTTTCAGATGCAACAGATATTTTGCGGATTGGTCAATCCGTTCGCGAGATATGGCAGTTTGGATGTAAGAAACGCTTGAGAAACTCAAAATTTTCGCAGTTCTGATGCTCGAAACGAATAACTAGAACGGCCTAGGGGAAAAGTGCGCATAGTGTTGTAATCGGGCGAGTTTCTACTTTCAGATGCAACAGAAATTTTGCGGATTGGTCAATCTGTTCGCGAGATATGGCAGTTTGGAGGTAAGAAACGCTTGAGAAACTCAAAATTTTCGCAGTTCTGATGCTCGAAACGAATAACTAGAACAGCCTAGGGGAAAAGTACGAATAGTGTTGTAATCGGGCGAGTTTCTACTTTCAGATGCAACAGAAATTGTGCGGATTGGTCAATCCGTTCGCGAGATATGGCAGTTTGGAAGTAAGAAACGCTTGAGAAACTCAAAATTTTCGCAGTTCTGTTGCTCGAAACGAATAACTAGAACGGGCTAGGGGAAAAGTACGCATACAGTTGTAATCGGGCGAGTTTCTACTTTCAGACGCAACAGAAATTTTGCGGATTGGTAAATCCGTTCGCGAGATATGGCAGTTTGGATGTAAGAAACGCTTGAGGAACTCAAAATTTTCGCAGATCTGATGCTCGAAACGAATAACTAGAACGGCCTAGGGGAAAAGTACGCATACCGTTGTAATCGGGCGAGTTTCTACTTTCAGATGCAACAGAAATTTTGCGGATTGGTCAATCCGTTCGCGAGATATGGCAGTTTGGAGGTAAGAAACGCTTGAGAAACTCAAAATTTTCGCAGTTCTGATGCTCGAAACGAATAACTAGAACGGCCTAGGGGAAAAGTGCGCATAGTGTTGTAATCGGGCGAGTTTCTACTTTCAGATGCAACAGAAATTTTGCTGATTGGTCAATCCGTTCGCGAGATATGGCAGTTTGGAAGTAAGAAACGTTCGAGAAACTCAAAATTTTCGCAGTTCTGATGCTCGAAACGAATAACTAGAACGGCCTAGGGGAAAAGTACGCACACCGTTGTAATCGGGCGAGTTTCTACTTTCAGGTGCAACAGAAATTTTGCGGATTGGTCAATCCGTTCGCGAGATATGGCAGTTTGGAGGTAAGAAACGCTTGAGAAACTCAAAATTTTCGCAGTTCTGATGGTCGAAACGAATAACTACAACGGCCTAGGGGAAAAGTACGCATAGTGTTGTAATCGGGCGAGTTTCTACTTTCAGATGCAACAGAAATTTTGCGGATTGGTCAATCCGTTCGCGAGATATGGCAGTTTGGAAGTAAGAAACGCTTGAGAAACTCAAAATTTTCACAGTTCTGATGCTCGAAACGAATAACTAGAACGTCCTAGGGGAAAAGTACGCATACAGTTGAAATCGGGCGAGTTTCTACTTTCAGATGCAACAGAAATTTTGCGGATTGGTCAATCCGTTCGCGAGATATGGCAGTTTGGAGGTAAGAAACGCTTGAGAAACTCAAAATTTTCGCAGTTCTGATGCTCGAAACGAATAACTAGAACAGCCTAGGGGAAAAGTACGAATAGTGTTGTAATCGGGCGAGTTTCTACTTTCAGATGCAACAGAAATTGTGCGGATTGGTCAATCCGTTCGCGAGATATGGCAGTTTGGAAGTAAGAAACGCTTGAGAAACTCAAAATTTTCGCAGTTCTGTTGCTCGAAACGAATAACTAGAACCGGCTAGGGGAAAAGTACGCATACAGTTGTAATCGGGCGAGTTTCTACTTTCAGATGCAACAGAAATTTTGCGGATTGGTAAATCCGTTCGCGAGATATGGCAGTTTGGATGTAAGAATCGCTTGAGAAACTCAAAATTTTCGCAGATCTGATGCTCGAAACGAATAACTAGAACGGCCTAGGGGAAAAGTACGCATACCGTTGTAATCGGGCGAGTTTCTACTTTCAGATGCAACAGAAATTTTGCGGATTGGTCAATCCGTTCGCGAGATATGGCAGTTTGGAGGTAAGAAACGCTTGAGAAACTCAAAATTTTCGCAGTTCTGATGCTCGAAACGAATAACTAGAACGGCCTAGGGGAAAAGTGCGCATAGTGTTGTAATCGGGCGAGTTTCTACTTTCAGATGCAACAGAAATTTTGCGGATTGGTCAATCCGTTCGCGAGATATGGCAGTTTGGAGGTAAGAAACGCTTGAGAAACTCAAAATTTTCGCAGTTCTGATGGTCGAAACGAATAACTAGAACGGCCTAGGGGAAAAGTACGCATAGTGTTGTAATCGGGCGAGTTTCTACTTTCAGATACAACAGAAATTTTGCGGATTGGTCAATCCGTTCGCGAGATATGGCAGTTTGGAAGTAAG
The DNA here is from genome assembly GCF_051014685.1 of Ptiloglossa arizonensis. Lineage (NCBI taxonomy): Eukaryota > Metazoa > Arthropoda > Insecta > Hymenoptera > Colletidae > Ptiloglossa > Ptiloglossa arizonensis. The sequence continues at coordinate 1,447,094 of NW_027478453.1, read as the reverse complement.
AAACGCTTGAGAAACTCAAAATTTTCACAGTTCTGATGCTCGAAACGAATAACTAGAACGTCCTAGGGGAAAAGTACGCATACTGTTGTAATCGGGCGAGTTTCTACTTTCAGATGCAACAGAAATTTTGCGGATTGGTCAATCCGTTCGCGAGATATGGCAGTTTGGATGTAAGAAACGCTTGAGAAACTCAAAATTTTCGCAGTTCTGATGCTCGAAACGAATAACTAGAACGGCCTAGGGGAAAAGTACGCACACCGTTGTAATCGGGCGAGTTGCTACTTTCAGATGCAACAGAAATTTTGCGGATTGGTCAATCCGTTCGCGAGATATGGCAGTTTGGAGGTAAGAAACGCTTGAGAAACTCAAAATTTTCGCAGTTCTAATGCTCGAAACGAATAACTAGAACGGCCTAGGGGAAAAGTGCGCATAGTGTTGTAATCGGGCGAGTTTCTACTTTCAGATGCAACAGAAATTTTGCGGATTGGTCAATCCGTTCGCGAGATATGGCAGTTTGGAGGTAAGAAACGCTTGAGAAACTCAAAATTTTCGCAGTTCTGATGCTCGAAACGAATAACTAGAACAGCCTAGGGGAAAAGTACGAATAGTGTTGTAATCGGGCGAGTTTCTACTTTCAGATGCAACAGAAATTGTGCGGATTGGTCAATCCGTTCGCGAGATATGGCAGTTTGGAAGTAAGAAACGCTTGAGAAACTCAAAATTTTCGCAGTTCTGTTGCTCGAAACGAATAACTAGAACGGGCTAGGGGAAAAGTACGCATACAGTTGTAATCGGGCGAGTTTCTACTTTCAGATGCAACAGAAATTTTGCGGATTGGTCAATCCGTTCGCGAGATATGGCAGTTTGGGGGTAAGAAACGCTTGAGAAACTCAAAATTTTCGCAGTTCTGATGCTCGAAACGAATAACTAAAACGGCCTAGGGGAAAAGTACGAATAGTGTTGTAATCGGGCGAGTTTCTACTTTCAGATGCAACAGAAATTGTGCGGATTGGTCAATCCGTTCGCGAGATATGGCAGTTTGGATGTAAGAAACGCTTGAGAAACTCAAAATTTTCGCAGTTCTGATGCTCGAAACGAATAACTAGAACGGCCTAGGGGAAAAGTACGCATACCGTTGTAATCGGGCGAGTTTCTACTTTCAGATGCAACAGATATTTTGCGGATTGGTCAATCCGTTCGCGAGATATGGCAGTTCTGATGTAAGAAACGCTTGAGGAACTCAAAATTTTCGCAGATCTGATGCTCGAAACGAATAACTAGAACGGCCTAGGGGAAAAGTACGCATACCGTTGTAATCGGGCGAGTTTCTACTTTCAGATGCAACAGAAATTTTGCGGATTGGTCAATCCGTTCGCGAGATATGGCAGTTTGGAGGTAAGAAACGCTTGAGAAACTCAAAATTTTCGCAGTTCTGATGCTCGAAACGAATAACTAGAACGGCCTAGGGGAAAAGTGCGCATAGTGTTGTAATCGGGCGAGTTTCTACTTTCAGATGCAACAGAAATTTTGCTGATTGGTCAATCCGTTCGCGAGATATGGCAGTTTGGAAGTAAGAAACGTTCGAGAAACTCAAAATTTTCGCAGTTCTGATGCTCGAAACGAATAACTAGAACGGCCTAGGGGAAAAGTACGCACACCGTTGTAATCGGGCGAGTTTCTACTTTCAGATGCAACAGAAATTGTGCGCATTGGTCAATCCGTTCGCGAGATATGGCAGTTTGGAAGTAAGAAACGCTTGAGAAACTCAAAATTTTCGCAGTTCTGTTGCTCGAAACGAATAACTAGAACCGGCTAGGGGAAAAGTACGCATACAGTTGTAATCGGGCGAGCTTCTACTTTCAGATGCAACAGAAATTTTGCGGATTGGTAAATCCGTTCGCGAGATATGGCAGTTTGGATGTAAGAATCGCTTGAGAAACTCAAAATTTTCGCAGATCTGATGCTCGAAACGAATAACTAGAACGGCCTAGGGGAAAAGTACGCATACCGTTGTACTCGGGCGAGTTTCTACTTTCAGATGCAACAGAAATTTTGCGGATTGGTCAATCCGTTCGCGAGATATGGCAGTTTGGAGGTAAGAAACGCTTGAGAAACTCAAAATTTTCGCAGTTCTGATGCTCGAAACGAATAACTAGAACGGCCTAGGGGAAAAGTGCGCATAGTGTTGTAATCGGGCGAGTTTCTACTTTCAGGTGCAACAGAAATTTTGCGGATTGGTCAATCCGTTCGCGAGATATGGCAGTTTGGAAGTAAGAAACGTTCGAGAAACTCAAAATTTTCGCAGTTCTGATGCTCGAAACGAATAACTAGAACGGCCTAGGGGAAAAGTACGCATACAGTTTTAATCGGGCGAGTTTCCACTTTCAGATGCAACAGAAATTTTGCGGATTGGTCAATCCGTTCGCAAGATATGGCAGTTTGGAAGTAAGAAACGCTTGAGAAACTCAAAATTTTCGAAGTTCTGATGCTCGAAACGAATAACTAGAACGTCCTAGGGGAAAAGTACGCATACTGTTGTAATCGGGCGAGTTTCTACTTTCAGATGCAACAGAAATTTTGCGGATTGGTCAATCCGTTCGCGAGATATGGCAGTTTGGATGTAAGAAACGCTTGAGAAACTCAAAATTTTCGCAGTTCTGATGCTCGAAACGAATAACTAGAACGGCCTAGGGGAAAAGTACGCACACCGTTGTAATCGGGCGAGTTGCTACTTTCAGATGCAACAGAAATTTTGCGGATTGGTCAATCCGTTCGCGAGATATGGCAGTTTGGAGGTAAGAAACGCTTGAGAAACTCAAAATTTTCGCAGATCTGATGCTCGAAACGAATAACTAGAACGGCCTAGGGGAAAAGTACGCATACTGTTGTAATCGGGCGAGTTTCTACTTTCAGATGCAACAGAAATTTTGCGGATTGGTCAATCCGTTCGCGAGATATGGCAGTTTGGATGTAAGAAACGCTTGAGAAACTCAAAATTTTCGCAGTTCTGATGCTCGAAACGAATAACTAGAACGGCCTAGGGGAAAAGTACGCACACCGTTGTAATCGGGCGAGTTGCTACTTTCAGATGCAACAGAAATTTTGCGGATTGGTCAATCCGTTCGCGAGATATGGCAGTTTGGAGGTAAGAAACGCTTGAGAAACTCAAAATTTTCGCAGTTCTAATGCTCGAAACGAATAACTAGAACGGCCTAGGGGAAAAGTGCGCATAGTGTTGTAATCGGGCGAGTTTCTACTTTCAGATGCAACAGAAATTTTGCGGATTGGTCAATCCGTTCGCGAGATATGGCAGTTTGGAGGTAAGAAACGCTTGAGAAACTCAAAATTTTCGCAGTTCTGATGCTCGAAACGAATAACTAGAACAGCCTAGGGGAAAAGTACGAATAGTGTTGTAATCGGGCGAGTTTCTACTTTCAGATGCAACAGAAATTGTGCGGATTGGTCAATCCGTTCGCGAGATATGGCAGTTTGGAAGTAAGAAACGCTTGAGAAACTCAAAATTTTCGCAGTTCTGTTGCTCGAAACGAATAACTAGAACGGGCTAGGGGAAAAGTACGCATACAGTTGTAATCGGGCGAGTTTCTACTTTCAGATGCAACAGAAATTTTGCGGATTGGTCAATCCGTTCGCGAGATATGGCAGTTTGGGGGTAAGAAACGCTTGAGAAACTCAAAATTTTCGCAGTTCTGATGCTCGAAACGAATAACTAAAACGGCCTAGGGGAAAAGTACGAATAGTGTTGTAATCGGGCGAGTTTCTACTTTCAGATGCAACAGAAATTGTGCGGATTGGTCAATCCGTTCGCGAGATATGGCAGTTTGGATGTAAGAAACGCTTGAGAAACTCAAAATTTTCGCAGTTCTGATGCTCGAAACGAATAACTAGAACGGCCTAGGGGAAAAGTACGCATACCGTTGTAATCGGGCGAGTTTCTACTTTCAGATGCAACAGATATTTTGCGGATTGGTCAATCCGTTCGCGAGATATGGCAGTTCTGATGTAAGAAACGCTTGAGGAACTCAAAATTTTCGCAGATCTGATGCTCGAAACGAATAACTAGAACGGCCTAGGGGAAAAGTACGCATACCGTTGTAATCGGGCGAGTTTCTACTTTCAGATGCAACAGAAATTTTGCGGATTGGTCAATCCGTTCGCGAGATATGGCAGTTTGGAGGTAAGAAACGCTTGAGAAACTCAAAATTTTCGCAGTTCTGATGCTCGAAACGAATAACTAGAACGGCCTAGGGGAAAAGTGCGCATAGTGTTGTAATCGGGCGAGTTTCTACTTTCAGATGCAACAGAAATTTTGCTGATTGGTCAATCCGTTCGCGAGATATGGCAGTTTGGAAGTAAGAAACGTTCGAGAAACTCAAAATTTTCGCAGTTCTGATGCTCGAAACGAATAACTAGAACGGCCTAGGGGAAAAGTACGCACACCGTTGTAATCGGGCGAGTTTCTACTTTCAGATGCAACAGAAATTGTGCGCATTGGTCAATCCGTTCGCGAGATATGGCAGTTTGGAAGTAAGAAACGCTTGAGAAACTCAAAATTTTCGCAGTTCTGTTGCTCGAAACGAATAACTAGAACCGGCTAGGGGAAAAGTACGCATACAGTTGTAATCGGGCGAGCTTCTACTTTCAGATGCAACAGAAATTTTGCGGATTGGTAAATCCGTTCGCGAGATATGGCAGTTTGGATGTAAGAATCGCTTGAGAAACTCAAAATTTTCGCAGATCTGATGCTCGAAACGAATAACTAGAACGGCCTAGGGGAAAAGTACGCATACCGTTGTACTCGGGCGAGTTTCTACTTTCAGATGCAACAGAAATTTTGCGGATTGGTCAATCCGTTCGCGAGATATGGCAGTTTGGAGGTAAGAAACGCTTGAGAAACTCAAAATTTTCGCAGTTCTGATGCTCGAAACGAATAACTAGAACGGCCTAGGGGAAAAGTGCGCATAGTGTTGTAATCGGGCGAGTTTCTACTTTCAGGTGCAACAGAAATTTTGCGGATTGGTCAATCCGTTCGCGAGATATGGCAGTTTGGAAGTAAGAAACGTTCGAGAAACTCAAAATTTTCGCAGTTCTGATGCTCGAAACGAATAACTAGAACGGCCTAGGGGAAAAGTACGCATACAGTTTTAATCGGGCGAGTTTCCACTTTCAGATGCAACAGAAATTTTGCGGATTGGTCAATCCGTTCGCAAGATATGGCAGTTTGGAAGTAAGAAACGCTTGAGAAACTCAAAATTTTCGAAGTTCTGATGCTCGAAACGAATAACTAGAACGTCCTAGGGGAAAAGTACGCATACTGTTGTAATCGGGCGAGTTTCTACTTTCAGATGCAACAGAAATTTTGCGGATTGGTCAATCCGTTCGCGAGATATGGCAGTTTGGATGTAAGAAACGCTTGAGAAACTCAAAATTTTCGCAGTTCTGATGCTCGAAACGAATAACTAGAACGGCCTAGGGGAAAAGTACGCACACCGTTGTAATCGGGCGAGTTGCTACTTTCAGATGCAACAGAAATTTTGCGGATTGGTCAATCCGTTCGCGAGATATGGCAGTTTGGAGGTAAGAAACGCTTGAGAAACTCAAAATTTTCGCAGATCTGATGCTCGAAACGAATAACTAGAACGGCCTAGGGGAAAAGTACGCATACTGTTGTAATCGGGCGAGTTTCTACTTTCAGATGCAACAGAAATTTTGCGGATTGGTCAATCCGTTCGCGAGATATGGCAGTTTGGAGGTAAGAAACGCTTGAGAAACTCAAAATTTTCGCAGTTCTGATGCTCGAAACGAATAACTAGAACGGCCTAGGGGAAAAGTGCGCATAGTGTTGTAATCGGGCGAGTTTCTACTTTCAGATGCAACAGAAATTTTGCGGATTGGTCAATCCGTTCGCGAGATATGGCAGTTTGGAAGTAAGAAACGCTTGAGAAACTCAAAATTTTCACAGTTCTGATGCTCTAAACGAATAACTAGAACGGCCTAGGGGAAAAGTACGCATAGTGTTGTAATCGGGCGAGTTTCTACTTTCAGATGCAACAGAAATTTTGCGGATTGGTCAATCCGTTCGCGAGATATGGCAGTTTGGAGGTAAGAAACGCTTGAGAAACTCAAAATTTTCGCAGTTCTGATGCTCGAAACGAATAACTAGAACGGCCTAGGGGAAAAGTACGCATAGTGTTGTAATCGGGCGAGTTTCTACTTTCAGATGCAACAGAAATTTTGCGGATTGGTCAATCCGTTCGCGAGATATGGCAGTTTGGAAGTAAGAAACGCTTGAGAAACTCAAAATTTTCACAGTTCTGATGCTCGAAACGAATAACTAGAACGTCCTAGGGGAAAAGTACGCATACCGTTGTAATCGGGCGAGTTTCTACTTTCAGATGCAACAGAAATTTTGCGGATTGGTCAATCCTTTCGCGAGATATGGCAGTTTGGAAGTAAGAAACGCTTGAGAAACTCAAAATTTTTGCAGTTCTGTTGCTCGAAACGAATAACTAGGGCGGCCTAGGGGAAAAGTACGCATAGTGTTGTAATCGGGCGAGTTTCTACTTTCAGATGCAACAGAAATTTTGCGGATTGGTCAATCCGTTCGCGAGATATGGCAGTTTGGAGGTAAGAAACGCTTGAGAAACTCAGAATTTTCGCAGTTCTGATGCTCGAAACGAATAACTAGAACGGCCTAGGGGAAAAGTACGCATACCGATGTAATCGGGCTAGTTTCTACTTTCAGATGCAACAGAAATTTTGCGGATTGGTCAATCCGTTCGCGTGATATGGCAGTTTGGAGGTAAGAAACGCTCGAGAAACTCAAAATTTTCGCAGTTCTGATGCTCGATAGGAATAACTAGAACGGCCTAGGGGAAAAGTACGCACACCGTTGTAATCGGGCGAGTTTCTACTTTCAGATGCAACAGAAATTTTGCGGATTGGTCAATCCGTTCGCGAGATATGGCAGTTTGGAGGTAAGAAACGCTTGAGAAACTCAAAATTTTCGCAGTTCTGATGCTCGAAACGAATAACTAGAACGGCCTAGGGGAAAAGTAGGCATAGTGTTGTAATCGGGCGAGTTTCTACTTTCAGATGCAACCGAAATTGTGCGGATTGGTCAATCCGTTCGCGAGATATGGCAGTTTGGAAGTAAGAAACGCTTGAGAAACTCAAAATTTTCGCAGTTCTGTTGCTCGAAACGAATAACTAGAACGGGCTAGGGGAAAAGTACGCATACAGTTGTAATCGGGCGAGTTTCTACTTTCAGATGCAACAGAAATTTTGCGGATTGGTAAATCCGTTCGCGAGATATGGCAGTTTGGATGTAAGAAACGCTTGAGAAACTCAAAATTTTCGCAGATCTGATGCTCGAAACGAATAACTAGAACGGCCTAGGGGAAAAGTACGCATACCGTCGTAATCGGGCGAGTTTCTACTTTCAGATGCAACAGAAATTTTGAGGATTGGTCAATCCGTTCGCGAGATATGGCAGTTTGGAGGTAAGAAACGCTTGAGAAACTCAAAATTTTCGCAGTTCTGATGCTCGAAACGAATAACTAGAACGGCCTAGGGGAAAAGTGCGCATAGTGTTGTAATCGGGCGAGTTTCTACTTTCAGATGCAACAGAGATTTTGCGGATTGGTCAATCCGTTCGCGAGATATGGCAGTTTGGAGGTAAGAAACGCTCGAGAAACACAAAATTTTCGCAGTTCTGATGCTCGAAACGAATAACTAGAACGGCCTAGGGGAAAAGTACGCACACCGTTGTAATCGGGCGAGTTTCTACTTTCAGATGCAACAGAAATTGTGCGGATTGGTAAATCCGTTCGCGAGATATGGCAGTTTGGATGTAAGAAACGCTTAAGAAACTCAAAATTTTCGCAGATCTGATGCTCGAAACGAATAACTAGAACGGCCTAGGGGAAAAGTACGCATACCGTTGTAATCGGGCGAGTTGCTACTTTCAGATGCAACAGAAATTTTGCGGATTGGTCAATCCGTTCGCGAGATATGGCAGTTTGGATGTAAGAAACGCTTGAGAAACTCAAAATTTTCGCAGTTCTGATGCTCGAAACGAATAACTAGAACGGCCTAGGGGAAAAGTACGCACACCGTTGTAATCGGGCGAGTTGCTACTTTCAGATGCAACAGAAATTTTGCGGATTGGTCAATCCGTTCGCGAGATATGGCAGTTTGGAGGTAAGAAACGCTTGAGAAACTCAAAATTTTCGCAGATCTGATGCTCGAAACGAATAACTAGAACGGCCTAGGGGAAAAGTACGCATACTGTTGTAATCGGGCGAGTTTCTACTTTCAGATGCAACAGAAATTTTGCGGATTGGTCAATCCGTTCGCGAGATATGGCAGTTTGGAGGTAAGAAACGCTTGAGAAACTCAAAATTTTCGCAGTTCTGATGCTCGAAACGAATAACTAGAACGGCCTAGGGGAAAAGTGCGCATAGTGTTGTAATCGGGCGAGTTTCTACTTTCAGATGCAACAGAAATTTTGCGGATTGGTCAATCCGTTCGCGAGATATGGCAGTTTGGAAGTAAGAAACGTTCGAGAAACTCAAAATTTTCGCAGTTCTGATGCTCGAAACGAATAACTAGAACGGCCTAGGGGAAAAGTACGCACACCGTTGTAATCGGGCGAGTTTCTACTTTCAGATGCAACAGAAATTTTGCGGATTGGTCAATCCGTTCGCGAGATATGGCAGTTTGGAGGTAAGAAACGCTTGAGAAACTCAAAATTTTCGCAGTTCTGATGGTCGAAACGAATAACTAGAACGGCCTAGGGGAAAAGTACGCATAGTGTTGTAATCGGGCGAGTTTCTACTTTCAGATGCAACAGAAATTTTGCGGATTGGTCAATCCGTTCGCGAGATATGGCAGTTTGGAAGTAAGAAACGCTTGAGAAACTCAAAATTTTCACAGTTCTGATGCTCGAAACGAATAACTAGAACGTCCTAGGGGAAAAGTACGCATACCGTTGTAATCGGGCGAGTTTCTACTTTCAGATGCAACAGAAATTTTGCGGATTGGTCAATCCGTTCGCGTGATATGGCAGTTTGGAGGTAAGAAACGCTCGAGAAACTCAAAATTTTCGCAGTTCTGATGCTCGATAGGAATAACTAGAACGGCCTAGGGGAAAAGTACGCACACCGTTGTAATCGGGCGAGTTTCTACTTTCAGATGCAACAGAAATTTTGCGGATTGGTCAATCCGTTCGCGAGATATGGCAGTTTGGAGGTAAGAAACGCTTGAGAAACTCAAAATTTTCGCAGTTCTGATGCTCGAAACGAATAACTAGAACGGCCTAGGGGAAAAGTAGGCATAGTGTTGTAATCGGGCGAGTTTCTACTTTCAGATGCAACCGAAATTGTGCGGATTGGTCAATCCGTTCGCGAGATATGGCAGTTTGGAAGTAAGAAACGCTTGAGAAACTCAAAATTTTCGCAGTTCTGTTGCTCGAAACGAATAACTAGAACGGGCTAGGGGAAAAGTACGCATACAGTTGTAATCGGGCGAGTTTCTACTTTCAGATGCAACAGAAATTTTGCGGATTGGTAAATCCGTTCGCGAGATATGGCAGTTTGGATGTAAGAAACGCTTGAGAAACTCAAAATTTTCGCAGTTCTGATGCTCGAAACGAATAACTAGAACGGCCTAGGGGAAAAGTACGCACACCGTTGTAATCGGGCGAGTTGCTACTTTCAGATGCAACAGAAATTTTGCGGATTGGTCAATCCGTTCGCGAGATATGGCAGTTTGGAGGTAAGAAACGCTTGAGAAACTCAAAATTTTCGCAGATCTGATGCTCGAAACGAATAACTAGAACGGCCTAGGGGAAAAGTACGCATACTGTTGTAATCGGGCGAGTTTCTACTTTCAGATGCAACAGAAATTTTGCGGATTGGTCAATCCGTTCGCGAGATATGGCAGTTTGGAGGTAAGAAACGCTTGAGAAACTCAAAATTTTCGCAGTTCTGATGCTCGAAACGAATAACTAGAACGGCCTAGGGGAAAAGTGCGCATAGTGTTGTAATCGGGCGAGTTTCTACTTTCAGATGCAACAGAAATTTTGCGGATTGGTCAATCCGTTCGCGAGATATGGCAGTTTGGAAGTAAGAAACGTTCGAGAAACTCAAAATTTTCGCAGTTCTGATGCTCGAAACGAATAACTAGAACGGCCTAGGGGAAAAGTACGCACACCGTTGTAATCGGGCGAGTTTCTACTTTCAGATGCAACAGAAATTTTGCGGATTGGTCAATCCGTTCGCGAGATATGGCAGTTTGGAGGTAAGAAACGCTTGAGAAACTCAAAATTTTCGCAGTTCTGATGGTCGAAACGAATAACTAGAACGGCCTAGGGGAAAAGTACGCATAGTGTTGTAATCGGGCGAGTTTCTACTTTCAGATGCAACAGAAATTTTGCGGATTGGTCAATCCGTTCGCGAGATATGGCAGTTTGGAAGTAAGAAACGCTTGAGAAACTCAAAATTTTCACAGTTCTGATGCTCGAAACGAATAACTAGAACGTCCTAGGGGAAAAGTACGCATACCGTTGTAATCGGGCGAGTTTCTACTTTCAGATGCAACAGAAATTTTGCGGATTGGTCAATCCGTTCGCGTGATATGGCAGTTTGGAGGTAAGAAACGCTCGAGAAACTCAAAATTTTCGCAGTTCTGATGCTCGATAGGAATAACTAGAACGGCCTAGGGGAAAAGTACGCACACCGTTGTAATCGGGCGAGTTTCTACTTTCAGATGCAACAGAAATTTTGCGGATTGGTCAATCCGTTCGCGAGATATGGCAGTTTGGAGGTAAGAAACGCTTGAGAAACTCAAAATTTTCGCAGTTCTGATGCTCGAAACGAATAACTAGAACGGCCTAGGGGAAAAGTAGGCATAGTGTTGTAATCGGGCGAGTTTCTACTTTCAGATGCAACCGAAATTGTGCGGATTGGTCAATCCGTTCGCGAGATATGGCAGTTTGGAAGTAAGAAACGCTTGAGAAACTCAAAATTTTCGCAGTTCTGTTGCTCGAAACGAATAACTAGAACGGGCTAGGGGAAAAGTACGCATACAGTTGTAATCGGGCGAGTTTCTACTTTCAGATGCAACAGAAATTTTGCGGATTGGTAAATCCGTTCGCGAGATATGGCAGTTTGGATGTAAGAAACGCTTGAGAAACTCAAAATTTTCGCAGATCTGATGCTCGAAACGAATAACTAGAACGGCCTAGGGGAAAAGTACGCATACCGTCGTAATCGGGCGAGTTTCTACTTTCAGATGCAACAGAAATTTTGAGGATTGGTCAATCCGTTCGCGAGATATGGCAGTTTGGAGGTAAGAAACGCTTGAGAAACTCAAAATTTTCGCAGTTCTGATGCTCGAAACGAATAACTAGAACGGCCTAGGGGAAAAGTGCGCATAGTGTTGTAATCGGGCGAGTTTCTACTTTCAGATGCAACAGAGATTTTGCGGATTGGTCAATCCGTTCGCGAGATATGGCAGTTTGGAGGTAAGAAACGCTCGAGAAACACAAAATTTTCGCAGTTCTGATGCTCGAAACGAATAACTAGAACGGCCTAGGGGAAAAGTACGCACACCGTTGTAATCGGGCGAGTTTCTACTTTCAGATGCAACAGAAATTGTGCGGATTGGTAAATCCGTTCGCGAGATATGGCAGTTTGGATGTAAGAAACGCTTAAGAAACTCAAAATTTTCGCAGATCTGATGCTCGAAACGAATAACTAGAACGGCCTAGGGGAAAAGTACGCATACCGTTGTAATCGGGCGAGTTTCTACTTTCAGATGCAACAGAAACTTTGCGGATTGGTCAATCCGTTCGCGAGATATGGCAGTTTGGATGTAAGAAACGCTTGAGAAACTTAAAATTTTCGCAGTTCTGATGCTCGAAACGAATAACTAGAACGGCCTAGGGGAAAAGTACGCATAGTGTTGTAATCGGGCGAGTTTCTACTTTCAGATGCAACAGAAATTTTGCGGATTGGTCAATCCGTTCGCGAGATATGGCAGTTTGGAGGTAAGAAACGCTTGAGAAACTCAAAATTTTCGCAGTTCTGATGCTCGAAACGAATAACTAGAACAGCCTAGGGGAAAAGTACGAATAGTGTTGTAATCGGGCGAGTCTCTACTTTCAGATGCAACAGAAATTTTGCGGATTGGTCAATCCGTTCGCGAGATATGGCAGTTTGGATGTAAGAAACGCTTGAGGAACTCAAAATTTTCGCAGTTCTGATGCTCGAAACGAATAACTAGAACGGCCTAGGGGAAAAGTACGCACACCGTTGTAATCGGGCGAGTTGCTACTTTCAGATGCAACAGAGATTTTGCGGATTGGTCAATCCGTTCGCGAGATATGGCAGTTTGGAGGTAAGAAACGCTCGAGAAACTCAAAATTTTCGCAGTGCTGATGCTCGAAACGAATAACTAGAACGGCCTAGGGGAAAAGTACGCACACCGTTGTAATCGGGCGAGTTTCTACTTTCAGATGCAACAGAAATTTTGCGGATTGGTCAATCCGTTCGCGAGATATGGCAGTTTGGAAGTAAGAAACGCTTGAGAAACACAAAATTTTCGCAGTTCTGATGCTCGAAACGAATAACTAGAAAGGCCTAGGGGAAAAGTACGCATACGGTTGTAATCGGGCGAGTTTCTACTTTCAGATGCAACAGAAATTTTGCGGATTGGTCAATCCGTTCGCGAGATATGGCAGTTTGGATGTAAGAAACGCTTGAGAAACTCAAAATTTTCGCAGTAGTGATGCTCGAAACGAATAACTAGAACGGCCTAGGGGAAAAGTACGCACACCGTTGTAATCGGGCGAGTTGCTACTTTCAGATGCAACAGAAATTTTGCGGATTGGTCAATCCGTTCGCGAGATATGGCAGTTTGGAGGTAAGAAACGCTTGAGAAACTCAAAATTTTCGCAGTTCTGATGCTCGAAACGAATAACTAGAACAGCCTAGGGGAAAAGTACGAATAGTGTTGTAATCGGGTGAGTTTCTACTTTCAGATGCAACAGAAATTGTGCGGATTGGTCAATCCGTTCGCGAGATATGGCAGTTTGGAGGTAAGAAACGCTCGAGAAACTCAAAATTTTCGCAGTTCTGATGCTCGATACGAATAACTAGAACGGCCTAGGGGAAAAGTACGCACACCGTTGTAATCGGGCGAGTTTCTACTTTCAGATGCAACAGAAATTTTGCGGATTGGTCAATCCGTTCGCGAGATATGGCAGTTTGGAGGTAAGAAACGCTCGAGAAACTCAAAATTTTCGCAGTTCTGATGCTCGATACGAATAACTAGAACGGCCTAGGGGAAAAGTACGCACACCGTTGTAATCGGGCGAGTTTCTACTTTCAGATGCAACAGAAATTTTGCGGATTGGTCAATCCGTTCGCGAGATATGGCAGTTTGGAGGTAAGAAACGCTCGAGAAACTCAAAATTTTCGCAGTTCTGATGCTCGATACGAATAACTAGAACGGCCTAGGGGAAAAGTACGCACACCGTTGTAATCGGGCGAGTTTCTACTTTCAGATGCAACAGAAATTGTGCGGATTGGTCAATCCGTTCGCGAGGTATGGCAGTTTGGATGTAAGAAACGCTTGAGAAACTCAAAATTTTCGCAGTTCTGTTGCTCGAAACGAATAACTAGAACGGGCTAGGGGAAAAGTACGCATACAGTTGTAATCGGGCGAGTTTCTACTTTCAGATGCAACAGAAATTTTGCGGATTGGTAAATCCGTTCGCGAGATATGGCAGTTTGGATGTAAGAAACGCTTGAGAAACTCAAAATTTTCGCAGATCTGATGCTCGAAACGAATAACTAGAACGGTCTAGGGGAAAAGTACGCATACCGTCGTAATCGGGCGAGTTTCTACTTTCAGATGCAACAGAAATTTTGCGGATTGGTCAATCCGTTCGCGAGATATGGCAGTTTGGAGGTAAGAAACGCTTGAGAAACTCAAAATTTTCGCAGTTCTGATGCTCGAAACGAATAACTAGAACGGCCTAGGGGAAAAGTACGCATAGTGTTGTAATCGGGCGAGTTTCTACTTTCAGATGCAACAGAAAATTTGCGGATTGGTCAATCCGTTCGCGAGATATGGCAGTTTGGAAGTAAGAAACGCTAGAGAAACTCAAAATTTTCACAGTTCTGATGCTCGAAACGAATAACTAGAACGGCCTAGGGGAAAAGTACGCATACCGTTGTAATCGGGCGAGTTTCTACTTTCAGATGCAACAGAAATTTTGCGGATTGGTCAATCCGTTCGCGTGATATGGCAGTTTGGAAGTAAGAAACGCTTGAGAAACTCAAAATTTTTGCAGTTCTGATGCTCGAAACGAATAACTAGGGCGGCCTAGGGGAAAAGTACGCATAGTGTTGTGATCGGGCGAGTTTCTACTTTCAGATGCAACAGAAATTTTGCGGATTGGTCAATCCGTTCGCGAGATATGGCAGTTTGGAGGTAAGAAACGCTTGAGAAACTCAAAATTTTCGCAGTTCTGATGCTCGAAACGAATAACTAGAACGGCCTAGTGGAAAAGTACGAATAGTGTTGTAATCGGGCGAGTTTCTACTTTCAGATGCAACAGAAATTGTGCGGATTGGTCAATCCGTTCCCGAGATATGGCAGCTTGGAAGTAAGAAACGCTTGAGAAACTCAAAATTTTCGCAGTTCTGATGCTCAAAACGAATAACTAGAACGGCCTAGGGGAAAAGCACGCATAGTGTTGTAATCGGGCGAGTTTCTACTTTCAGATGCAACAGAAATTTTGCGGATTGGTCAATCCGTTCGCGAGATATGGCAGTTTGGAAGTAAGAAACGCTTGAGAAACTCAAAATTTTCACAGTTGTGATGCAAGACACGAATAACTAGAACGGCCTAGGGGAAAAGTACGCATACCGTTGTAATCGGGCGAGTTTCTACTTTCAGATGCAACAGAAATTTTGCGGATTGGTCAATCCGTTCGCGAGATATGGCAGTTTGGAAGTAAGAAACGCTTGAGAAACTCAAAATTTTCACAGTTCTGATGCTCGAAACGAATAACTAGAACGGCCTAGGGGAAAAGTAGGCATAGTGTTGTAATCGGGCGAGTTTCTACTTTCAGATGCAACAGAAATTGTGCGGATTGGTCAATCCGTTCGCGAGATATGGCAGTTTGGAAGTAAGAAACGCTTGAGAAACTCAAAATTTTCGCAGTTCTGTTGCTCGAAACGAATAACTAGAACGGGCTAGGGGAAAAGTACGCATACAGTTGTAATCGGGCGAGTTTCTACTTTCAGATGCAACAGAAATTTTGCGGATTGGTAAATCCGTTCGCGAGATATGGCAGTTTGGATGTAAGAAACGCTGGAGAAACTCAAAATTTTCGCAGATCTGATGCTCGAAACGAATAACTAGAACGGCCTAGGGGAAAAGTACGCATACCGTTGTAATCGGGCGAGTTTCTACTTTCAGATGCAACAGAAATTTTGCGGATTGGTCAATCCGTTCGCGAGATATGGCAGTTTGGATGTAAGAAACGCTTGAGAAACTCAAAATTTTCGCAGTTCTGATGCTCGAAACGAATAACTAGAACGGCCTAGGGGAAAAGTACGCACACCGTTGTAATCGGGCGAGTTGCTACTTTCAGATGCAACAGAAATTTTGCGGATTGGTCAATCCGTTCGCGAGATATGGCAGTTTGGAAGTAAGAAACGCTTGAGAAACTCAAAATTTTCGCAGTTCTGATGCTCGAAACGAATAACTAGAACAGCCTAAGGGAAAAGTACGAATAGTGTTGTAATCGGGCGAGTTTCTACTTTCAGATGCAACAGAAATTGTGCGGATTGGTCAATCCGTTCGCGAGATATGGCAGTTTGGAAGTAAGAAACGCTTGAGAAACTCAAAATTTTCGCAGTTCTGTTGCTCGAAACGAATAACTAGAACGGGCTAGGGGAAAAGTACGCATACAGTTGTAATCGGGCGAGTTTCTACTTTCAGATGCAACAGAAATTTTGCGGATTGGTCAATCCGTTCGCGAGATATGGCAGTTTGGATGTAAGAAACGCTTGAGAAACTCAAAATTTTCGCAGATCTGATGCTCGAAACGAATAACTAGAACGGCCTAGGGGAAAAGTACGCATACCGTTGTAATCGGGCGAGTTTCTACTTTCAGATGCAACAGAAATTTTGCGGATTGGTCAATCCGTTCGCGAGATATGGCAGTTTGGAGGTAAGAAACGCTTGAGAAACTCAAAATTTTCGCAGTTCTGATGCTCGAAACGAATAACTAGAACGGCCTAGGGGAAAAGTAGGCACAGTGTTGTAATCGGGCGAGTTTCTACTTTCAGATGCAACAGAAATTGTGCGGATTGGTCAATCCGTTCGCGAGATATGGCAGTTTGGATGTAAGAAACGCTTGAGAAACTCAAAATTTTCGCAGTTCTGTTGCTCGAAACGAATAACTAGAACGGGCTAGAGGAAAAGTACGCATACAGTTGTAATCGGGCGAGTTTCTACTTTCAGATGCAACAGAAATTTTGCGGATTGGTAAATCCGTTCGCGAGATATGGCAGTTTGGATGTAAGAAACGCTTGAGAAACTCAAAATTTTCGCAGATCTGATGCTCGAAACGAATAACTAGAACGGTCTAGGGGAAAAGTACGCAAACCGTCGTAATCGGGCGAGTTTCTACTTTCAGATGCAACAGAAATTTTGCGGATTGGTCAATCCGTTCGCGAGATATGGCAGTTTGGAGGTAAGAAACGCTTGAGAAACTCAAAATTTTCGCAGTTCTGATGCTCGAAACGAATAACTAGAACGGCCTAGGGGAAAAGTGCGCATAGTGTTGTAATCGGGCGAGTTTCTACTTTCAGATGCAACAGAGATTTTGCGGATTGGTCAATCCGTTCGCGAGATATGGCAGTTTGGATGTAAGAAACGCTTGAGAAACTCAAAATTTTCGCAGTTCTGATGCTCGAAACGAATAACTAGAACGGCCTAGGGGAAAAGTACGCACACCGTTGTAATCGGGCGAGTTGCTACTTTCAGATGCAACAGAAATTTTGCGGATTGGTCAATCCGTTCGCGAGATATGGCAGTTTGGAGGTAAGAAACGCTTGAGAAACTCAAAATTTTCGCAGTTCTGATGCTCGAAACGAATAACTAGAACAGCCTAGGGGAAAAGTACGAATAGTGTTGTAATCGGGCGAGTTTCTACTTTCAGATGCAACAGAAATTGTGCGGATTGGTCAATCCGTTCGCGAGATATGGCAGTTTGGAGGTAAGAAACGCTCGAGAAACTCAAAATTTTCGCAGTTCTGATGCTCGATACGAATAACTAGAACGGCCTAGGGGAAAAGTACGCACACCGTTGTAATCGGGCGAGTTTCTACTTTCAGATGCAACAGAAATTTTGGGGATTGGTCAATCCGTTCGCGAGATATGGCAGTTTGGAGGTAAGAAACGCTTGAGAAACTCAAAATTTTCGCAGTTCTGATGCTCGAAACGAATAACTAGAACGGCCTAGGGGAAAAGTAGGCACAGTGTTGTAATCGGGCGAGTTTCTACTTTCAGATGCAACAGAAATTGTGCGGATTGGTCAATCCGTTCGCGAGATATGGCAGTTTGGATGTAAGAAACGCTTGAGAAACTCAAAATTTTCGCAGTTCTGTTGCTCGAAACGAATAACTAGAACGGGCTAGGGGAAAAGTACGCATACAGTTGTAATCGGGCGAGTTTCTACTTTCAGATGCAACAGAAATTTTGCGGATTGGTAAATCCGTTCGCGAGATATGGCAGTTTGGATGTAAGAAACGCTTGAGAAACTCAAAATTTTCGCAGATCCGATGCTCGAAACGAATAACTAGAACGGTCTAGGGGAAAAGTACGCAAACCGTCGTAATCGGGCGAGTTTCTACTTTCAGATGCAACAGAAATTTTGCGGATTGGTCAATCCGTTCGCGAGATATGGCAGTTTGGAGGTAAGAAACGCTTGAGAAACTCAAAATTTTCGCAGTTCTGATGCTCGAAACGAATAACTAGAACGGCCTAGGGGAAAAGTGCGCATAGTGTTGTAATCGGGCGAGTTTCTACTTTCAGATGCAACAGAGATTTTGCGGATTGGTCAATCCGTTCGCGAGATATGGCAGTTTGGAGGTAAGAAACGCTCGAGAAACTCAACATTTTCGCAGTTCTGATGCTCGAAACGAATAACTACAACGGCCTAGGGGAAAAGTACGCACACCGTTGTAATCGGGCGAGTTTCTACTTTCAGATGCAACAGAAATTTTGCGGATTGGTCAATCCGTTCGCGAGATATGGCAGTTTGGAAGTAAGAAACGCTTGAGAAACTCAAAATTTTTGCAGTTCTGATGCTCGAAACGAATAACTAGGGCGGCCTAGGGGAAAAGTACGCATAGTGTTGTGATCGGGCGAGTTTCTACTTTCAGATGCAACAGAAATTTTGCGGATTGGTCAATCCGTTCGCGAGATATGGCAGTTTGGAGGTAAGAAACGCTTGAGAAACTCAAAATTTTCGCAGTTCTGATGCTCGAAACGAATAACTAGAACGGCCTAGTGGAAAAGTACGAATAGTGTTGTAATCGGGCGAGTTTCTACTTTCAGATGCAACAGAAATTGTGCGGATTGGTCAATCCGTTCGCGAGATATGGCAGTTTGGAGGTAAGAAACGCTTGAGAAACTCAAAATTTTCGCAGTTCTGATGCTCGAAACGAATAACTAGAACGGCCTAGGGGAAAAGTACGCATAGTGTTGTAATCGGGCGAGTTTCTACTTTCAGATGCAACAGAAAATTTGCGGATTGGTCAATCCGTTCGCGAGATATGGCAGTTTGGAAGTAAGAAACGCTAGAGAAACTCAAAATTTTCACAGTTCTGATGCTCGAAACGAATAACTAGAACGGCCTAGGGGAAAAGTACGCATACCGTTGTAATCGGGCGAGTTTCTACTTTCAGATGCAACAGAAATTTTGCGGATTGGTCAATCCGTTCGCGTGATATGGCAGTTTGGAAGTAAGAAACGCTTGAGAAACTCAAAATTTTTGCAGTTCTGATGCTCGAAACGAATAACTAGGGCGGCCTAGGGGAAAAGTACGCATAGTGTTGTGATCGGGCGAGTTTCTACTTTCAGATGCAACAGAAATTTTGCTTATTGGTCAATCCGTTCGCGAGATATGGCAGTTTGGAGGTAAGAAACGCTTGAGAAACTCAAAATTTTCGCAGTTCTGATGCTCGAAACGAATAACTAGAACGGCCTAGTGGAATAGTACGAATAGTGTTGTAATCGGGCGAGTTTCTACTTTCAGATGCAACAGAAATTGTGCGGATTGGTCAATCCGTTCCCGAGATATGGCAGCTTGGAAGTAAGAAACGCTTGAGAAACTCAAAATTTTCGCAGTTCTGATGCTCAAAACGAATAACTAGAACGGCCTAGGGGAAAAGCACGCATAGTGTTGTAATCGGGCGAGTTTCTACTTTCAGATGCAACAGAAATTTTGCGGATTGGTCAATCCGTTCGCGAGATATGGCAGTTTGGAAGTAAGAAACGCTTGAGAAACTCAAAATTTTCACAGTTGTGATGCTCGACACGAATAACTAGAACGGCCTAGGGGAAAAGTACGCATACCGTTGTAATCGGGCGAGTTTCTACTTTCAGATGCAACAGAAATTTTGCGGATTGGTCAATCCGTTCGCGAGATATGGCAGTTTGGAAGTAAGAAACGCTTGAGAAACTCAAAATTTTCACAGTTCTGATGCTCGAAACGAATAACTAGAACGGCCTAGGGGAAAAGTAGGCATAGTGTTGTAATCGGGCGAGTTTCTACTTTCAGATGCAACAGAAATTGTGCGGATTGGTCAATCCGTTCGCGAGATATGGCAGTTTGGAAGTAAGAAACGCTTGAGAAACTCAAAATTTTCGCAGTTCTGTTGCTCGAAACGAATAACTAGAACGGGCTAGGGGAAAAGTACGCATACAGTTGTAATCGGGCGAGTTTCTACTTTCAGATGCAACAGAAATTTTGCGGATTGGTAAATCCGTTCGCGAGATATGGCAGTTTGGATGTAAGAAACGCTTGAGAAACTCAAAATTTTCGCAGATCTGATGCTCGAAACGAATAACTAGAACGGTCTAGGGGAAAAGTACGCAAACCGTCGTAATCGGGCGAGTTTCTACTTTCAGATGCAACAGAAATTTTGCGGATTGGTCAATCCGTTCGCGGGATATGGCAGTTTGGAGGTAAGAAACGCTTGAGAAACTCAAAATTTTCGCAGTTCTGATGCTCGAAACGAATAACTAGAACGGCCTAGGGGAAAAGTGCGCATAGTGTTGTAATCGGGCGAGTTTCTACTTTCAGATGCAACAGAGATTTTGCGGATTGGTCAATCCGTTCGCGAGATATGGCAGTTTGGATGTAAGAAACGCTTGAGAAACTCAAAATTTTCGCAGTTCTGATGCTCGAAACGAATAACTAGAACGGCCTAGGGGAAAAGTACGCACACCGTTGTAATCGGGCGAGTTGCTACTTTCAGATGCAACAGAAATTTTGCGGATTGGTCAATCCGTTCGCGAGATATGGCAGTTTGGAGGTAAGAAACGCTTGAGAAACTCAAAATTTTCGCAGTTCTGATGCTCGAAACGAATAACTAGAACAGCCTAGGGGAAAAGTACGAATAGTGTTGTAATCGGGCGAGTTTCTACTTTCAGATGCAACAGAAATTGTGCGGATTGGTCAATCCGTTCGCGAGATATGGCAGTTTGGAGGTAAGAAACGCTCGAGAAACTCAAAATTTTCGCAGTTCTGATGCTCGATACGAATAACTAGAACGGCCTAGGGGAAAAGTACGCACACCGTTGTAATCGGGCGAGTTTCTACTTTCAGATGCAACAGAAATTTTGCGGATTGGTCAATCCGTTCGCGAGATATGGCAGTTTGGAGGTAAGAAACGCTTGAGAAACTCAAAATTTTCGCAGTTCTGATGCTCGAAACGAATAACTAGAACGGCCTAGGGGAAAAGTAGGCACAGTGTTGTAATCAGGCGAGTTTCTACTTTCAGATGCAACAGAAATTGTGCGGATTGGTCAATCCGTTCGCGAGATATGGCAGTTTGGATGTAAGAAACGCTTGAGAAACTCAAAATTTTCGCAGTTCTGTTGCTCGAAACGAATAACTAGAACGGGCTAGGGGAAAAGTACGCATACAGTTGTAATCGGGCGAGTTTCTACTTTCAGATGCAACAGAAATTTTGCGGATTGGTAAATCCGTTCGCGAGATATGGCAGTTTGGATGTAAGAAACGCTTGAGAAACTCAAAATTTTCGCAGATCCGATGCTCGAAACGAATAACTAGAACGGTCTAGGGGAAAAGTACGCAAACCGTCGTAATCGGGCGAGTTTCTACTTTCAGATGCAACAGAAATTTTGCGGATTGGTCAATCCGTTCGCGAGATATGGCAGTTTGAAGGTAAGAAACGCTTGAGAAACTCAAAATTTTCGCAGTTCTGATGCTCGAAACGAATAACTAGAACGGCCTAGGGGAAAAGTGCGCATAGTGTTGTAATCGGGCGAGTTTCTACTTTCAGATGCAACAGAGATTTTGCGGATTGGTCAATCCGTTCGCGAGATATGGCAGTTTGGAGGTAAGAAACGCTCGAGAAACTCAACATTTTCGCAGTTCTGATGCTCGAAACGAATAACTACAACGGCCTAGGGGAAAAGTACGCACACCGTTGTAATCGGGCGAGTTTCTACTTTCAGATGCAACAGAAATTTTGCGGATTGGTCAATCCGTTCGCGAGATGTGGCAGTTTGGAAGTAAGAAACGCTTGAGAAACTCAAAATTTTTGCAGTTCTGATGCTCGAAACGAATAACTAGGGCGGCCTAGGGGAAAAGTACGCATAGTGTTGTGATCGGGCGAGTTTCTACTTTCAGATGCAACAGAAATTTTGCGGATTGGTCAATCCGTTCGCGAGATATGGCAGTTTGGAGGTAAGAAACGCTTGAGAAACTCAAAATTTTCGCAGTTCTGATGCTCGAAACGAATAACTAGAACGGCCTAGTGGAAAAGTACGAATAGTGTTGTAATCGGGCGAGTTTCTACTTTCAGATGCAACAGAAATTGTGCGGATTGGTCAATCCGTTCCCGAGATATGGCAGCTTGGAAGTAAGAAACGCTTGAGAAACTCAAAATTTTCGCAGTTCTGATGCTCAAAACGAATAACTAGAACGGCCTAGGGGAAAAGTACGCATGGTGTTGTAATCGGGCGAGTTTCTACTTTCAGATGCAACAGAAATTTTGCGGATTGGTCAATCCGTTCGCGAGATATGGCAGTTTGGAAGTAAGAAACGCTTGAGAAACTCAAAATTTTCACAGTTCTGATGCTCGAAACGAATAACTAGAACGGCCTAGGGGAAAAGTAGGCATAGTGTTGTAATCGGGCGAGTTGCTACTTTCAGATGCAACAGAAATTTTGCGGATTGGTCAATCCGTTCGCGAGATATGGCAGTTTGGAAGTAAGAAACGCTTGAGAAACTCAAAATTTTCGCAGTTCTGATGCTCGAAACGAATAACTAGAACAGCCTAAGGGAAAAGTACGAATAGTGTTGTAATCGGGCGAGTTTCTACTTTCAGATGCAACAGAAATTGTGCGGATTGGTCAATCCGTTCGCGAGATATGGCAGTTTGGAAGTAAGAAACGCTTGAGAAACTCAAAATTTTCGCAGTTCTGTTGCTCGAAACGAATAACTAGAACGGGCTAGGGGAAAAGTACGCATACAGTTGTAATCGGGCGAGTTTCTACTTTCAGATGCAACAGAAATTTTGCGGATTGGTAAATCCGTTCGCGAGATATGGCAGTTTGGATGTAAGAAACGCTGGAGAAACTCAAAATTTTCGCAGATCTGATGCTCGAAACGAATAACTAGAACGGCCTAGGGGAAAAGTACGCATACCGTCGTAATCGGGCGAGTTTCTACTTTCAGATGCAACAGAAATTTTGCGGATTGGTCAATCCGTTCGCGAGATATGGCAGTTTGGAGGTAAGAAACGCTTGAGAAACTCAAAATTTTCGCAGTTCTGATGCTCGAAACGAATAACTAGAACGGCCTAGGGGAAAAGTGCGCATAGTGTTGTAATCGGGCGAGTTTCTACTTTCAGATGCAACAGAGATTTTGCGGATTGGTCAATCCGTTCGCGAGATATGGCAGTTTGGAGGTAAGAAACGTTAGAGAAACTCAAAATTTTCGCAGTTCTGATGCTCGAAACGAATAACTAGAACGTCCTAGGGGAAAAGTACGCATACCGTTGTAATCGGGCGAGTTTCTACTTTCAGATGCAATAGAAATTTTGCGGATTGGTCAATCCGTTCGCGAGATATGGCAGTTTGGATGTAAGAAACGCTTGAGAAACTCAAAATTTTCGCAGTTCTGATGCTCGAAACGAATAACTAGAACGGCCTAGGGGAAAAGTACGCACACCGTTGTAATCGGGCGAGTTGCTACTTTCAGATGCAACAGAAATTTTGCGGATTGGTCAATCCGTTCGCGAGATATGGCAGTTTGGAGGTAAGAAACGCTTGAGAAACTCAAAATTTTCGCAGTTCTGATGCTCGAAACGAATAACTAGAACAGCCTAGGGGAAAAGTACGAATAGTGTTGTAATCGGGCGAGTTTCTACTTTCAGATGCAACAGAAATTGTGCGGATTGGTCAATCCGTTCGCGAGATATGGCAGTTTGGAAGTAAGAAACGCTTGAGAAATTCAAAATTTTCGCAGTTCTGTTGCTCGAAACGAATAACTAGAACGGGCTAGGGGAAAAGTACGCATACAGTTGTAATCGGGCGAGTTTCTACTTTCAGATGCAACAGAAATTTTGCGGATTGGTAAATCCGTTCGCGAGATATGGCAGTTTGGATGTAAGAAACGCTTGAGAAACTCAAAATTTTCGCAGATCTGATGCTCGAAACGAATAACTAGAACGGCCTAGGGGAAAAGTACGCATACCGTTGTAATCGGGCGAGTTTCTACTTTCAGATGCAACAGAAATTTTGCGGATTGGTCAATCCGTTCGCGAGATATGGTAGTTTGGAGGTAAGAAACGCTTGAGAAACTCAAAATTTTCGCAGTTCTGATGCTCGAAACGAATAACTAGAACGGCCTAGGGGAAAAGTGCGCATAGTGTTGTAATCGGGCGAGTTTCTACTTTCAGATGCAACAGAAATTTTGCGGATTGGTCAATCCGTTCGCGAGATATGGCAGTTTGGAAGTAAGAAACGTTCGAGAAACTCAAAATTTTCGCAGTTCTGATGCTCGAAACGAATAACTAGAACGGCCTAGGGGAAAAGTAGGCACAGTGTTGTAATCGGGCGAGTTTCTACTTTCAGATGCAACAGAAATTGTGCGGATTGTTCAATCCGTTCGCGAGATATGGCAGTTTGGATGTAAGAAACGCTTGAGAAACTCAAAATTTTCGCAGTTCTGTTGCTCGAAACGAATAACTAGAACGGGCTAGGGGAAAAGTACGCATACAGTTGTAATCGGGCGAGTTTCTACTTTCAGATGCAACAGAAATTTTGCGGATTGGTAAATCCGTTCGCGAGATATGGCAGTTTGGATGTAAGAAACGCTTGAGAAACTCAAAATTTTCGCAGATCTGATGCTCGAAACGAATAACTAGAACGGCCTAGGGGAAAAGTACGCATACCGTCGTAATCGGGCGAGTTTCTACTTTCAGATGCAACAGAAATTTTGCGGATTGGTCAATCCGTTCGCGAGATATGGCAGTTTGGAGGTAAGAAACGCTTGAGAAACTCAAAATTTTCGCAGTTCTGATGCTCGAAACGAATAACTAGAACGGCCTAGGGGAAAAGTGCGCATAGTGTTGTAATCGGGCGAGTTTCTACTTTCAGATGCAACAGAGATTTTGCGGATTGGTCAATCCGTTCGCGAGATATGGCAGTTTGGAGGTAAGAAACGCTCGAGAAACTCAAAATTTTCGCAGTTCTGATGCTCGAAACGAATAACTAGAACGGCCTAGGGGAAAAGTACGCACACCGTTGTAATCGGGCGAGTTTCTACTTTCAGATGCAACAGAAATTTTGCGGATTGGTCAATCCGTTCGCGAGATATGGCAGTTTGGAAGTAAGAAACGCTTGAGAAACTCAAAATTTTCACAGTTCTGATGCTCGAAACGAATAACTAGAACGTCCTAGGGGAAAAGTACGCATACCGTTGTAATCGGGCGAGTTTCTACTTTCAGATGCAACAGAAATTTTGCGGATTGGTCAATCCGTTCGCGAGATATGGCAGTTTGGATGTAAGAAACGCTTGAGAAACTCAAAATTTTCGCAGTTCTGTTGCTCGAAACGAATAACTAGAACGGGCTAGGGGAAAAGTACGCATACAGTTGTAATCGGGCGAGTTTCTACTTTCAGATGCAACAGAAATTTTGCGGATTGGTAAATCCGTTCGCGAGATATGGCAGTTTGGATGTAAGAAACGCTTGAGAAACTCAAAATTTTCGCAGATCTGATGCTCGAAACGAATAACTAGAACGGCCTAGGGGAAAAGTGCGCATACCGTTGTAATCGGGCGAGTTTCTACTTTCAGATGCAACAGAAATTTTGCGGATTGGTCAATCCGTTCGCGAGATATGGTAGTTTGGAGGTAAGAAACGCTTGAGAAACTCAAAATTTTCGCAGTTCTGATGCTCGAAACGAATAACTAGAACGGCCTAGGGGAAAAGTGCGCATAGTGTTGTAATCGGGCGAGTTTCTACTTTCAGATGCAACAGAAATTTTGCGGATTGGTCAATCCGTTCGCGAGATATGGCAGTTTGGAAGTAAGAAACGTTCGAGAAACTCAAAATTTTCGCAGTTCTGATGCTCGAAACGAATAACTAGAACGGCCTAGGGGAAAAGTACGCACACCGTTGTAATCGGGCGAGTTTCTACTTTCAGATGCAACAGAAATTTTGCGGATTGGTCAATCCGTTCGCGAGATATGGCAGTTTGGAGGTAAGAAACGCTTGAGAAACTCAAAATTTTCGCAGTTCTGATGGTCGAAACGAATAAGTAGAACGGCCTAGGGGAAAAGTACGCATAGTGTTGTAATCGGGCGAGTTTCTACTTTCAGATGCAACAGAAATTTTGCGGATTGGTCAATCCGTTCGCGAGATATGGCAGTTTGGAAGTAAGAAACGCTTGAGAAACTCAAAATTTTCACAGTTCTGATGGTCGGAACGAATAACTAGAACGTCCTAGGGGAAAAGTACGCATACCGTTGTAATCGGGCGAGTTTCTACTTTCAGATGCAACAGAAATTTTGCGGATTGGTCAATCCGTTCGCGAGATATGGCAGTTTGGAAGTAAGAAACGCTTGAGAAACTCAAAATTTTTGCAGTTCTGATGCTCGAAACGAATAACTAGGGCGGCCTAGGGGAAAAGTACGCATAGTGTTGTAATCGGGCGAGTTTCTACTTTCAGATGCAACAGAAATTTTGCGGATTGGTCAATCCGTTCGCGAGATATGGCAGTTTGGAGGTAAGAAACGCTTGAGAAACTCAAAATTTTCGCAGTTCTGATGCTCGAAACGAATAACTAGAACGGCCTAGGGGAAAAGTACGAATAGTGTTGTAATCGGGCGAGTTTCTACTTTCAGATGCAACAGAAATTGTGCGGATTGGTCAATCCGTTCGCGAGATATGGCAGTTTGGATGTAAGAAACGCTTGAGAAACTCAAAATTTTCGCAGATCTGATGCTCGAAACGAATAACTAGAACGGCCTAGGGGAAAAGTACGCATACCGTCGTAATCGGGCGAGTTTCTACTTTCAGATGCAACAGAAATTTTGCGGATTGGTCAATCCGTTCGCGAGATATGGCAGTTTGGAAGTAAGAAACGCTTGAGAAACTCAAAATTTTCGCAGTTCTGATGCTCGAAACGAATAACTAGAACGGCCTAGGGGAAAAGTGCGCATAGTGTTGTAATCGGGCGAGTTTCTACTTTCAGATGCAACAGAAATTTTGCGGATTGGTCAATCCTTTCGCGAGATATGGCAGTTTGGAGGTAAGAAACGCTTGAGAAACTCAAAATTTTCGCAGTTCTGATGCTCGAAACGAAGAACTAGAACGACCTAGGGGAAAAGTACGAATAGTGTTGTAATCGGGCTAGTTTCTACTTTCAGATGCAACAGAAATTTTGCGGATTGGTCAATCCGTTCGCGAGATATGGCAGTTTGGAGGTAAGAAACGCTCGAGAAACTCAAAATTTTCGCAGTTCTGATGCTCGAAACGAATAACTAGAACGGCCTAGGGGAAAAGTACGCATACCGTTGTAATCGGGCGAGTTTCTACTTTCAGATGCAACAGAAATTTTGCGGATTGGTCAATCCGTTCGCGAGATATGGCAGTTTGGAGGTAAGAACCGCTCGAGAAACTCAAAATTTTCGCAGTTCTGATGCTCGACAAGCATAACTAGAACGGCCTAGGGGAAAAGTACGCACACCGTTGCAATCGGGCGAGTTTCTACCTTCAGATGCAACAGAAATTTTGCGGATTGGTCAATCCTTTCGCGAGATATGGCAGTTTGGAAGTAAGAAACGCTTGAGAAACTCAAAATTTTCGCAGTTCTGATGCTCGAAACGAATAACTAGAACGGCCTAGGGGAAAAGTGCGCATACCGTTGTAATCGGGCGAGTTTCTACTTTCAGATGCAACAGAAATTTTGCGGATTGGTCAATCCGTTCGCGAGATATGGCAGTTTGGAAGTAAGAAACGCTTGAGAAACTCAAAATTTTCACAGTTCTGATGCTCGAAACGAATAACTAGAACGGCCTAGGGGAAAAGTACGAATAGTGTTGTAATCGGGCGAGTTTCTACTTTCAGATGCAACAGAAATTTTGCGGATTGGTCAATCCGTTCCCGAGATATGGCAGTTTGGAAGTAAGAAACGCTTGAGAAACTCAAAATTTTCGCAGTTCTGTTGCTCGAAACGAATAACTAGAACGGGCTAGGGGAAAAGTACGCATACAGTTGTAATCGGGCGAGTTTCTACTTTCAGATGCAACAGAAATTTTGCGGATTGGTAAATCCGTTCGCGAGATATGGCAGTTTGGATGTAAGAAACGCTTGAGAAACTCAAAATTTTCGCAGTTCTGATGCTCGAAACGAATAACTAGAACGGCCTAGGGGAAAAGTACGCATACCGTTGTAATCGGGCTCGTTTCTACTTTTAGATGCAACAGAAATTCTTCGGATTGGTCAATCCGTTCGCGAGATATGGCAGTTTGGATGTAAGAAACGCTTCACAAACTCAAAATTTTCGCGGTTCTGATGCTCGAAACGAATAACAAGAACGGCCTAGGGGAAAAGTACGCACACCGTTGTAATCGGGCGACTTTCTACTTTCAGATGCAACAGAAATTTTGCGGATTGGTCAATCCGTTCGCGAGATATGGCAGTTTGGAGGTAAGCAACGCTTGAGAAACTCAAAATTTTCGCAGTTCTGTTGCTCGAAACGAATAACTAGAACGGGCTAGGGGAAAAGTACGCATACAGTTGTAATCGGGCGAGTTTCTACTTTCAGATGCATCAGAAATTTTGCGGATTGGACAATCCGTTCGCGAGATATGGCAGTTTGGAGGTAAGAACCGCTCGAGAAACTCAAAATTTTCGCAGTTCTGATGCTCGACAAGCATAACTAGAACGGCCTAGGGGAAAAGTACGCACACCGTTGCAATCGGGCGAGTTTCTACCTTCAGATGCAACAGAAATTTTGCGGATTGGTCAATCCTTTCGCGAGATATGGCAGTTTGGAAGTAAGAAACGCTTGAGAAACTCAAAATTTTCGCAGTTCTGATGCTCGAAACGAATAACTAGAACGGCCTAGGGGAAAAGTGCGCATACCGTTGTAATCGGGCGAGTTTCTACTTTCAGATGCAACTGAAATTCTGCGGATTGGTCAATCCGTTCGCGAGATATGGCAGTTTGGATGTAAGAAACGCTTCACAAACACAAAATTTTCGCGGTTCTGATGCTCGAAACGAATAACAACAACGGCCTAGGGGAAAAGTACGCACACCGTTGTAATCGGGCGACTTTCTACTTTCAGATGCAACAGAAATTTTGCGGATTGGTCAATCCGTTCGCGAGATGTGGCAGTTTGGAAGTAAGAAACGCTTGAGAAACTCAAAATTTTTGCAGTTCTGATGCTCGAAACGAATAACTAGGGCGGCCTAGGGGAAAAGTACGCATAGTGTTGTGATCGGGCGAGTTTCTACTTTCAGATGCAACAGAAATTTTGCGGATTGGTCAATCCGTTCGCGAGATATGGCAGTTTGGAGGTAAGAAACGCTTGAGAAACTCAAAATTTTCGCAGTTCTGATGCTCGAAACGAATAACTAGACCGGCCTAGTGGAAAAGTACGAATAGTGTTGTAATCGGGCGAGTTTCTACTTTCAGATGCAACAGAAATTGTGCGGATTGGTCAATCCGTTCCCGAGATATGGCAGCTTGGAAGTAAGAAACGCTTGAGAAACTCAAAATTTTCACAGTTCTGATGCTCGAAACGAATAACTAGAACGGCCTAGGGGAAAAGTAGGCATAGTGTTGTAATCGGGCGAGTTTCTACTTTCAGATGCAACAGAAATTGTGCGGATTGGTCAATCCGTTCGCGAGATATGGCAGTTTGGAAGTAAGAAACGCTTGAGAAACTCAAAATTTTCGCAGTTCTGTTGCTCGAAACGAATAACTAGAACGGGCTAGGGGAAAAGTACGCATACAGTTGTAATCGGGCGAGTTTCTACTTTCAGATGCAACAGAAATTTTGCGGATTGGTAAATCCGTTCGCGAGATATGGCAGTTTGGATGTAAGAAACGCTGGAGAAACTCAAAATTTTCGCAGATCTGATGCTCGAAACGAATAACTAGAACGGCCTAGGGGAAAAGTACGCATACCGTCGTAATCGGGCGAGTTTCTACTTTCAGATGCAACAGAAATTTTGCGGATTGGTCAATCCGTTCGCGAGATATGGCAGTTTGGAGGTAAGAAACGCTTGAGAAACTCAAAATTTTCGCAGTTCTGATGCTCGAAACGAATAACTAGAACGGCCTAGGGGAAAAGTGCGCATAGTGTTGTAATCGGGCGAGTTTCTACTTTCAGATGCAACAGAGATTTTGCGGATTGGTCAATCCGTTCGCGAGATATGGCAGTTTGGAGGTAAGAAACGTTAGAGAAACTCAAAATTTTCGCAGTTCTGATGCTCGAAACGAATAACTAGAACGTCCTAGGGGAAAAGTACGCATACCGTTGTAATCGGGCGAGTTTCTACTTTCAGATGCAATAGAAATTTTGCGGATTGGTCAATCCGTTCGCGAGATATGGCAGTTTGGATGTAAGAAACGCTTGAGAAACTCAAAATTTTCGCAGTTCTGATGCTCGAAACGAATAACTAGAACGGCCTAGGGGAAAAGTACGCACACCGTTGTAATCGGGCGAGTTGCTACTTTCAGATGCAACAGAAATTTTGCGGATTGGTCAATCCGTTCGCGAGATATGGCAGTTTGGAGGTAAGAAACGCTTGAGAAACTCAAAATTTTCGCAGTTCTGATGCTCGAAACGAATAACTAGAACAGCCTAGGGGAAAAGTACGAATAGTGTTGTAATCGGGCGAGTTTCTACTTTCAGATGCAACAGAAATTGTGCGGATTGGTCAATCCGTTCGCGAGATATGGCAGTTTGGAAGTAAGAAACGCTTGAGAAACTCAAAATTTTCGCAGTTCTGTTGCTCGAAACGAATAACTAGAACGGGCTAGGGGAAAAGTACGCATACAGTTGTAATCGGGCGAGTTTCTACTTTCAGATGCAACAGAAATTTTGCGGATTGGTAAATCCGTTCGCGAGATATGGCAGTTTGGATGTAAGAAACGCTTGAGAAACTCAAAATTTTCGCAGATCTGATGCTCGAAACGAATAACTAGAACGGCCTAGGGGAAAAGTACGCATACCGTTGTAATCGGGCGAGTTTCTACTTTCAGATGCAACAGAAATTTTGCGGATTGGTCAATCCGTTCGCGAGATATGGTAGTTTGGAGGTAAGAAACGCTTGAGAAACTCAAAATTTTCGCAGTTCTGATGCTCGAAACGAATAACTAGAACGGCCTAGGGGAAAAGTGCGCATAGTGTTGTAATCGGGCGAGTTTCTACTTTCAGATGCAACAGAAATTTTGCGGATTGGTCAATCCGTTCGCGAGATATGGCAGTTTGGAAGTAAGAAACGTTCGAGAAACTCAAAATTTTCGCAGTTCTGATGCTCGAAACGAATAACTAGAACGGCCTAGGGGAAAAGTAGGCACAGTGTTGTAATCGGGCGAGTTTCTACTTTCAGATGCAACAGAAATTGTGCGGATTGTTCAATCCGTTCGCGAGATATGGCAGTTTGGATGTAAGAAACGCTTGAGAAACTCAAAATTTTCGCAGTTCTGTTGCTCGAAACGAATAACTAGAACGGGCTAGGGGAAAAGTACGCATACAGTTGTAATCGGGCGAGTTTCTACTTTCAGATGCAACAGAAATTTTGCGGATTGGTAAATCCGTTCGCGAGATATGGCAGTTTGGATGTAAGAAACGCTTGAGAAACTCAAAATTTTCGCAGATCTGATGCTCGAAACGAATAACTAGAACGGCCTAGGGGAAAAGTACGCATACCGTCGTAATCGGGCGAGTTTCTACTTTCAGATGCAACAGAAATTTTGCGGATTGGTCAATCCGTTCGCGAGATATGGCAGTTTGGAGGTAAGAAACGCTTGAGAAACTCAAAATTTTCGCAGTTCTGATGCTCGAAACGAATAACTAGAACGGCCTAGGGGAAAAGTGCGCATAGTGTTGTAATCGGGCGAGTTTCTACTTTCAGATGCAACAGAGATTTTGCGGATTGGTCAATCCGTTCGCGAGATATGGCAGTTTGGAGGTAAGAAACGCTCGAGAAACTCAAAATTTTCGCAGTTCTGATGCTCGAAACGAATAACTAGAACGGCCTAGGGGAAAAGTACGCACACCGTTGTAATCGGGCGAGTTTCTACTTTCAGATGCAACAGAAATTTTGCGGATTGGTCAATCCGTTCGCGAGATATGGCAGTTTGGAAGTAGGAAACGCTTGAGAAACTCAAAATTTTCACAGTTCTGATGCTCGAAACGAATAACTAGAACGTCCTAGGGGAAAAGTACGCATACCGTTGTAATCGGGCGAGTTTCTACTTTCAGATGCAACAGAAATTTTGCGGATTGGTCAATCCGTTCGCGAGATATGGCAGTTTGGATGTAAGAAACGCTTGAGAAACTCAAAATTTTCGCAGTTCTGTTGCTCGAAACGAATAACTAGAACGGGCTAGGGGAAAAGTACGCATACAGTTGTAATCGGGCGAGTTTCTACTTTCAGATGCAACAGAAATTTTGCGGATTGGTAAATCCGTTCGCGAGATATGGCAGTTTGGATGTAAGAAACGCTTGAGAAACTCAAAATTTTCGCAGATCTGATGCTCGAAACGAATAACTAGAACGGCCTAGGGGAAAAGTGCGCATACCGTTGTAATCGGGCGAGTTTCTACTTTCAGATGCAACAGAAATTTTGCGGATTGGTCAATCCGTTCGCGAGATATGGTAGTTTGGAGGTAAGAAACGCTTGAGAAACTCAAAATTTTCGCAGTTCTGATGCTCGAAACGAATAACTAGAACGGCCTAGGGGAAAAGTGCGCATAGTGTTGTAATCGGGCGAGTTTCTACTTTCAGATGCAACAGAAATTTTGCGGATTGGTCAATCCGTTCGCGAGATATGGCAGTTTGGAAGTAAGAAACGTTCGAGAAACTCAAAATTTTCGCAGTTCTGATGCTCGAAACGAATAACTAGAACGGCCTAGGGGAAAAGTACGCACACCGTTGTAATCGGGCGAGTTTCTACTTTCAGATGCAACAGAAATTTTGCGGATTGGTCAATCCGTTCGCGAGATATGGCAGTTTGGAGGTAAGAAACGCTTGAGAAACTCAAAATTTTCGCAGTTCTGATGGTCGAAACGAATAACTAGAACGGCCTAGGGGAAAAGTACGCATAGTGTTGTAATCGGGCGAGTTTCTACTTTCAGATGCAACAGAAATTTTGCGGATTGGTCAATCCGTTCGCGAGATATGGCAGTTTGGAAGTAAGAAACGCTTGAGAAACTCAAAATTTTCACAGTTCTGATGGTCGAAACGAATAACTAGAACGTCCTAGGGGAAAAGTACGCATACCGTTGTAATCGGGCGAGTTTCTACTTTCAGATGCAACAGAAATTTTGCGGATTGGTCAATCCGTTCGCGAGATATGGCAGTTTGGAAGTAAGAAACGCTTGAGAAACTCAAAATTTTTGCAGTTCTGATGCTCGAAACGAATAACTAGGGCGGCCTAGGGGAAAAGTACGCATAGTGTTGTAATCGGGCGAGTTTCTACTTTCAGATGCAACAGAAATTTTGCGGATTGGTCAATCCGTTCGCGAGATATGGCAGTTTGGAGGTAAGAAACGCTTGAGAAACTCAAAATTTTCGCAGTTCTGATGCTCGAAACGAATAACTAGAACGGCCTAGGGGAAAAGTACGAATAGTGTTGTAATCGGGCGAGTTTCTACTTTCAGATGCAACAGAAATTGTGCGGATTGGTCAATCCGTTCGCGAGATATGGCAGTTTGGATGTAAGAAACGCTTGAGAAACTCAAAATTTTCGCAGATCTGATGCTCGAAACGAATAACTAGAACGGCCTAGGGGAAAAGTACGCATACCGTCGTAATCGGGCGAGTTTCTACTTTCAGATGCAACAGAAATTTTGCGGATTGGTCAATCCGTTCGCGAGATATGGCAGTTTGGATGTAAGAAACGCTTGAGAAACTCAAAATTTTCGCAGTTCTGATGCTCGAAACGAATAACTAGAACGGCCTAGGGGAAAAGTGCGCATAGTGTTGTAATCGGGCGAGTTTCTACTTTCAGATGCAACAGAAATTTTGCGGATTGGTCAATCCTTTCGCGAGATATGGCAGTTTGGAGGTAAGAAACGCTTGAGAAACTCAAAATTTTCGCAGTTCTGATGCTCGAAACGAAGAACTAGAACGACCTAGGGGAAAAGTACGAATAGTGTTGTAATCGGGCTAGTTTCTACTTTCAGATGCAACAGAAATTTTGCGGATTGGTCAATCCGTTCGCGAGATATGGCAGTTTGGAGGTAAGAAACGCTCGAGAAACTCAAAATTTTCGCAGTTCTGATGCTCGAAACGAATAACTAGAACGGCCTAGGGGAAAAGTACGCATACCGTTGTAATCGGGCGAGTTTCTACTTTCAGATGCAACAGAAATTTTGCGGATTGGTCAATCCGTTCGCGAGATATGGCAGTTTGGATGTAAGAACCGCTCGAGAAACTCAAAATTTTCGCAGTTCTGATGCTCGACAAGCATAACTAGAACGGCCTAGGGGAAAAGTACGCACACCGTTGCAATCGGGCGAGTTTCTACCTTCAGATGCAACAGAAATTTTGCGGATTGGTCCATCCTTTCGCGAGATATGGCAGTTTGGAAGTAAGAAACGCTTGAGAAACTCAAAATTTTCGCAGTTCTGATGCTCGAAACGAATAACTAGAACGGCCTAGGGGAAAAGTGCGCATACCGTTGTAATCGGGCGAGTTTCTACTTTCAGATGCAACAGAAATTTTGCGGATTGGTCAATCCGTTCGCGAGATATGGCAGTTTGGAAGTAAGAAACGCTTGAGAAACTCAAAATTTTCACAGTTCTGATGCTCGAAACGAATAACTAGAACGGCCTAGGGGAAAAGTACGAATAGTGTTGTAATCGGGCGAGTTTCTACTTTCAGATGCAACAGAAATTTTGCGGATTGGTCAATCCGTTCCCGAGATATGGCAGTTTGGAAGTAAGAAACGCTTGAGAAACTCAAAATTTTCGCAGTTCTGTTGCTCGAAACGAATAACTAGAACGGCCTAGGGGAAAAGTACGCATACCGTTGTAATCGGGCTCGTTTCTACTTTTAGATGCAACAGAAATTCTTCGGATTGGTCAATCCGTTCGCGAGATATGGCAGTTTGGATGTAAGAAACGCTTCACAAACTCAAAATTTTCGCGGTTCTGATGCTCGAAACGAATAACAAGAACGGCCTAGGGGAAAAGTACGCACACCGTTGTAATCGGGCGACTTTCTACTTTCAGATGCAACAGAAATTTTGCGGATTGGTCAATCCGTTCGCGAGATATGGCAGTTTGGAGGTAAGCAACGCTTGAGAAACTCAAAATTTTCGCAGTTCTGTTGCTCGAAACGAATAACTAGAACGGGCTAGGGGAAAAGTACGCATACAGTTGTAATCGGGCGAGTTTCTACTTTCAGATGCATCAGAAATTTTGCGGATTGGACAATCCGTTCGCGAGATATGGCAGTTTGGAGGTAAGAACCGCTCGAGAAACTCAAAATTTTCGCAGTTCTGATGCTCGACAAGCATAACTAGAACGGCCTAGGGGAAAAGTACGCACACCGTTGCAATCGGGCGAGTTTCTACCTTCAGATGCAACAGAAATTTTGCGGATTGGTCAATCCTTTCGCGAGATATGGCAGTTTGGAAGTAAGAAACGCTTGAGAAACTCAAAATTTTCGCAGTTCTGATGCTCGAAACGAATAACTAGAACGGCCTAGGGGAAAAGTGCGCATACCGTTGTAATCGGGCGAGTTTCTACTTTCAGATGCAACTGAAATTCTGCGGATTGGTCAATCCGTTCGCGAGATATGGCAGTTTGGATGTAAGAAACGCTTCACAAACACAAAATTTTCGCGGTTCTGATGCTCGAAACGAATAACAACAACGGCCTAGGGGAAAAGTACGCACACCGTTGTAATCGGGCGACTTTCTACTTTCAGATGCAACAGAAATTTTGCGGATTGGTCAATCCGTTCGCGAGATATGGCAGTTTGGAGGTAAGCAACGCTTGAGAAACTCAAAATTTTCGCAGTTCTGTGGCTCGAAACGAATAACTAGAACGGCCTAGGGGAAAAGTACGCATACCGTTGTAATCGGGCGAGTTTCTACTTTCAGATGCAACAGAAATTTTGCGGATTGGTCAATCCGTTCGCGAGATATGGCAGTTTGGAAGTAAGAAACGCTTGAGAAACTCAAAATTTTTGCAGTTCTGATGCTCGAAACGAATAACTAGGGCGGCCTAGGGGAAAAGTACGCATAGTTTTGTAATCGGGCGAGTTTCTACTTTCAGATGCAACAGAAATTTTGCGGATTGGTCAATCCTTTCGCGAGTAATGGCAGTTTGGAGGTAAGAAACGCTTGAGAAACTCAAAATTTTCGCAGTTCTGATGCTCGAAACGAAGAACTAGAACGGCCTAGGGGAAAAGTACGAATAGTGTTGTAATCGGGCTAGTTTCTACTTTCAGATGCTACAGAAATTGTGCGGATTGGTCAATCCGTTCGCGAGATATGGCAGTTTGGAAGTAAGAAATGCTTGAGAAACTCAAAATTTCGCAGATCTGATGCTCGAAACGAATAACGAGAACGGCCAGGGGAAAAGTACGCATACCGTTGTAATCGGGCGAGTGTCTACTTTCAGATGCAACAGAAATTTTGCGGATTGGTCAATCCGTTCGCGAGATATGGCAGTTTGGAGGTAAGAAACGCTTGAGAAACTCAAAATTTTCGCAGTTCTGATGCTCGAAACGAATAACTAGAACGGCCTAGGGGAAAAGTGCGCATAGTGTTGTAATCGGGCGAGTTTCTACTTTCAGATGCAACAGAAATTTTGCGGATTGGTCAATCCGTTCGCGAGATATGGCAGTTTGGAGGTAAGAAACGCTCGAGAAACTCAAAATTTTCGCAGTTCTGATGCTCGAAACGAATAACTAGAACGGCCTAGGGGAAAAGTACGCACACCGTTGTAATCGGGCGAGTTTCTACTTTCAGATGCAACAGAAATTTTGCGGATTGGTCAATCCGTTCGCGAGATATGGCAGTTTGGAGGTAAGAAACGCTTGAGAAACTCAAAATTTTCGCAGTTCTGATGGTCGAAACGAATAACTAGAACGGCCTAGGGGAAAAGTACGCATAGTGTTGTAATCGGGCGAGTTTCTACTTTCAGATGCAACAGAAATTTTGCGGATTGGTCAATCCGTTCGCGAGATATGGCAGTTTGGAAGTAAGAAACGCTTGAGAAACTCAAAATTTTCACAGTTCTGATGCTCGAAACGAATAACTAGAACGTCCTAGGGGAAAAGTACGCATACCGTTGTAATCGGGCGAGTTTCTACTTTCAGATGCAACAGAAATTTTGCGGATTGGTCAATCCTTTCGCGAGATATGGCAGTTTGGAAGTAAGAAACGCTTGAGAAACTCAAAATTTTTGCAGTTCTGATGCTCGAAACGAATAACTAGGGCGGCCTAGGGGAAAAGTACGCATAGTGTTGTAATCGGGCGAGTTTCTACTTTCAGATGCAACAGAAATTTTGCGGATTGGTCAATCCGTTCGCGAGATATGGCAGTTTGGAGGTAAGAAACGCTTGAGAAACTCAAAATTTTCACAGTTCTGATGCTCGAAACGAATAACTAGAACGTCCTAGGGGAAAAGTACGCATACCGTTGTAATCGGGCGAGTTTCTACTTTCAGATGCAACAGAAATTTTGCGGATTGGTCAATCCGTTCGCGAGATATGGCAGTTTGGATGTAAGAAACGCTTGAGAAACTCAAAATTTTCGCAGTTCTGATGATCGAAACGAATAACTAGAACGGCCTAGGGGAAAAGTACGCACACCGTTGTAATCGGGCGAGTTGCTACTTTCAGATGCAACAGAAATTTTGCGGATTGGTCAATCCGTTCGCGAGATATGGCAGTTTGGAGGTAAGAAACGCTTGAGAAACTCAAAATTTTCGCAGTTCTGATGGTTGAAACGAATAACTAGAACGGCCTAGGGGAAAAGTACGCATAGTGTTGTAATCGGGCGAGTTTCTACTTTCAGATGCAACAGAAATTTTGCGGATTGGTCAATCCGTTCGCGAGATATGGCAGTTTGGAAGTAAGAAACGCTTGAGAAACTCAAAATTTTCACAGTTCTGATGCTCGAAACGAATAACTAGAACGTCCTAGGGGAAAAGTACGCATACCGTTGTAATCGGGCGAGTTTCTACTTTCAGATGCAACAGAAATTTTGCGGATTGGTCAATCCTTTCGCGAGATATGGCAGTTTGGAAGTAAGAAACGCTTGAGAAACTCAAAATTTTTGAAGTTCTGATGCTCGAAACGAATAACTAGGGCGGCCTAGGGGAAAAGTACGCATAGTGTTGTAATCGGGCGAGTTTCTACTTTCAGATGCAACAGAAATTTTGCGGATTGGTCAATCCGTTCGCGAGATATGGCAGTTTGGAGGTAAGAAACGCTTGAGAAACTCAAAATTTTCGCAGTTCTGATGCTCGAAACGAATAACTAGAACGGCCTAGGGGAAAAGTACGAATAGTGTTGTAATCGGGCGAGTTTCTACTTTCAGATGCAACAGAAATTGTGCGGATTGGTCAATCCGTTCGCGAGATATGGCAGTTTGGATGTAAGAAACGCTTGAGAAACTCAAAATTTTCGCAGTTCTGATGCTCGAAACGAATAACTAGAACGGCCTAGGGGAAAAGTACGCATACCGATGTAATCGGGCTAGTTTCTACTTTCAGATGCAACAGAAATTTTGCGGATTGGTCAATCCGTTCGCGAGATATGGCAGTTTGGAGGTAAGAAACGCTTGAGAAACTCAAAATTTTCGCAGTTCTGATGCTCGAAACGAATAACTAGAACGGCCTAGGGGAAAAGTAGGCATAGTGTTGTAATCGGGCGAGTTTCTACTTTCAGATGCAACAGAAATTGTGCGGATTGGTCAATCCGTTCGCGAGATATGGCAGTTTGGAAGTAAGAAACGCTTGAGAAACTCAAAATTTTCGCAGTTCTGTTGCTCGAAACGAATAACTAGAACGGGCTAGGGGAAAAGTACGCATACAGTTGTAATCGGGCGAGTTTCTACTTTCAGATGCAACAGAAATTTTGCGGATTGGTAAATCCGTTCGCGAGATATGGCAGTTTGGATGTAAGAAACGCTTGAGAAACTCAAAATTTTCGCAGATCTGATGCTCGAAACGAATAACTAGAACGGCCTAGGGGAAAAGTACGCATACCGTCGTAATCGGGCGAGTTTCTACTTTCAGATGCAACAGAAATTTTGAGGATTGTTCAATCCGTTCGCGAGATATGGCAGTTTGGAGGTAAGAAACGCTTGAGAAACTCAAAATTTTCGCAGTTCTGATGCTCGAAACGAATAACTAGAACGGCCTAGGGGAAAAGTGCGCATAGTGTTGTAATCGGGCGAGTTTCTACTTTCAGATGCAACAGAGATTTTGCGGATTGGTCAATCCGTTCGCGAGATATGGCAGTTTGGAGGTAAGAAACGCTCGAGAAACTCAAAATTTTCGCAGTTCTGATGCTCGAAACGAATAACTAGGACGGCCTAGGGGAAAAGTACGCACACCGTTGTAATCGGGCGAGTTTCTACTTTCAGATGCAACAGAAATTTTGCGGATTGGTCAATCCGTTCGCGAGATATGGCAGTTTGGATGTAAGAAACGCTTGAGAAACTCAAAATTTTCGCAGTTCTGATGATCGAAACGAATAACTAGAACGGCCTAGGGGAAAAGTACGCACACCGTTGTAATCGGGCGAGTTGCTACTTTCAGATGCAACAGAAATTTTGCGGATTGGTCAATCCGTTCGCGAGATATGGCAGTTTGGAGGTAAGAAACGCTTGAGAAACTCAAAATTTTCGCAGTTCTGATGGTTGAAACGAATAACTAGAACGGCCTAGGGGAAAAGTACGCATAGTGTTGTAATCGGGCGAGTTTCTACTTTCAGATGCAACAGAAATTTTGCGGATTGGTCAATCCGTTCGCGAGATATGGCAGTTTGGAAGTAAGAAACGCTTGAGAAACTCAAAATTTTCACAGTTCTGATGCTCGAAACGAATAACTAGAACGTCCTAGGGGAAAAGTACGCATACCGTTGTAATCGGGCGAGTTTCTACTTTCAGATGCAACAGAAATTTTGCGGATTGGTCAATCCTTTCGCGAGATATGGCAGTTTGGAAGTAAGAAACGCTTGAGAAACTCAAAATTTTTGAAGTTCTGATGCTCGAAACGAATAACTAGGGCGGCCTAGGGGAAAAGTACGCATAGTGTTGTAATCGGGCGAGTTTCTACTTTCAGATGCAACAGAAATTTTGCGGATTGGTCAATCCGTTCGCGAGATATGGCAGTTTGGAGGTAAGAAACGCTTGAGAAACTCAAAATTTTCGCAGTTCTGATGCTCGAAACGAATAACTAGAACGGCCTAGGGGAAAAGTACGAATAGTGTTGTAATCGGGCGAGTTTCTACTTTCAGATGCAACAGAAATTGTGCGGATTGGTCAATCCGTTCGCGAGATATGGCAGTTTGGATGTAAGAAACGCTTGAGAAACTCAAAATTTTCGCAGTTCTGATGCTCGAAACGAATAACTAGAACGGCCTAGGGGAAAAGTACGCATACCGATGTAATCGGGCTAGTTTCTACTTTCAGATGCAACAGAAATTTTGCGGATTGGTCAATCCGTTCGCGAGATATGGCAGTTTGGAGGTAAGAAACGCTTGAGAAACTCAAAATTTTCGCAGTTCTGATGCTCGAAACGAATAACTAGAACGGCCTAGGGGAAAAGTAGGC
Organism: Ptiloglossa arizonensis; assembly: GCF_051014685.1. Classification (NCBI taxonomy): domain Eukaryota; kingdom Metazoa; phylum Arthropoda; class Insecta; order Hymenoptera; family Colletidae; genus Ptiloglossa; species Ptiloglossa arizonensis. The sequence continues at coordinate 1,406,242 of NW_027478453.1, read as the reverse complement.
ATAGTGTTGTAATCGGGCGAGTTTCTACTTTCAGATGCAACAGAAATTGTGCGGATTGGTCAATCCGTTCGCGAGATATGGCAGTTTGGAAGTAAGAAACGCTTGAGAAACTCAAAATTTTCGCAGTTCTGTTGCTCGAAACGAATAACTAGAACGGGCTAGGGGAAAAGTACGCATACAGTTGTAATCGGGCGAGTTTCTACTTTCAGATGCAACAGAAATTTTGCGGATTGGTAAATCCGTTCGCGAGATATGGCAGTTTGGATGTAAGAAACGCTTGAGAAACTCAAAATTTTCGCAGATCTGATGCTCGAAACGAATAACTAGAACGGCCTAGGGGAAAAGTACGCATACCGTCGTAATCGGGCGAGTTTCTACTTTCAGATGCAACAGAAATTTTGAGGATTGTTCAATCCGTTCGCGAGATATGGCAGTTTGGAGGTAAGAAACGCTTGAGAAACTCAAAATTTTCGCAGTTCTGATGCTCGAAACGAATAACTAGAACGGCCTAGGGGAAAAGTGCGCATAGTGTTGTAATCGGGCGAGTTTCTACTTTCAGATGCAACAGAGATTTTGCGGATTGGTCAATCCGTTCGCGAGATATGGCAGTTTGGAGGTAAGAAACGCTCGAGAAACTCAAAATTTTCGCAGTTCTGATGCTCGAAACGAATAACTAGGACGGCCTAGGGGAAAAGTACGCACACCGTTGTAATCGGGCGAGTTTCTACTTTCAGATGCAACAGAAATTTTGCGGATTGGTCAATCCGTTCGCGAGATATGGCAGTTTGGAAGTAAGAAACGCTTGAGAAACTCAAAATTTTCACAGTTCTGATGCTCGAAACGAATAACTAGAACGTCCTAGGGGAAAAGTACGCATACCGTTGTAATCGGGCGAGTTTCTACTTTCAGATGCAACAGAAATTTTGCGGATTGGTCAATCCGTTCGCGAGATATGGCAGTTTGGATGTAAGAAACGCTTGAGAAACATAAAATTTTCGCAGTTCTGATGCTCGAAACGAATAACTAGAACGGCCTAGGGGAAAAGTACGCACACCGTTGTAATCGGGCGAGTTGCTACTTTCAGATGCAACAGAAATTTTGCGGATTGGTCAATCCGTTCGCGAGATATGGCAGTTTGGAGGTAAGAAACGCATGAGAAACTCAAAATTTTCGCAGTTCTGATGCTCGAAACGAATAACTAGAACAGCCTAGGGGAAAAGTACGAATAGTGTTGTAATCGGGCGAGTCTCTACTTTCAGATGCAACAGAAATTGTGCGGATTGGTCAATCCGTTCGCGAGATATGGCAGTTTGGAGGTAAGAAACGCTTGAGAAACTCAAAATTTTCGCAGTTCTGATGCTCGAAACGAATAACTAGAACGGCCTAGGGGAAAAGTGCGCATAGTGTTGTAATCGGGCGAGTTTCTACTTTCAGATGCAACAGAGATTTTGCGGATTGGTCAATCCGTTCGCGAGATATGGCAGTTTGGAGGTAAGAAACGCTCGAGAAACTCAAAATTTTCGCAGTTCTGATGCTCGAAACGAATAACTAGAACGGCCTAGGGGAAAAGTACGCACACCGTTGTAATCGGGCGAGTTTCTACTTTCAGATGCAACAGAAATTTTGCGGATTGGTCAATCCGTTCGCGAGATATGGCAGTTTGGAAGTAAGAAACGCTTGAGAAACTCAAAATTTTCACAGTTCTGATGCTCGAAACGAATAACTAGAACGTCCTAGGGGAAAAGTACGCATGCCGTTGTAATCGGGCGAGTTTCTACTTTCAGATGCAACAGAAATTTTGCGGATTGGTCAATCCGTTCGCGAGATATGGCAGTTTGGATGTAAGAAACGCTTGAGAAACTCAAAATTTTCGCAGTTCTGATGATCGAAACGAATAACTAGAACGGCCTAGGGGAAAAGTACGCACACCGTTGTAATCGGGCGAGTTGCTACTTTCAGATGCAACAGAAATTTTGCGGATTGGTCAATCCGTTCGCGAGATATGGCAGTTTGGAGGTAAGAAACGCTTGAGAAACTCAAAATTTTCGCAGTTCTGATGCTCGAAACGAATAACTAGAACAGCCTAGGGGAAAAGTACGAATAGTGTTGTAATCGGGCGAGTTTCAACTTTCAGATGCAACAGAAATTGTGCGGATTGGTCAATCCGTTCGCGAGATATGGCAGATTGGAAGTAAGAAACGCTTGAGAAACTCAAAATTTTCGCAGTTCTGATGCTCGAAACGAATAACTAGAACGGCCTAGGGGAAAAGTACGCATACCGATGTAATCGGGCTAGTTGCTACTTTCAGATGCAACAGAAATTTTGCGGATTGGTCAATCCGTTCGCGAGATATGGCAGTTTGGAGGTAAGAAACGCTTGAGAAACTCAAAATTTTCGCAGTTCTGATGCTCGAAACGAATAACTAGAACAGCCTAGGGGAAAAGTACGAATAGTGTTGTAATCGGGCGAGTCTCTACTTTCAGATGCAACAGAAATTGTGCGGATTGGTCAATCCGTTCGCGAGATATGGCAGTTTGGAGGTAAGAAACGCATGAGAAACTCAAAATTATCGCAGTTCTGATGCTCGAAACGAATAACTAGAACAGCCTAGGGGAAAAGTACGAATAGTGTTGTAATCGGGCGAGTCTCTACTTTCAGATGCAACAGAAATTTTGCGGATTGGTCAATCCGTTCGCGAGATATGGCAGTTTGGAAGTAAGAAACGCTTGAGAAACTCAAAATTTTCACAGTTCTGATGCTCGAAACGAATAACTAGAACGTCCTAGGGGAAAAGTACGCATACCGTTGTAATCGGGCGAGTTTCTACTTTCAGATGCAACAGAAATTTTGCGGATTGGTCAATCCGTTCGCGAGATATGGCAGTTTGGATGTAAGAAACGCTTGAGAAACTCAAAATTTTCGCAGTTCTGATGCTCGAAACGAATAACTGGAACGGCCTAGGGGAAAAGTACGCATACCGATGTAATCGGGCTAGTTTCTACTTTCAGATGCAACAGAAATTTTGCGGATTGGTCAATCCGTTCCCGAGATATGGCAGTTTGGATGTAAGAAACGCTTGAGAAACTCAAAATTTTCGCAGTTCTGATGCTCGAAACGAATAACTAGAACGGCCTAGGGGAAAAGTGTGCATAGTGTTGTAATCGGGCGAGTTTCTACTTTCAGATGCAACAGAAATTTTGCGGATTGGTCAATCCGTTCGCGAGATATGGCAGTTTGGAGGTAAGAAACGCTTGAGAAACTCAAAATTTTCGCAGTTCTGATGCTCGAAACGAATAACTAGAACAGCCTAGGGGAAAAGTATGAATAGTGTTGTAATCGGGCGAGTTTCTACTTTCAGATGCAACAGAAATTGTGCGGATTGGTCAATCCGTTCGCGAGATATGGCAGTTTGGAAGTAAGAAACGCTTGAGAAACTCAAAATTTTCGCAGTTCTGTTGCTCGAAACGAATAACTAGAACGGGCTAGGGGAAAAGTACGCATACAGTTGTAATCGGGCGAGTTTCTACTTTCAGATGCAACAGAAATTTTGCGGATTGGTAAATCCGTTCGCGAGATATGGCAGTTTGGATGTAAGAAACGCTTGAGAAACTCAAAATTTTCGCAGTTCTGATGCTCGAAACGAATAACTAGAACGGCCTAGGGGAAAAGTACGCATAGTGTTGTAATCGGGCGAGTTTCTACTTTCAGATGCAACAGAAATTTTGCTGATTGGTCAATCCGTTCGCGAGATATGGCAGTTTGGAAGTAAGAAACGTTCGAGAAACTCAAAATTTTCGCAGTTCTGATGCTCGAAACGAATAACTAGAACGGCCTAGGGGAAAAGTACGCACACCGTTGTAATCGGGCGAGTTTCTACTTTCAGATGCAACAGAAATTTTGCGGATTGGTCAATCCGTTCGCGAGATATGGCAGATTGGAAGTAAGAAACGCTTGAGAAACTCAAAATTTTCGCAGTTCTGTTGCTCGAAACGAATAACTAGAACGGGCTAGGGGAAAAGTACGCATACAGTTGTAATCGGGCGAGTTTCTACTTTCAGATGCAACAGAAATTTTGCGGATTGGTAAATCCGTTCGCGAGATATGGCAGTTTGGATGTAAGAAACGCTTGAGAAACTCAAAATTTTCGCAGATCTGATGCTCGAAACGAATAACTAGAACGGCCTAGGGGAAAAGTACGCATACCGTCGTAATCGGGCGAGTTTCTACTTTCAGATGCAACAGAAATTTTGAGGATTGGTCAATCCGTTCGCGAGATATGGCAGTTTGGAGGTAAGAAACGCTTGAGAAACTCAAAATTTTCGCAGTTCTGATGCTCGAAACGAATAACTAGAACGGCCTAGGGGAAAAGTGCGCATAGTGTTGTAATCGGGCGAGTTTCTACTTTCAGATGCAACAGAGATTTTGCGGATTGGTCAATCCGTTCGCGAGATATGGCAGTTTGGAGGTAAGAAACGCTCGAGAAACTCAAAATTTTCGCAGTTCTGATGCTCGAAACGAATAACTAGAACGGCCTAGGGGAAAAGTACGCACACCGTTGTAATCGGGCGAGTTTCTACTTTCAGATGCAACAGAAATTTTGCGGATTGGTCAATCCGTTCGCGAGATATGGCAGTTTGGAAGTAAGAAACGCTTGAGAAACTCAAAATTTTCACAGTTCTGATGCTCGAAACGAATAACTTGAACGTCCTAGGGGAAAAGTACGCATACCGTTGTATTCGGGCGAGTTTCTACTTTCAGATGCAACAGAAATTTTGCGGATTGGTCAATCCGTTCGCGAGATATGGCAGTTTGGATGTAAGAAACGCTTGAGAAACTCAAAATTTTCGCAGTTCTGATGCTCGAAACGAATAACTAGAACGGCCTAGGGGAAAAGTACGCACACCGTTGTAATCGAGCGAGTTGCTACTTTCAGATGCAACAGAGATTTTGCGGATTGGTCAATCCGTTCGCGAGATATGGCAGTTTGGAGGTAAGAAACGCTCGAGAAACTCAAAATTTTCGCAGTGCTGATGCTCGAAACGAATAACTAGAACGGCCTAGGGGAAAAGTACGCACACCGTTGTAATCGGGCGAGTTTCTACTTTCAGATGCAACAGAAATTTTGCGGTTTGGTCAATCCGTTCGCGAGATATGGCAGTTTGGATGTAAGAAACGCTTGAGAAACTCAAAATTTTCGCAGTTCTGATGATCGAAACGAATAACTAGAACGGCCTAGGGGAAAAGTACGCACACCGTTGTAATCGGGCGAGTTGCTACTTTCAGATGCAACAGAAATTTTGCGGATTGGTCAATCCGTTCGCGAGATATGGCAGTTTGGAGGTAAGAAACGCTTGAGAAACTCAAAATTTTCGCAGTTCTGATGCTCGAAACGAATAACTAGAACAGCCTAGGGGAAAAGTACGAATAGTGTTGTAATCGGGCGAGTTTCTACTTTCAGATGCAACAGAAATTGTGCGGATTGGTCAATCCGTTCGCGAGATATGGCAGATTGGAAGTAAGAAACGCTTGAGAAACTCAAAATTTTCGCAGTTCTGTTGCTCGAAACGAATAACTAGAACGGGCTAGGGGAAAAGTACGCATACAGTTGTAATCGGGCGAGTTTCTACTTTCAGATGCAACAGAAATTTTGCGGATTGGTAAATCCGTTCGCGAGATATGGCAGTTTGGATGTAAGAAACGCTTGAGAAACTCAAAATTTTCGCAGATCTGATGCTCGAAACGAATAACTAGAACGACCTAGGGGAAAAGTACGCATACCGTCGTAATCGGGCGAGTTTCTACTTTCAGATGCAACAGAAATTTTGAGGATTGGTCAATCCGTTCGCGAGATATGGCAGTTTGGAGGTAAGAAACGCTTGAGAAACTCAAAATTTTCGCAGTTCTGATGCTCGAAACGAATAACTAGAACGGCCTAGGGGAAAAGTGCGCATAGTGTTGTAATCGGGCGAGTTTCTACTTTCAGATGCAACAGAGATTTTGCGGATTGGTCAATCCGTTCGCGAGATATGGCAGTTTGGAGGTAAGAAACGCTCGAGAAACTCAAAATTTTCGCAGTTCTGATGCTCGAAACGAATAACTAGAACGGCCTAGGGGAAAAGTACGCACACCGTTGTAATCGGGCGAGTTTCTACTTTCAGATGCAACAGAAATTTTGCGGATTGGTCAATCCGTTCGCGAGATATGGCAGTTTGGAAGTAAGAAACGCTTGAGAAACTCAAAATTTTCACAGTTCTGATGCTCGAAACGAATAACTTGAACGTCCTAGGGGAAAAGTACGCATACTGTTGTATTCGGGCGAGTTTCTACTTTCAGATGCAACAGAAATTTTGCGGATTGGTCAATCCGTTCGCGAGATATGGCAGTTTGGATGTAAGAAACGCTTGAGAAACTCAAAATTTTCGCAGTTCTGATGCTCGAAACGAATAACTAGAACGGCCTAGGGGAAAAGTACGCACACCGTTGTAATCGGGCGAGTTGCTACTTTCAGATGCAACAGAGATTTTGCGGATTGGTCAATCCGTTCGCGAGATATGGCAGTTTGGAGGTAAGAAACGCTCGAGAAACTCAAAATTTTCGCAGTGCTGATGCTCGAAACGAATAACTAGAACGGCCTAGGGGAAAAGTACGCACACCGTTGTAATCGGGCGAGTTTCTACTTTCAGATGCAACAGAAATTTTGCGGTTTGGTCAATCCGTTCGCGAGATATGGCAGTTTGGAAGTAAGAAACGCTTGAGAAACTCAAAATTTTCACAGTTCTGATGCTCGAAACGAATAACTAGAACGTCCTAGGGGAAAAGTACGCATACCGTTGTAATCGGGCGAGTTTCTACTTTCAGATGCAACAGAAATTTTGCGGATTGGTCAATCCGTTCGCGAGATATGGCAGTTTGGATGTAAGAAACGCTTGAGAAACTCAAAATTTTCGCAGTTCTGATGCTCGAAACGAATAACTAGAACGGCCTAGGGGAAAAGTACGCACACCGTTGTAATCGGGCGAGTTGCTACTTTCAGATGCAACAGAAATTTTGCGGATTGGTCAATCCGTTCGCGAGATATTGCAGTTTGGAGGTAAGAAACGCTTGAGAAACTCAAAATTTTCGCAGTTCTGATGCTCGAAACGAATAACTAGAACAGCCTAGGGGAAAAGTACGAATAGTGTTGTAATCGGGCGAGTTTCTACTTTCAGATGCAACAGAAATTGTGCGGATTGGTCAATCCGTTCGCGAGATATGGCAGTTTGGAAGTAAGAAACGCTTGAGAAACTCAAAATTTTCGCAGTTCTGTTGCTCGAAACGAATAACTAGAACGGGCTAGGGGAAAAGTACGAATACAGTTGTAATCGGGCGAGTTTCTACTTTCAGATGCAACAGAAATTGTGCGGATTGGTAAATCCGTTCGCGAGATATGGCAGTTTGGATGTAAGAAACGCTTGAGAAACTCAAAATTTTCGCAGATCTGATGCTCGAAACGAATAACTAGAACGGCCTAGGGGAAAAGTACGCATACCGTTGTAATCGGGCGAGTTTCTACTTTCAGATGCAACAGAAATTTTGCGGATTTGTCAATTCGTTCGCGAGATATGGCAGTTTGGAGGTAAGAAACGCTTGAGAAACCCAAAATTTTCGCAGTTCTGATGGTCGAAACGAATAACTAGAACGGCCTAGGGGAAAAGTACGCATAGTGTTGTAATCGGGCGAGTTTCTACTTTCAGATGCAACAGAAATTTTGCGGATTGGTCAATCCGTTCGCGAGATATGGCAGTTTGGAAGTAAGAAACGCTTGAGAAACTCAAAATTTTCACAGTTCTGATGCTCGAAACGAATAACTAGAACGGCCTAGGGGAAAAGTACGCACACCGTTGTAATCGGGCGAGTTGCTACTTTCAGATGCAACAGAAATTTTGCGGATTGGTCAATCCGTTCGCGAGATATTGCAGTTTGGAGGTAAGAAACGCTTGAGAAACTCAAAATTTTCGCAGTTCTGATGCTCGAAACGAATAACTAGAACAGCCTAGGGGAAAAGTACGAATAGTGTTGTAATCGGGCGAGTTTCTACTTTCAGATGCAACAGAAATTGTGCGGATTGGTCAATCCGTTCGCGAGATATGGCAGTTTGGAAGTAAGAAACGCTTGAGAAACTCAAAATTTTCGCAGTTCTGTTGCTCGAAACGAATAACTAGAACGGGCTAGGGGAAAAGTACGAATACAGTTGTAATCGGGCGAGTTTCTACTTTCAGATGCAACAGAAATTGTGCGGATTGGTAAATCCGTTCGCGAGATATGGCAGTTTGGATGTAAGAAACGCTTGAGAAACTCAAAATTTTCGCAGATCTGATGCTCGAAACGAATAACTAGAACGGCCTAGGGGAAAAGTACGCATACCGTTGTAATCGGGCGAGTTTCTACTTTCAGATGCAACAGAAATTTTGCGGATTTGTCAATTCGTTCGCGAGATATGGCAGTTTGGAGGTAAGAAACGCTTGAGAAACCCAAAATTTTCGCAGTTCTGATGGTCGAAACGAATAACTAGAACGGCCTAGGGGAAAAGTACGCATAGTGTTGTAATCGGGCGAGTTTCTACTTTCAGATGCAACAGAAATTTTGCGGATTGGTCAATCCGTTCGCGAGATATGGCAGTTTGGAAGTAAGAAACGCTTGAGAAACTCAAAATTTTCACAGTTCTGATGCTCGAAACGAATAACTAGAACGTCCTAGGGGAAAAGTACGCATACCGTTGTAATCGGGCGAGTTTCTACTTTCAGATGCAACAGAAATTTTGCGGATTGGTCAATCCGTTCGCGAGATATGGCAGTTTGGATGTAAGAAACGCTTGAGAAACTCAAAATTTTCGCAGTTCTGATGCTCGAAACGAATAACTAGAACGGCCTAGGGGAAAAGTACGCACACCGTTGTAATCGGGCGAGTTGCTACTTTCAGATGCAACAGAGATTTTGCGGATTGGTCAATCCGTTCGCGAGATATGGCAGTTTGGAGGTAAGGAACGCTCGAGAAACTCAAAATTTTCGCAGTGCTGATGCTCGAAACGAATAACTAGAACGGCCTAGGGGAAAAGTACGCACACCGTTGTAATCGGGCGAGTTTCTACTTTCAGATGCAACAGAAATTTTGCGGATTGGTCAATCCGTTCGCGAGATATGGCAGTTTGGAGGTAAGAAACGCTCGAGAAACTCAAAATTTTCGCAGTGCTGATGCTCGAAACGAATAACTAGAACGGCCTAGGGGAAAAGTACGCACACCGTTGTAATCGGGCGAGTTTCTACTTTCAAATGCAACAGAAATTTTGCGGTTTGGTCAATCCGTTCGCGAGATATGGCAGTTTGGATGTAAGAAACGCTTGAGAAACTCAAAATTTTCACAGTTCTGATGCTCGAAACGAATAACTAGAACGTCCTAGGGGAAAAGTACGCATACCGTTGTAATCGGGCGAGTTTCTACTTTCAGATGCAACAGAAATTTTGCGGATTGGTCAATCCGTTCGCGAGATATGGCAGTTTGGATGTAAGAAACGCTTGAGAAACTCAAAATTTTCGCAGTTCTGATGCTCGAAACGAATAACTAGAACGGCCTAGGGGAAAAGTACGCACGCCGTTGTAATCGGGCGAGTTGCTACTTTCAGATGCAACAGAAATTTTGCGGATTGGTCAATCCGTTCGCGAGATATTGCAGTTTGGAGGTAAGAAACGCTTGAGAAACTCAAAATTTTCGCAGTTCTGATGCTCGAAACGAATAACTAGAACAGCCTAGGGGAAAAGTACGAATAGTGTTGTAATCGGGCGAGTTTCTACTTTCAGATGCAACAGAAATTGTGCGGATTGGTCAATCCGTTCGCGAGATATGGCAGTTTGGAAGTAAGAAACGCTTGAGAAACTCAAAATTTTCGCAGTTCTGTTGCTCGAAACGAATAACTAGAACGGGCTAGGGGAAAAGTACGAATACAGTTGTAATCGGGCGAGTTTCTACTTTCAGATGCAACAGAAATTGTGCGGATTGGTAAATCCGTTCGCGAGATATGGCAGTTTGGATGTAAGAAACGCTTGAGAAACTCAAAATTTTCGCAGATCTGATGCTCGAAACGAATAACTAGAACGGCCTAGGGGAAAAGTACGCATACCGTTGTAATCGGGCGAGTTTCTACTTTCAGATGCAACAGAAATTTTGCGGATTTGTCAATCCGTTCGCGAGATATGGCAGTTTGGAGGTAAGAAACGCTTGAGAAACTCAAAATTTTCGCAGTTCTGATGGTCGAAACGAATAACTAGAACGGCCTAGGGGAAAAGTTCGCATAGTGTTGTAATCGGGCGAGTTTCTACTTTCAGATGCAACAGAAATTTTGCGGATTGGTCAATCCGTTCGCGAGATATGGCAGTTTGGAAGTAAGAAACGCTTGAGAAACTCAAAATTTTCACAGTTCTGATGCTCGAAACGAATAACTAGAACGTCCTAGGGGAAAAGTACGCATACCGTTGTAATCGGGCGAGTTTCTACTTTCAGATGCAACAGAAATTTTGCGGATTGGTCAATCCGTTCGCGAGATATGGCAGTTTGGATGTAAGAAACGCTTGAGAAACTCAAAATTTTCGCAGTTCTGATGCTCGAAACGAATAACTAGAACGGCCTAGGGGAAAAGTACGCACACCGTTGTAATCGGGCGAGTTGCTACTTTCAGATGCAACAGAGATTTTGCGGATTGGTCAATCCGTTCGCGAGATATGGCAGTTTGGAGGTAAGAAACGCTCGAGAAACTCAAAATTTTCGCAGTGCTGATGCTCGAAACGAATAACTAGAACGGCCTAGGGGAAAAGTACGCACACCGTTGTAATCGGGCGAGTTTCTACTTTCAGATGCAACAGAAATTTTGCGGATTGGTCAATCCGTTCGCGAGATATGGCAGTTTGGAGGTAAGAAACGCTCGAGAAACTCAAAATTTTCGCAGTGCTGATGCTCGAAACGAATAACTAGAACGGCCTAGGGGAAAAGTACGCACACCGTTGTAATCGGGCGAGTTTCTACTTTCAGATGCAACAGAAATTTTGCGGTTTGGTCAATCCGTTCGCGAGATATGGCAGTTTGGATGTAAGAAACGCTTGAGAAACTCAAAATTTTCACAGTTCTGATGCTCGAAACGAATAACTAGAACGTCCTAGGGGAAAAGTACGCATACCGTTGTAATCGGGCGAGTTTCTACTTTCAGATGCAACAGAAATTTTGCGGATTGGTCAATCCGTTCGCGAGATATGGCAGTTTGGATGTAAGAAACGCTTGAGAAACTCAAAATTTTCGCAGTTCTGATGCTCGAAACGAATAACTAGAACGGCCTAGGGGAAAAGTACGCACGCCGTTGTAATCGGGCGAGTTGCTACTTTCAGATGCAACAGAAATTTTGCGGATTGGTCAATCCGTTCGCGAGATATTGCAGTTTGGAGGTAAGAAACGCTTGAGAAACTCAAAATTTTCGCAGTTCTGATGCTCGAAACGAATAACTAGAACAGCCTAGGGGAAAAGTACGAATAGTGTTGTAATCGGGCGAGTTTCTACTTTCAGATGCAACAGAAATTGTGCGGATTGGTCAATCCGTTCGCGAGATATGGCAGTTTGGAAGTAAGAAACGCTTGAGAAACTCAAAATTTTCGCAGTTCTGTTGCTCGAAACGAATAACTAGAACGGGCTAGGGGAAAAGTACGAATACAGTTGTAATCGGGCGAGTTTCTACTTTCAGATGCAACAGAAATTGTGCGGATTGGTAAATCCGTTCGCGAGATATGGCAGTTTGGATGTAAGAAACGCTTGAGAAACTCAAAATTTTCGCAGATCTGATGCTCGAAACGAATAACTAGAACGGCCTAGGGGAAAAGTACGCATACCGTTGTAATCGGGCGAGTTTCTACTTTCAGATGCAACAGAAATTTTGCGGATTTGTCAATCCGTTCGCGAGATATGGCAGTTTGGAGGTAAGAAACGCTTGAGAAACTCAAAATTTTCGCAGTTCTGATGGTCGAAACGAATAACTAGAACGGCCTAGGGGAAAAGTTCGCATAGTGTTGTAATCGGGCGAGTTTCTACTTTCAGATGCAACAGAAATTTTGCGGATTGGTCAATCCGTTCGCGAGATATGGCAGTTTGGAAGTAAGAAACGCTTGAGAAACTCAAAATTTTCACAGTTCTGATGCTCGAAACGAATAACTAGAACGTCCTAGGGGAAAAGTACGCATACCGTTGTAATCGGGCGAGTTTCTACTTTCAGATGCAACAGAAATTTTGCGGATTGGTCAATCCGTTCGCGAGATATGGCAGTTTGGATGTAAGAAACGCTTGAGAAACTCAAAATTTTCGCAGTTCTGATGCTCGAAACGAATAACTAGAACGGCCTAGGGGAAAAGTACGCACACCGTTGTAATCGGGCGAGTTGCTACTTTCAGATGCAACAGAGATTTTGCGGATTGGTCAATCCGTTCGCGAGATATGGCAGTTTGGAGGTAAGAAACGCTCGAGAAACTCAAAATTTTCGCAGTGCTGATGCTCGAAACGAATAACTAGAACGGCCTAGGGGAAAAGTACGCACACCGTTGTAATCGGGCGAGTTTCTACTTTCAGATGCAACAGAAATTTTGCGGATTGGTCAATCCGTTCGCGAGATATGGCAGTTTGGAGGTAAGAAACGCTCGAGAAACTCAAAATTTTCGCAGTGCTGATGCTCGAAACGAATAACTAGAACGGCCTAGGGGAAAAGTACGCACACCGTTGTAATCGGGCGAGTTTCTACTTTCAGATGCAACAGAAATTTTGCGGTTTGGTCAATCCGTTCGCGAAATATGGCAGTTTGGATGTAAGAAACGCTTGAGAAACTCAAAATTTTCACAGTTCTGATGCTCGAAACGAATAACTAGAACGTCCTAGGGGAAAAGTACGCATACCGTTGTAATCGGGCGAGTTTCTACTTTCAGATGCAACAGAAATTTTGCGGATTGGTCAATCCGTTCGCGAGATATTGCAGTTTGGAGGTAAGAAACGCTTGAGAAACTCAAAATTTTCGCAGTTCTGATGCTCGAAACGAATAACTAGAACAGCCTAGGGGAAAAGTACGAATAGTGTTGTAATCGGGCGAGTTTCTACTTTCAGATGCAACAGAAATTGTGCGGATTGGTCAATCCGTTCGCGAGATATGGCAGTTTGGAAGTAAGAAACGCTTGAGAAACTCAAAATTTTCGCAGTTCTGTTGCTCGAAACGAATAACTAGAACGGGCTAGGGGAAAAGTACGAATACAGTTGTAATCGGGCGAGTTTCTACTTTCAGATGCAACAGAAATTGTGCGGATTGGTAAATCCGTTCGCGAGATATGGCAGTTTGGATGTAAGAAACGCTTGAGAAACTCAAAATTTTCGCAGATCTGATGCTCGAAACGAATAACTAGAACGGCCTAGGGGAAAAGTACGCATACCGTTGTAATCGGGCGAGTTTCTACTTTCAGATGCAACAGAAATTTTGCGGATTTGTCAATCCGTTCGCGAGATATGGCAGTTTGGAGGTAAGAAACGCTTGAGAAACTCAAAATTTTCGCAGTTCTGATGGTCGAAACGAATAACTAGAACGGCCTAGGGGAAAAGTTCGCATAGTGTTGTAATCGGGCGAGTTTCTACTTTCAGATGCAACAGAAATTTTGCGGATTGGTCAATCCGTTCGCGAGATATGGCAGTTTGGAAGTAAGAAACGCTTGAGAAACTCAAAATTTTCACAGTTCTGATGCTCGAAACGAATAACTAGAACGTCCTAGGGGAAAAGTACGCATACCGTTGTAATCGGGCGAGTTTCTACTTTCAGATGCAACAGAAATTTTGCGGATTGGTCAATCCGTTCGCGAGATATGGCAGTTTGGATGTAAGAAACGCTTGAGAAACTCAAAATTTTCGCAGTTCTGATGCTCGAAACGAATAACTAGAACGGCCTAGGGGAAAAGTACGCACACCGTTGTAATCGGGCGAGTTGCTACTTTCAGATGCAACAGAGATTTTGCGGATTGGTCAATCCGTTCGCGAGATATGGCAGTTTGGAGGTAAGAAACGCTCGAGAAACTCAAAATTTTCGCAGTTCTGATGCTCGAAACGAATAACTAGAACGGCCTAGGGGAAAAGTACGCACGCCGTTGTAATCGGGCGAGTTGCTACTTTCAGATGCAACAGAAATTTTGCGGATTGGTCAATCCGTTCGCGAGATATTGCAGTTTGGAGGTAAGAAACGCTTGAGAAACTCAAAATTTTCGCAGTTCTGATGCTCGAAACGAATAACTAGAACAGCCTAGGGGAAAAGTACGAATAGTGTTGTAATCGGGCGAGTTTCTACTTTCAGATGCAACAGAAATTGTGCGGATTGGTCAATCCGTTCGCGAGATATGGCAGTTTGGAAGTAAGAAACGCTTGAGAAACTCAAAATTTTCGCAGTTCTGTTGCTCGAAACGAATAACTAGAACGGGCTAGGGGAAAAGTACGAATACAGTTGTAATCGGGCGAGTTTCTACTTTCAGATGCAACAGAAATTGTGCGGATTGGTAAATCCGTTCGCGAGATATGGCAGTTTGGATGTAAGAAACGCTTGAGAAACTCAAAATTTTCGCAGATCTGATGCTCGAAACGAATAACTAGAACGGCCTAGGGGAAAAGTACGCATACCGTTGTAATCGGGCGAGTTTCTACTTTCAGATGCAACAGAAATTTTGCGGATTTGTCAATCCGTTCGCGAGATATGGCAGTTTGGAGGTAAGAAACGCTTGAGAAACTCAAAATTTTCGCAGTTCTGATGGTCGAAACGAATAACTAGAACGGCCTAGGGGAAAAGTTCGCATAGTGTTGTAATCGGGCGAGTTTCTACTTTCAGATGCAACAGAAATTTTGCGGATTGGTCAATCCGTTCGCGAGATATGGCAGTTTGGAAGTAAGAAACGCTTGAGAAACTCAAAATTTTCACAGTTCTGATGCTCGAAACGAATAACTAGAAGGTCCTAGGGGAAAAGTACGCATACCGTTGTAATCGGGCGAGTTTCTACTTTCAGATGCAACAGAAATTTTGCGGATTGGTCAATCCGTTCGCGAGATATGGCAGTTTGGATGTAAGAAACGCTTGAGAAACTCAAAATTTTCGCAGTTCTGATGCTCGAAACGAATAACTAGAACGGCCTAGGGGAAAAGTACGCACACCGTTGTAATCGGGCGAGTTGCTACTTTCAGATGCAACAGAGATTTTGCGGATTGGTCAATCCGTTCGCGAGATATGGCAGTTTGGAGGTAAGAAACGCTCGAGAAACTCAAAATTTTCGCAGTGCTGATGCTCGAAACGAATAACTAGAACGGCCTAGGGGAAAAGTACGCACACCGTTGTAATCGGGCGAGTTTCTACTTTCAGATGCAACAGAAATTTTGCGGATTGGTCAATCCGTTCGCGAGATATGGCAGTTTGGAAGTAAGAAACGCTTGAGAAACTCAAAATTTTCGCAGTTCTGATGCTCGAAACGAATAACTAGAAAGGCCTAGGGGAAAAGTACGCATACGGTTGTAATCGGGCGAGTTTCTACTTTCAGATGCAACAGAAATTTTGCGGATTGGTCAATCCGTTCGCGAGATATGGCAGTTTGGATGTAAGAAACGCTTGAGAAACTCAAAATTTTCGCAGTTCTGATGCTCGAAACGAATAACTAGAACGGGCTAGGGGAAAAGTACGAATACAGTTGTAATCGGGCGAGTTTCTACTTTCAGATGCAACAGAAATTGTGCGGATTGGTAAATCCGTTCGCGAGATATGGCAGTTTGGATGTAAGAAACGCTTGAGAAACTCAAAATTTTCGCAGATCTGATGCTCGAAACGAATAACTAGAACGGCCTAGGGGAAAAGTACGCACACCGTTGTAATCGGGCGAGTTGCTACTTTCAGATGCAACAGAAATTTTGCGGATTGGTCAATCCGTTCGCGAGATATGGCAGTTTGGAAGTAAGAAACGCTTGAGAAACTCAAAATTTTCACAGTTCTGATGCTCGAAACGAATAACTAGAACGTCCTAGGGGAAAAGTACGCATACCGTTGTAATCGGGCGAGTTTCTACTTTCAGATGCAACAGAAATTTTGCGGATTGGTCAATCCGTTCGCGAGATATGGCAGTTTGGATGTAAGAAACGCTTGAGAAACTCAAAATTTTCGCAGTTCTGATGCTCGAAACGAATAACTAGAACGGCCTAGGGGAAAAGTACGCACACCGTTGTAATCGGGCGAGTTGCTACTTTCAGATGCAACAGAGATTTTGCGGATTGGTCAATCCGTTCGCGAGATATGGCAGTTTGGAGGTAAGAAACGCTCGAGAAACTCAAAATTTTCGCAGTGCTGATGCTCGAAACGAATAACTAGAACGGCCTAGGGGAAAAGTACGCACACCGTTGTAATCGGGCGAGTTTCTACTTTCAGATGCAACAGAAATTTTGCGGATTGGTCAATCCGTTCGCGAGGTATGGCAGTTTGGAAGTAAGAAACGCTTGAGAAACTCAAAATTTTCGCAGTTCTGATGCTCGAAACGAATAACTAGAAAGGCCTAGGGGAAAAGTACGCATACGGTTGTAATCGGGCGAGTTTCTACTTTCAGATGCAACAGAAATTTTGCGGATTGGTCAATCCGTTCGCGAGATATGGCAGTTTGGATGTAAGAAACGCTTGAGAAACTCAAAATTTTCGCAGTTCTGATGCTCGAAACGAATAACTAGAACGGCCTAGGGGAAAAGTACGCACACCGTTGTAATCGGGCGAGTTGCTACTTTCAGATGCAACAGAAATTTTGCGGATTGGTCAATCCGTTCGCGAGATATGGCAGTTTGGAGGTAAGAAACGCTTGAGAAACTCAAAATTTTCGCAGTTCTGATGCTCGAAACGAATAACTAGAACAGCCTAGGGGAAAAGTACGAATAGTGTTGTAATCGGGCGAGTTTCTACTTTCAGATGCAACAGAAATTGTGCGGATTGGTCAATCCGTTCGCGAGATATGGCAGTTTGGAAGTAAGAAACGCTTGAGAAACTCAAAATTTTCGCAGTTCTGTTGCTCGAAACGAATAACTAGAACGGGCTAGGGGAAAAGTACGCATACAGTTGTAATCGGGCGAGTTTCTACTTTCAGATGCAACAGAAATTATGCGGATTGGTAAATCCGTTCGCGAGATATGGCAGTTTGGATGTAAGAAACGCTTGAGAAACTCAAAATTTTCGCAGATCTGATGCTCGAAACGAATAACTAGAACGGCCTAGGGGAAAAGTACGCATACCGTTGTAATCGGGCGAGTTTCTACTTTCAGATGCAACAGAAATTTTGCGGATTGGTCAATCCGTTCGCGAGATATGGCAGTTTGGAGGTAAGAAACGCTTGAGAAACTCAAAATTTTCGCAGTTCTGATGGTCGAAACGAATAACTAGAACGGCCTAGGGGAAAAGTACGCACACCGTTGTAATCGGGCGAGTTGCTACTTTCAGATGCAACAGAGATTTTGCGGATTGGTCAATCCGTTCGCGAGATATGGCAGTTTGGAGGTAAGAAACGCTCGAGAAACTCAAAATTTTCGCAGTGCTGATGCTCGAAACGAATAACTAGAACGGCCTAGGGGAAAAGTACGCACACCGTTGTAATCGGGCGAGTTTCTACTTTCAGATGCAACAGAAATTTTGCGGATTGGTCAATCCGTTCGCGAGGTATGGCAGTTTGGAAGTAAGAAACGCTTGAGAAACTCAAAATTTTCGCAGTTCTGATGCTCGAAACGAATAACTAGAAAGGCCTAGGGGAAAAGTACGCATACGGTTGTAATCGGGCGAGTTTCTACTTTCAGATGCAACAGAAATTTTGCGGATTGGTCAATCCGTTCGCGAGATATGGCAGTTTGGATGTAAGAAACGCTTGAGAAACTCAAAATTTTCGCAGTTCTGATGCTCGAAACGAATAACTAGAACGGCCTAGGGGAAAAGTACGCACACCGTTGTAATCGGGCGAGTTGCTACTTTCAGATGCAACAGAAATTTTGCGGATTGGTCAATCCGTTCGCGAGATATGGCAGTTTGGAGGTAAGAAACGCTTGAGAAACTCAAAATTTTCGCAGTTCTGATGCTCGAAACGAATAACTAGAACAGCCTAGGGGAAAAGTACGAATAGTGTTGTAATCGGGCGAGTTTCTACTTTCAGATGCAACAGAAATTGTGCGGATTGGTCAATCCGTTCGCGAGATATGGCAGTTTGGAAGTAAGAAACGCTTGAGAAACTCAAAATTTTCGCAGTTCTGTTGCTCGAAACGAATAACTAGAACGGGCTAGGGGAAAAGTACGCATACAGTTGTAATCGGGCGAGTTTCTACTTTCAGATGCAACAGAAATTATGCGGATTGGTAAATCCGTTCGCGAGATATGGCAGTTTGGATGTAAGAAACGCTTGAGAAACTCAAAATTTTCGCAGATCTGATGCTCGAAACGAATAACTAGAACGGCCTAGGGGAAAAGTACGCATACCGTTGTAATCGGGCGAGTTTCTACTTTCAGATGCAACAGAAATTTTGCGGATTGGTCAATCCGTTCGCGAGATATGGCAGTTTGGATGTAAGAAACGCTTGAGAAACTCAAAATTTTCGCAGTTCTGATGCTCGAAACGAATAACTAGAACGGCCTAGGGGAAAAGTACGCACACCGTTGTAATCGGGCGAGTTTCTACTTTCAGATGCAACAGAAATTTTGCGGATTGGTCAATCCGTTCGCGAGATATGGCAGTTTGGATGTAAGAAACGCTTGAGAAACTCAAAATTTTCGCAGTGCTGATGCTCGAAACGAATAACTAGAACGGCCTAGGGGAAAAGTACGCACACCGTTGTAATCGGGCGAGTTGCTACTTTCAGATGCAACAGAGATTTTGCGGATTGGTCAATCCGTTCGCGAGATATGGCAGTTTGGAGGTAAGAAACGCTCGAGAAACTCAAAATTTTCGCAGTGCTGATGCTCGAAACGAATAACTAGAACGGCCTAGGGGAAAAGTACGCACACCGTTGTAATCGGGCGAGTTTCTACTTTCAGATGCAACAGAAATTTTGCGGATTGGTCAATCCGTTCGCGAGGTATGGCAGTTTGGAAGTAAGAAACGCTTGAGAAACTCAAAATTTTCGCAGTTCTGATGCTCGAAACGAATAACTAGAAAGGCCTAGGGGAAAAGTACGCATACGGTTGTAATCGGGCGAGTTTCTACTTTCAGATGCAACAGAAATTTTGCGGATTGGTCAATCCGTTCGCGAGATATGGCAGTTTGGATGTAAGAAACGCTTGAGAAACTCAAAATTTTCGCAGTTCTGATGCTCGAAACGAATAACTAGAACGGCCTAGGGGAAAAGTACGCACACCGTTGTAATCGGGCGAGTTGCTACTTTCAGATGCAACAGAAATTTTGCGGATTGGTCAATCCGTTCGCGAGATATGGCAGTTTGGAGGTAAGAAACGCTTGAGAAACTCAAAATTTTCGCAGTTCTGATGCTCGAAACGAATAACTAGAACAGCCTAGGGGAAAAGTACGAATAGTGTTGTAATCGGGCGAGTTTCTACTTTCAGATGCAACAGAAATTGTGCGGATTGGTCAATCCGTTCGCGAGATATGGCAGTTTGGAAGTAAGAAACGCTTGAGAAACTCAAAATTTTCGCAGTTCTGTTGCTCGAAACGAATAACTAGAACGGGCTAGGGGAAAAGTACGCATACAGTTGTAATCGGGCGAGTTTCTACTTTCAGATGCAACAGAAATTATGCGGATTGGTAAATCCGTTCGCGAGATATGGCAGTTTGGATGTAAGAAACGCTTGAGAAACTCAAAATTTTCGCAGATCTGATGCTCGAAACGAATAACTAGAACGGCCTAGGGGAAAAGTACGCATACCGTTGTAATCGGGCGAGTTTCTACTTTCAGATGCAACAGAAATTTTGCGGATTGGTCAATCCGTTCGCGAGATATGGCAGTTTGGAGGTAAGAAACGCTTGAGAAACTCAAAATTTTCGCAGTTCTGATGGTCGAAACGAATAACTAGAACGGCCTAGGGGAAAAGTACGCACACCGTTGTAATCGGGCGAGTTGCTACTTTCAGATGCAACAGAGATTTTGCGGATTGGTCAATCCGTTCGCGAGATATGGCAGTTTGGAGGTAAGAAACGCTCGAGAAACTCAAAATTTTCGCAGTGCTGATGCTCGAAACGAATAACTAGAACGGCCTAGGGGAAAAGTACGCACACCGTTGTAATCGGGCGAGTTTCTACTTTCAGATGCAACAGAAATTTTGCGTATTGGTCAATCCGTTCGCGAGGTATGGCAGTTTGGAAGTAAGAAACGCTTGAGAAACTCAAAATTTTCGCAGTTCTGATGCTCGAAACGAATAACTAGAAAGGCCTAGGGGAAAAGTACGCATACGGTTGTAATCGGGCGAGTTTCTACTTTCAGATGCAACAGAAATTTTGCGGATTGGTCAATCCGTTCGCGAGATATGGCAGTTTGGATGTAAGAAACGCTTGAGAAACTCAAAATTTTCGCAGTTCTGATGCTCGAAACGAATAACTAGAACGGCCTAGGGGAAAAGTACGCACACCGTTGTAATCGGGCGAGTTGCTACTTTCAGATGCAACAGAAATTTTGCGGATTGGTCAATCCGTTCGCGAGATATGGCAGTTTGGAGGTAAGAAACGCTTGAGAAACTCAAAATTTTCGCAGTTCTGATGCTCGAAACGAATAACTAGAACAGCCTAGGGGAAAAGTACGAATAGTGTTGTAATCGGGCGAGTTTCTACTTTCAGATGCAACAGAAATTGTGCGGATTGGTCAATCCGTTCGCGAGATATGGCAGTTTGGAAGTAAGAAACGCTTGAGAAACTCAAAATTTTCGCAGTTCTGTTGCTCGAAACGAATAACTAGAACGGGCTAGGGGAAAAGTACGCATACAGTTGTAATCGGGCGAGTTTCTACTTTCAGATGCAACAGAAATTTTGCGGATTGGTCAATCCGTTCGCGAGATATGGCAGTTTGGATGTAAGAAACGCTTGAGAAACTCAAAATTTTCGCAGTTCTGATGCTCGAAACGAATAACTAGAACGGCCTAGGGGAAAAGTACGCACACCGTTGTAATCGGGCGAGTTTCTACTTTCAGATGCAACAGAAATTTTGCGGATTGGTCAATCCGTTCGCGAGATATGGCAGTTTGGATGTAAGAAACGCTTGAGAAACTCAAAATTTTCGCAGTGCTGATGCTCGAAACGAATAACTAGAACGGCCTAGGGGAAAAGTACGCACACCGTTGTAATCGGGCGAGTTGCTACTTTCAGATGCAACAGAGATTTTGCGGATTGGTCAATCCGTTCGCGAGATATGGCAGTTTGGAGGTAAGAAACGCTCGAGAAACTCAAAATTTTCGCAGTGCTGATGCTCGAAACGAATAACTAGAACGGCCTAGGGGAAAAGTACGCACACCGTTGTAATCGGGCGAGTTTCTACTTTCAGATGCAACAGAAATTTTGCGGATTGGTCAATCCGTTCGCGAGGTATGGCAGTTTGGAAGTAAGAAACGCTTGAGAAACTCAAAATTTTCGCAGTTCTGATGCTCGAAACGAATAACTAGAAAGGCCTAGGGGAAAAGTACGCATACGGTTGTAATCGGGCGAGTTTCTACTTTCAGATGCAACAGAAATTTTGCGGATTGGTCAATCCGTTCGCGAGATATGGCAGTTTGGATGTAAGAAACGCTTGAGAAACTCAAAATTTTCGCAGTTCTGATGCTCGAAACGAATAACTAGAACGGCCTAGGGGAAAAGTACGCACACCGTTGTAATCGGGCGAGTTGCTACTTTCAGATGCAACAGAAATTTTGCGGATTGGTCAATCCGTTCGCGAGATATGGCAGTTTGGAGGTAAGAAACGCTTGAGAAACTCAAAATTTTCGCAGTTCTGATGCTCGAAACGAATAACTAGAACAGCCTAGGGGAAAAGTACGAATAGTGTTGTAATCGGGCGAGTTTCTACTTTCAGATGCAACAGAAATTGTGCGGATTGGTCAATCCGTTCGCGAGATATGGCAGTTTGGAAGTAAGAAACGCTTGAGAAACTCAAAATTTTCGCAGTTCTGTTGCTCGAAACGAATAACTAGAACGGGCTAGGGGAAAAGTACGCATACAGTTGTAATCGGGCGAGATTCTACTTTCAGATGCAACAGAAATTATGCGGATTGGTAAATCCGTTCGCGAGATATGGCAGTTTGGATGTAAGAAACGCTTGAGAAACTCAAAATTTTCGCAGATCTGATGCTCGAAACGAATAACTAGAACGGCCTAGGGGAAAAGTACGCATACCGTTGTAATCGGGCGAGTTTCTACTTTCAGATGCAACAGAAATTTTGCGGATTGGTCAATCCGTTCGCGAGATATGGCAGTTTGGAGGTAAGAAACGCTTGAGAAACTCAAAATTTTCGCAGTTCTGATGGTCGAAACGAATAACTAGAACGGCCTAGGGGAAAAGTACGCACACCGTTGTAATCGGGCGAGTTGCTACTTTCAGATGCAACAGAGATTTTGCGGATTGGTCAATCCGTTCGCGAGATATGGCAGTTTGGAGGTAAGAAACGCTCGAGAAACTCAAAATTTTCGCAGTGCTGATGCTCGAAACGAATAACTAGAACGGCCTAGGGGAAAAGTACGCACACCGTTGTAATCGGGCGAGTTTCTACTTTCAGATGCAACAGAAATTTTGCGGATTGGTCAATCCGTTCGCGAGGTATGGCAGTTTGGAAGTAAGAAACGCTTGAGAAACTCAAAATTTTCGCAGTTCTGATGCTCGAAACGAATAACTAGAAAGGCCTAGGGGAAAAGTACGCATACGGTTGTAATCGGGCGAGTTTCTACTTTCAGATGCAACAGAAATTTTGCGGATTGGTCAATCCGTTCGCGAGATATGGCAGTTTGGATGTAAGAAACGCTTGAGAAACTCAAAATTTTCGCAGTTCTGATGCTCGAAACGAATAACTAGAACGGCCTAGGGGAAAAGTACGCACACCGTTGTAATCGGGCGAGTTGCTACTTTCAGATGCAACAGAAATTTTGCGGATTGGTCAATCCGTTCGCGAGATATGGCAGTTTGGAGGTAAGAAACGCTTGAGAAACTCAAAATTTTCGCAGTTCTGATGCTCGAAACGAATAACTAGAACAGCCTAGGGGAAAAGTACGAATAGTGTTGTAATCGGGCGAGTTTCTACTTTCAGATGCAACAGAAATTGTGCGGATTGGTCAATCCGTTCGCGAGATATGGCAGTTTGGAAGTAAGAAACGCTTGAGAAACTCAAAATTTTCGCAGTTCTGTTGCTCGAAACGAATAACTAGAACGGGCTAGGGGAAAAGTACGCATACAGTTGTAATCGGGCGAGTTTCTACTTTCAGATGCAACAGAAATTATGCGGATTGGTAAATCCGTTCGCGAGATATGGCAGTTTGGATGTAAGAAACGCTTGAGAAACTCAAAATTTTCGCAGATCTGATGCTCGAAACGAATAACTAGAACGGCCTAGGGGAAAAGTACGCATACCGTTGTAATCGGGCGAGTTTCTACTTTCAGATGCAACAGAAATTTTGCGGATTGGTCAATCCGTTCGCGAGATATGGCAGTTTGGAGGTAAGAAACGCTTGAGAAACTCAAAATTTTCGCAGTTCTGATGGTCGAAACGAATAACTAGGACGGCCTAGGGGAAAAGTACGCATAGTGTTGCAATCGGGCGAGTTTCTACTTTCAGATGCAACAGAAATTTTGCGGATTGGTCAATCCGTTCGCGAGATATGGCAGTTTGGAAGTAAGAAACGCTTGAGAAACTCAAAATTTTCACAGTTCTGATGCTCGAAACGAATAACTAGAACGTCCTAGTGCAAAAGTACGCATACCGTTGTAATCGGGCGAGTTTCTACTTTCAGATGCAACAGAAATTTTGCGGATTGGTCAATCCGTTCGCGAGATATGGCAGTTTGGAAGTAAGAAACGCTTGAGAAACTCAAAATTTTCGCAGTTCTGATGCTCGAAACGAATAACTAGAAAGGCCTAGGGGAAAAGTACGCATACGGTTGTAATCGGGCGAGTTTCTACTTTCAGATGCAACAGAAATTTTGCGGATTGGTCAATCCGTTCGCGAGATATGGCAGTTTGGATGTAAGAAACGCTTGAGAAACTCAAAATTTTCGCAGTTCTGATGCTCGAAACGAATAACTAGAACGGCCTAGGGGAAAAGTACGCACACCGTTGTAATCGGGCGAGTTGCTACTTTCAGATGCAACAGAAATTTTGCGGATTGGTCAATCCGTTCGCGAGATATGGCAGTTTGGAGGTAAGAAACGCTTGAGAAACTCAAAATTTTCGCAGTTCTGTTGCTCGAAACGAATAACTAGAACGGGCTAGGGGAAAAGTACGCATACAGTTGTAATCGGGCGAGTTTCTACTTTCAGATGCAACAGAAATTATGCGGATTGGTAAATCCGTTCGCGAGATATGGCAGTTTGGATGTAAGAAACGCTTGAGAAACTCAAAATTTTCGCAGATCTGATGCTCGAAACGAATAACTAGAACGGCCTAGGGGAAAAGTACGCATACCGTTGTAATCGGGCGAGTTTCTACTTTCAGATGCAACAGAAATTTTGCGGATTGGTCAATCCGTTCGCGAGATATGGCAGTTTGGAGGTAAGAAACGCTTGAGAAACTCAAAATTTTCGCAGTTCTGATGGTCGAAACGAATAACTAGGACGGCCTAGGGGAAAAGTACGCATACGGTTGCAATCGGGCGAGTTTCTACTTTCAGATGCAACAGAAATTTTGCGGATTGGTCAATCCGTTCGCGAGATATGGCAGTTTGGATGTAAGAAACGCTTGAGAAACTCAAAATTTTCGCAGTTCTGATGCTCGAAACGAATAACTAGAACGGCCTAGGGGAAAAGTACGCACACCGTTGTAATCGGGCGAGTTGCTACTTTCAGATGCAACAGAAATTTTGCGGATTGGTCAATCCGTTCGCGAGATATGGCAGTTTGGAGGTAAGAAACGCTTGAGAAACTCAAAATTTTCGCAGTTCTGATGCTCGAAACGAATAACTAGAACAGCCTAGGGGAAAAGTACGAATAGTGTTGTAATCGGGCGAGTTTCTACTTTCAGATGCAACAGAAATTGTGCGGATTGGTCAATCCGTTCGCGAGATATGGCAGTTTGGAAGTAAGAAACGCTTGAGAAACTCAAAATTTTCGCAGTTCTGTTGCTCGAAACGAATAACTAGAACGGGCTAGGGGAAAAGTACGCATACAGTTGTAATCGGGCGAGTTTCTACTTTCAGATGCAACAGAAATTATGCGGATTGGTAAATCCGTTCGCGAGATATGGCAGTTTGGATGTAAGAAACGCTTGAGAAACTCAAAATTTTCGCAGATCTGATGCTCGAAACGAATAACTAGAACGGCCTAGGGGAAAAGTACGCATACCGTTGTAATCGGGCGAGTTTCTACTTTCAGATGCAACAGAAATTTTGCGGATTGGTCAATCCGTTCGCGAGATATGGCAGTTTGGAGGTAAGAAACGCTTGAGAAACTCAAAATTTTCGCAGTTCTGATGGTCGAAACGAATAACTAGGACGGCCTAGGGGAAAAGTACGCATAGTGTTGCAATCGGGCGAGTTTCTACTTTCAGATGCAACAGAAATTTTGCGGATTGGTCAATCCGTTCGCGAGATATGGCAGTTTGGAAGTAAGAAACGCTTGAGAAACTCAAAATTTTCACAGTTCTGATGCTCGAAACGAATAACTAGAACGTCCTAGTGCAAAAGTACGCATACCGTTGTAATCGGGCGAGTTTCTACTTTCAGATGCAACAGAAATTTTGCGGATTGGTCAATCCGTTCGCGAGATATGGCAGTTTGGAAGTAAGAAACGCTTGAGAAACTCAAAATTTTCGCAGTTCTGATGCTCGAAACGAATAACTAGAAAGGCCTAGGGGAAAAGTACGCATACGGTTGTAATCGGGCGAGTTTCTACTTTCAGATGCAACAGAAATTTTGCGGATTGGTCAATCCGTTCGCGAGATATGGCAGTTTGGATGTAAGAAACGCTTGAGAAACTCAAAATTTTCGCAGTTCTGATGCTCGAAACGAATAACTAGAACGGCCTAGGGGAAAAGTACGCACACCGTTGTAATCGGGCGAGTTGCTACTTTCAGATGCAACAGAAATTTTGCGGATTGGTCAATCCGTTCGCGAGATATGGCAGTTTGGAGGTAAGAAACGCTTGAGAAACTCAAAATTTTCGCAGTTCTGTTGCTCGAAACGAATAACTAGAACGGGCTAGGGGAAAAGTACGCATACAGTTGTAATCGGGCGAGTTTCTACTTTCAGATGCAACAGAAATTATGCGGATTGGTAAATCCGTTCGCGAGATATGGCAGTTTGGATGTAAGAAACGCTTGAGAAACTCAAAATTTTCGCAGATCTGATGCTCGAAACGAATAACTAGAACGGCCTAGGGGAAAAGTACGCATACCGTTGTAATCGGGCGAGTTTCTACTTTCAGATGCAACAGAAATTTTGCGGATTGGTCAATCCGTTCGCGAGATATGGCAGTTTGGAGGTAAGAAACGCTTGAGAAACTCAAAATTTTCGCAGTTCTGATGGTCGAAACGAATAACTAGAACGGCCTAGGGGAAAAGTACGCATAGTGTTGCAATCGGGCGAGTTTCTACTTTCAGATGCAACAGAAATTTTGCGGATTGGTCAATCCGTTCGCGAGATATGGCAGTTTGGAAGTAAGAAACGCTTGAGAAACTCAAAATTTTCACAGTTCTGATGCTCGAAACGAATAACTAGAACGTCCTAGGGCAAAAGCACGCATACCGTTGTAATCGGGCGAGTTTCTACTTTCAGATGCAACAGAAATTTTGCGGATTGGTCAATCCGTTCGCGAGATATGGCAGTTTGGAAGTAAGAAACGCTTGAGAAACTCAAAATTTTTGCAGTTCTGATGCTCGAAACGAATAACTAGGGCGGCCTAGGGGAAAAGTACGCATAGTGTTGTAATCGCGCGAGTTTCTACTTTCAGATGCAACAGAAATTTTGCGGATTGGTCAATCCGTTCGCGAGATATGGCAGTTTGGAGCTAAGAAACGCTTGAGAAACCAAAATTTTCGCAGTTCTGATGCTCGAAACGAATAACTAGAACGGCCTAGGGGAAAAGTGCGCATAGTGTTGTAATCGGGCGAGTTTCTACTTTCAGATGCAACAGAAATTTTGCGGATTGGTCAATCCGTTCGCGAGATATGGCAGTTTGGAGGTAAGAAACGCTCGAGAAACTCAAAATTTTCGCAGTTCTGACGCTCGATACGAATAACTAGAACGGCCTAGGGGAAAAGTACGCACACCGTTGTAATCGGGCGAGTTTCTACTTTCAGATGCAACAGAAATTTTGCGGATTGGTCAATCCGTTCGCGAGATATGGCAGTTTGGAGGTAAGAAACGCTTGAGAAACTCAAAATTTTAGCAGTTCTGATGCTCGAAACGAATAACTAGAACGGCCTAGGGGAAAAGTAGGCACAGTGTTGTAATCGGGCGAGTTTCTACTTTCAGATGCAACAGAAATTGTGCGGATTGGTCAATCCGTTCGCGAGGTATGGCAGTTTGGATGTAAGAAACGCTTGAGAAACTCAAAATTTTCGCAGTTCTGTTGCTCGAAACGAATAACTAGAACGGGCTAGGGGAAAAGTACGCATACAGTTGTAATCGGGCGAGTTTCTACTTTCAGATGCAACAGAAATTTTGCGGATTGGTAAATCCGTTCGCGAGATATGGCAGTTTGGATGTAAGAAACGCTTGAGAAACTCAAAATTTTCGCAGATCTGATGCTCGAAACGAATAACTAGAACGGTCTAGGGGAAAAGTACGCATACCGTCGTAATCGGGCGAGTTTCTACTTTCAGATGCAACAGAAATTTTGCGGATTGGTCAATCCGTTCGCGAGATATGGCAGTTTGGAGGTAAGAAACGCTTGAGAAACTCAAAATTTTCGCAGTTCTGATGCTCGAAACGAATAACTAGAACGGCCTAGGGGAAAAGTACGCATAGTGTTGTAATCGGGCGAGTTTCTACTTTCAGATGCAACAGAAAATTTGCGGATTGGTCAATCCGTTCGCGAGATATGGCAGTTTGGAAGTAAGAAACGCTAGAGAAACTCAAAATTTTCACAGTTCTGATGCTCGAAACGAATAACTAGAACGGCCTAGGGGAAAAGTACGCATACCGTTGTAATCGGGCGAGTTTCTACTTTCAGATGCAACAGAAATTTTGCGGATTGGTCAATCCGTTCGCGTGATATGGCAGTTTGGAAGTAAGAAACGCTTGAGAAACTCAAAATTTTTGCAGTTCTGATGCTCGAAACGAATAACTAGGGCGGCCTAGGGGAAAAGTACGCATAGTGTTGTGATCGGGCGAGTTTCTACTTTCAGATGCAACAGAAATTTTGCGGATTGGTCAATCCGTTCGCGAGATATGGCAGTTTGGAAGTAAGAAACGCTTGAGAAACTCAAAATTTTCGCAGTTCTGATGCTCGAAACGAATAACTAGAACGGCCTAGTGGAAAAGTACGAATAGTGTTGTAATCGGGCGAGTTTCTACTTTCAGATGCAACAGAAATTGTGCGGATTGGTCAATCCGTTCCCGAGATATGGCAGCTTGGAAGTAAGAAACGCTTGAGAAACTCAAAATTTTCGCAGTTCTGATGCTCAAAACGAATAACTAGAACGGCCTAGGGGAAAAGCACGCATAGTGTTGTAATCGGGCGAGTTTCTACTTTCAGATGCAACAGAAATTTTGCGAATTGGTCAATCCGTTCGCGAGATATGGCAGTTTGGAAGTAAGAAACGCTTGAGAAACTCAAAATTTTCACAGTTGTGATGCTCGACACGAATAACTAGAACGGCCTAGGGGAAAAGTACGCATACCGTTGTAATCGGGCGAGTTTCTACTTTCAGATGGAACAGAAATTTTGCGGATTGGTCAATCCGTTCGCGAGATATGGCAGTTTGGAGGTAAGAAACGCTTGAGAAACTCAAAATTTTCGCAGTTCTGATGGTCGAAACGAATAACTAGAACGGCCTAGGGGAAAAGTACGCATAGTGTTGCAATCGGGCGAGTTTCTACTTTCAGATGCAACAGAAATTTTGCGGATTGGTCAATCCGTTCGCGAGATATGGCAGTTTGGAAGTAAGAAACGCTTGAGAAACTCAAAATTTTCACAGTTCTGATGCTCGAAACGAATAACTAGAACGTCCTAGGGCAAAAGTACGCATACCGTTGTAATCGGGCGAGTTTCTACTTTCAGATGCAACAGAAATTTTGCGGATTGGTCAATCCGTTCGCGAGATATGGCAGTTTGGAAGTAAGAAACGCTTGAGAAACTCAAAATTTTTGCAGTTCTGATGCTCGAAACGAATAACTAGGGCGGCCTAGGGGAAAAGTACGCATAGTGTTGTAATCGCGCGAGTTTCTACTTTCAGATGCAACAGAAATTTTGCGGATTGGTCAATCCGTTCGCGAGATATGGCAGTTTGGAGCTAAGAAACGCTTGAGAAACCAAAATTTTCGCAGTTCTGATGCTCGAAACGAATAACTAGAACGGCCTAGGGGAAAAGTGCGCATAGTGTTGTAATCGGGCGAGTTTCTACTTTCAGATGCAACAGAAATTTTGCGGATTGGTCAATCCGTTCGCGAGATATGGCAGTTTGGAGGTAAGAGACGCTCGAGAAACTCAAAATTTTCGCAGTTCTGATGCTCGATACGAATAACTAGAACGGCCTAGGGGAAAAGTACGCACACCGTTGTAATCGGGCGAGTTTCTACTTTCAGATGCAACAGAAATTTTGCGGATTGGTCAATCCGTTCGCGAGATATGGCAGTTTGGAGGTAAGAAACGCTTGAGAAACTCAAAATTTTCGCAGTTCTGATGCTCGAAACGAATAACTAGAACGGCCTAGGGGAAAAGTAGGCACAGTGTTGTAATCGGGCGAGTTTCTACTTTCAGATGCAACAGAAATTGTGCGGATTGGTCAATCCGTTCGCGAGGTATGGCAGTTTGGATGTAAGAAACGCTTGAGAAACTCAAAATTTTCGCAGTTCTGTTGCTCGAAACGAATAACTAGAACGGGCTAGGGGAAAAGTACGCATACAGTTGTAATCGGGCGAGTTTCTACTTTCAGATGCAACAGAAATTTTGCGGATTGGTAAATCCGTTCGCGAGATATGGCAGTTTGGATGTAAGAAACGCTTGAGAAACTCAAAATTTTCGCAGATCTGATGCTCGAAACGAATAACTAGAACGGTCTAGGGGAAAAGTACGCATACCGTCGTAATCGGGCGAGTTTCTACTTTCAGATGCAACAGAAATTTTGCGGATTGGTCAATCCGTTCGCGAGATATGGCAGTTTGGAGGTAAGAAACGCTTGAGAAACTCAAAATTTTCGCAGTTCTGATGCTCGAAACGAATAACTAGAACGGCCTAGGGGAAAAGTACGCATAGTGTTGTAATCGGGCGAGTTTCTACTTTCAGATGCAACAGAAAATTTGCGGATTGGTCAGTCCGTTCGCGAGATATGGCAGTTTGGAAGTAAGAAACGCTAGAGAAACTCAAAATTTTCACAGTTCTGATGCTCGAAACGAATAACTAGAACGGCCTAGGGGAAAAGTACGCATACCGTTGTAATCGGGCGAGTTTCTACTTTCAGATGCAACAGAAATTTTGCGGATTGGTCAATCCGTTCGCGTGATATGGCAGTTTGGAAGTAAGAAACGCTTGAGAAACTCAAAATTTTTGCAGTTCTGATGCTCGAAACGAATAACTAGGGCGGCCTAGGGGAAAAGTACGCATAGTGTTGTGATCGGGCGAGTTTCTACTTTCAGATGCAACAGAAATTTTGCGGATTGGTCAATCCGTTCGCGAGATATGGCAGTTTGGAGGTAAGAAACGCTTGAGAAACTCAAAATTTTCGCAGTTCTGATGCTCGAAACGAATAACTAGAACGGCCTAGTGGAAAAGTACGAATAGTGTTGTAATCGGGCGAGTTTCTACTTTCAGATGCAACAGAAATTGTGCGGATTGGTCAATCCGTTCCCGAGATATGGCAGCTTGGAAGTAAGAAACGCTTGAGAAACTCAAAATTTTCGCAGTTCTGATGCTCAAAACGAATAACTAGAACGGCCTAGGGGAAAAGCACGCATAGTGTTGTAATCGGGCGAGTTTCTACTTTCAGATGCAACAGAAATTTTGCGGATTGGTCAATCCGTTCGCGAGATATGGCAGTTTGGAAGTAAGAAACGCTTGAGAAACTCAAAATTTTCACAGTTGTGATGCTCGACACGAATAACTAGAACGGCCTAGGGGAAAAGTACGCATACCGTTGTAATCGGGCGAGTTTCTACTTTCAGATGGAACAGAAATTTTGCGGATTGGTCAATCCGTTCGCGAGATATGGCAGTTTGGAAGTAAGAAACGCTTGAGAAACTCAAAATTTTCACAGTTCTGATGCTCGAAACGAATAACTAGAACGGCCTAGGGGAAAAGTAGGCATAGTGTTGTAATCGGGCGAGTTTCTACTTTCAGATGCAACAGAAATTGTGCGGATTGGTCAATCCGTTCGCGAGATATGGCAGTTTGGAAGTAAGAAACGCTTGAGAAACTCAAAATTTTCGCAGTTCTGTTGCTCGAAACGAATAACTAGAACGGGCTAGGGGAAAAGTACGCATACAGTTGTAATCGGGCGAGTTTCTACTTTCAGATGCAACAGAAATTTTGCGGATTGGTAAATCCGTTCGCGAGATATGGCAGTTTGGATGTAAGAAACGCTGGAGAAACTCAAAATTTTCGCAGATCTGATGCTCGAAACGAATAACTAGAACGGCCTAGGGGAAAAGTACGCATACCGTTGTAATCGGGCGAGTTTCTACTTTCAGATGCAACAGAAATTTTGCGGATTGGTCAATCCGTTCGCGAGATATGGCAGTTTGGATGTAAGAAACGCTTGAGAAACTCAACATTTTCGCAGTTCTGATGCTCGAAACGAATAACTAGAACGGCCTAGGGGAAAAGTACGCACACCGTTGTAATCGGGCGAGTTGCTACTTTCAGATGCAACAGAAATTTTGCGGATTGGTCAATCCGTTCGCGAGATATGACAGTTTGGAAGTAAGAAACGCTTGAGAAACTCAAAATTTTCGCAGTTCTGATGCTCGAAATGAATAACTAGAACAGCCTAAGGGAAAAGTACGAATAGTGTTGTAATCGGGCGAGTTTCTACTTTCAGATGCAACAGAAATTGTGCGGATTGGTCAATCCGTTCGCGAGATATGGCAGTTTGGAAGTAAGAAACGCTTGAGAAACTCAAAATTTTCGCAGTTCTGTTGCTCGAAACGAATAACTAGAACGGGCTAGGGGAAAAGTACGCATACAGTTGTAATCGGGCGAGTTTCTACTTTCAGATGCAACAGAAATTTTGCGGATTGGTCAATCCATTCGCGAGATATGGCATTTTGGATGTAAGAAACGCTTGAGAAACTCAAAATTTTCGCAGATCTGATGCTCGAAACGAATAACTAGAACGGCCTAGGGGAAAAGTACGCATACCGTTGTAATCGGGCGAGTTTCTACTTTCAGATGCAACAGAAATTTTGCGGATTGGTCAATCCGTTCGCGAGATATGGTAGTTTGGAGGAAAGAAACGCTTGAGAAACTCAAAATTTTCGCAGTTCTGATGCTCGAAACGAATAACTAGGACGGCCTAGGGGAAAAGTGCGCATAGTGTTGTAATCGGGCGAGTTTCTACTTTCAGATGCAACAGAAATTTTGCGGATTGGTCAATCCGTTCGCGAGATATGGCAGTTTGGAAGTAAGAAACGCTTGAGAAACTCAAAATTTTTGCAGTTCTGATGCTCGAAACGAATAACTAGGGCGGCCTAGGGGAAAAGTACGCATAGTGTTGTAATCGGGCGAGTTTCTACTTTCAGATGCAACAGAAATTTTGCGGATTGGTCAATCCGTTCGCGAGATATGGCAGTTTGGAGGTAAGAAACGCTCGAGAAACTCAAAATTTTCGCAGTTCTGATGCTCGATACGAATAACTAGAACGGCCTAGGGGAAAAGTACGCACACCGTTGTAATCGGGCGAGTTTCTACTTTCAGATGCAACAGAAATTTTGCGGATTGGTCAATCCGTTCGCGAGATATGGCAGTTTGGAGGTAAGAAACGCTTGAGAAACTCAAAATTTTCGCAGTTCTGATGCTCGAAACGAATAACTAGGGCGGCCTAGGGGAAAAGTACGCATAGTGTTGTAATCGGGCGAGTTGCTACTTTCAGATGCAACAGAAATTTTGCGGATTGGTCAATCCGTTCGCGAGATATGGCAGTTTGGAAGTAAGAAACGCTTGAGAAACTCAAAATTTTTGCAGTTCTGATGCTCGAAACGAATAACTAGGGCGGCCTAGGGGAAAAGTACGCATAGTGTTGTGATCGGGCGAGTTTCTACTTTCAGATGCAACAGAAATTTTGCGGATTGGTCAATCCGTTCGCGAGATATGGCAGTTTGGAGGTAAGAAACGCTTGAGAAACTCAAAATTTTCGCAGTTCTGATGCTCGAAACGAATAACTAGAACGGCCTAGTGGAAAAGTACGAATAGTGTTGTAATCGGGCGAGTTTCTACTTTCAGATGCAACAGAAATTGTGCGGATTGGTCAATCCGTTCCCGAGATATGGCAGCTTGGAAGTAAGAAACGCTTGAGAAACTCAAAATTTTCGCAGTTCTGATGCTCAAAACGAATAACTAGAACGGCCTAGGGGAAAAGTACGCATAGTGTTGTAATCGGGCGAGTTTCTACTTTCAGATGCAACAGAAATTTTGCGGATTGGTCAATCCGTTCGCGAGATATGGCAGTTTGGAAGTAAGAAACGCTTGAGAAACTCAAAATTTTCACAGTTGTGATGCTCGACACGAATAACTAGAACGGCCTAGGGGAAAAGTACGCATACCGTTGTAATCGGGCGAGTTTCTACTTTCAGATGCAACAGAAATTTTGCGGATTGGTCAATCCGTTCGCGAGATATGGCAGTTTGGAAGTAAGAAACGCTTGAGAAACTCAAAATTTTCACAGTTCTGATGCTCGAAACGAATAACTAGAACGGCCTAGGGGAAAAGTAGGCATAGTGTTGTAATCGGGCGAGTTTCTACTTTCATATGCAACAGAAATTGTGCGGATTGGTCAATCCGTTCGCGAGATATGGCAGTTTGGAAGTAAGAAACGCTTGAGAAACTCAAAATTTTCGCAGTTCTGTTGCTCGAAACGAATAACTAGAACGGCCTAGTGGAAAAGTACGAATAGTGTTGTAATCGGGCGAGTTTCTACTTTCAGATGCAACAGAAATTGTGCGGATTGGTCAATCCGTTCCCGAGATATGGCAGCTTGGAAGTAAGAAACGCTTGAGAAACTCAAAATTTTCGCAGTTCTGATGCTCAAAACGAATAACTAGAACGGCCTAGGGGAAAAGTACGCATAGTGTTGTAATCGGGCGAGTTTCTACTTTCAGATGCAACAGAAATTTTGCGGATTGGTCAATCCGTTCGCGAGATATGGCAGTTTGGAAGTAAGAAACGCTTGAGAAACTCAAAATTTTCACAGTTCTGATGCTCGAAACGAATAACTAGAACGGCCTAGGGGAAAAGTAGGCATAGTGTTGTAATCGGGCGAGTTTCTACTTTCAGATGCAACAGAAATTGTGCGGATTGGTCAATCCGTTCGCGAGATATGGCAGTTTGGAAGTAAGAAACGCTTGAGAAACTCAAAATTTTCGCAGTTCTGTTGCTCGAAACGAATAACTAGAACGGGCCAGGGGAAAAGTACGCATACAGTTGTAATCGGGCGAGTTTCTACTTTCAGATGCAACAGAAATTTTGCGGATTGGTAAATCCGTTCGCGAGATATGGCAGTTTGGATGTAAGAAACGCTGGAGAAACTCAAAATTTTCGCAGATCTGATGCTCGAAACGAATAACTAGAACGGCCTAGGGGAAAAGTGCGCATAGTGTTGTAATCGGGCGAGTTTCTACTTTCAGATGCAACAGAAATTTTGCGGATTGGTCAATCCGTTCGCGAGATATGGCAGTTTGGATGTAAGAAACGCTTGAGAAACTCAAAATTTTCACAGTTCTGATGCTCGAAACGAATAACTAGAACGTCCTAGGGGAAAAGTACGCATACCGTTGTAATCGGGCGAGTTTCTACTTTCAGATGCAACAGAAATTTTGCGGATTGGTCAATCCGTTCGCGAGATATGGCAGTTTGGATGTAAGAAACGCTTGAGAAACTCAAAATTTTCGCAGTTCTGATGCTCGAAACGAATAACTAGAACGGCCTAGGGGAAAAGTACGCACACCGTTGTAATCGGGCGAGTTGCTACTTTCAGATGCAACAGAAATTTTGCGGATTGGTCAATCCGTTCGCGAGATATGGCAGTTTGGAGGTAAGAAACGCTTGAGAAACTCAAAATTTTCGCAGTTCTGATGCTCGAAACGAATAACTAGAACGGCCTAGGGGAAAAGTACGAATAGTGTTGTAATCGGGCGAGTTTCTACTTTCAGATGCAACAGAAATTGTGCGGATTGGTCAATCCGTTCGCGAGATATGGCAGTTTGGAAGTAAGAAACGCTTGAGAAACTCAAAATTTTCGCAGTTCTGTTGCTCGAAACGAATAACTAGAACGGGCTAGGGGAAAAGTACGCATACAGTTGTAATCGGGCGAGTTTCTACTTTCAGATGCAACAGAAATTTTGCGGATTGGTAAATCCGTTCGCGAGATATGGCAGTTTGGATGTAAGAAACGCTTGAGAAACTCAAAATTTTCGCAGATCTGATGCTCGAAACGAATAACTAGAACGGCCTAGGGGAAAAGTACGCATACCGTTGTAATCGGGCGAGTTTCTACTTTCAGATGCAACAGAAATTTTGCGGATTGGTCAATCCGTTCGCGAGATATGGTAGTTTGGAGGTAAGAAACGCTTGAGAAACTCAAAATTTTCGCAGTTCTGATGCTCGAAACGAATAACTAGAACGGCCTAGGGGAAAAGTGCGCATAGTGTTGTAATCGGGCGAGTTTCTACTTTCAGATGCAACAGAAATTTTGCGGATTGGTCAATCCGTTCGCGACATATGGCAGTTTGGAAGAAAGAAACGTTCGAGAAACTCAAAATTTTCGCAGTTCTGATGCTCGAAACGAATAACTAGAACGGCCTAGGGGAAAAGTACGCACACCGTTGTAATCGGGCGAGTTTCTACTTTCAGATGCAACAGAAATTTTGCGGATTGGTCAATCCGTTCGCGAGATATGGCAGTTTGGAGGTAAGAAACGCTTGAGAAACTCAAAATTTTCGCAGTTCTGATGGTCGAAACGAATAACTAGAACGGCCTAGGGGAAAAGTACGCATAGTGTTGTAATCGGGCGAGTTTCGACTTTCAGATGCAGCAGAAATTTTGCGGATTGGTTAATCCGTTCGCGAGATATGGCAGCTTGGAAGTAAGAAACGCTTGAGAAACTCAAAATTTTCGCAGTTCTGATGCTCAAAACGAATAACTAGAACGTCCTAGGGGAAAAGTACGCATACCGTTGTAATCGGGCGAGTTTCTACTTTCAGATGCAACAGAAATTTTGCGGATTGGTCAATCCGTTCGCGAGATATGGCAGTTTGAAAGTAAGAAACGCTTGAGAAACTCAAAATTTTTGCAGTTCTAATGCTCGAAACGAATAACTAGGGCGGCCTAGGGGAAAAGTACGCATAGTGTTGTAATCGGGCGAGTTTCTACTTTCAGATGCAACAGAAATTTTGCGGATTGGTCAATCCGTTCGCGAGATATGGCAGTTTGGAGGTAAGAAACGCTTGAGAAACTCAAAATTTTCGCAGTTCTGATGCTCGAAACGAATAACTAGAACGGCCTAGGGGAAAAGTACGAATAGTGTTGTAATCGGGCGAGTTTCTACTTTCAGATGCAACAGAAATTTTGCGGATTGGTCAATCCGTTCGCGAGATATGGCAGTTTGGAAGTAAGAAACGCTTGAGAAACTCAAAATTTTCACAGTTCTGATGGTCGAAACGAATAACTAGAACGTCCTAGGGGAAAAGTACGCATACCGTTGTAATCGGGCGAGTTTCTACTTTCAGATGCAACAGAAATTTTGCGGATTGGTAAATCCGTTCGCGAGATATGGCAGTTTGGATGTAAGAAACGCTTGAGAAACTCAAAATTTTCGCAGATCTGATGCTCGAAACGAATAACTAGAACGGCCTAGGGGAAAAGTACGCATACCGTTGTAATCGGGCGAGTTTCTACTTTCAGATGCAACAGAAATTTTGCGGATTGGTCAATCCGTTCGCGAGATATGGTAGTTTGGAGGTAAGAAACGCTTGAGAAACTCAAAATTTTCGCAGTTCTGATGCTCGAAACGAATAACTAGAACGGCCTAGGGGAAAAGTGCGCATAGTGTTGTAATCGGGCGAGTTTCTACTTTCAGATGCAACAGAAATTTTGCGGATTGGTAAATCCGTTCGCGAGATATGGCAGTTTGGATGTAAGAAACGCTTGAGAAACTCAAAATTTTCGCAGATCTGATGCTCGAAACGAATAACTAGAACGGCCTAGGGGAAAAGTACGCATACCGTTGTAATCGGGCGAGTTTCTACTTTCAGATGCAACAGAAATTTTGCGGATTGGTCAATCCGTTCGCGAGATATGGTAGTTTGGAGGTAAGAAACGCTTGAGAAACTCAAAATTTTCGCAGTTCTGATGCTCGAAACGAATAACTAGAACGGCCTAGGGGAAAAGTGCGCATAGTGTTGTAATCGGGCGAGTTTCTACTTTCAGATGCAACAGAAATTTTGCGGATTGGTCAATCCGTTCGCGAGATATGGCAGTTTGGAAGTAAGAAACGTTCGAGAAACTCAAAATTTTCGCAGTTCTGATGCTCGAAACGAATAACTAGAACGGCCTAGGGGAAAAGTACGCACACCGTTGTAATCGGGCGAGTTTCTACTTTCAGATGCAACAGAAATTTTGCGGATTGGTCAATCCGTTCGCGAGATATGGCAGTTTGGAGGTAAGAAACGCTTGAGAAACTCAAAATTTTCGCAGTTCTGATGGTCGAAACGAATAACTAGAACGGCCTAGGGGAAAAGTACGCATAGTGTTGTAATCGGGCGAGTTTCGACTTTCAGATGCAACAGAAATTTTGCGGATTGGTTAATCCGTTCGCGAGATATGGCAGCTTGGAAGTAAGAAACGCTTGAGAAACTCAAAATTTTCGCAGTTCTGATGCTCAAAACGAATAACTAGAACGTCCTAGGGGAAAAGTACGCATACCGTTGTAATCGGGCGAGTTTCTACTTTCAGATGCAACAGAAATTTTGCGGATTGGTCAATCCGTTCGCGAGATATGGCAGTTTGAAAGTAAGAAACGCTTGAGAAACTCAAAATTTTTGCAGTTCTAATGCTCGAAACGAATAACTAGGGCGGCCTAGGGGAAAAGTACGCATAGTGTTGTAATCGGGCGAGTTTCTACTTTCAGATGCAACAGAAATTTTGCGGATTGGTTAATCCGTTCGCGAGATATGGCAGCTTGGAAGTAAGAAACGCTTGAGAAACTCAAAATTTTCGCAGTTCTGATGCTCAAAACGAATAACTAGAACGTCCTAGGGGAAAAGTACGCATACCGTTGTAATCGGGCGAGTTTCTACTTTCAGATGCAACAGAAATTTTGCGGATTGGTCAATCCGTTCGCGAGATATGGCAGTTTGAAAGTAAGAAACGCTTGAGAAACTCAAAATTTTTGCAGTTCTAATGCTCGAAACGAATAACTAGGGCGGCCTAGGGGAAAAGTACGCATAGTGTTGTAATCGGGCGAGTTTCTACTTTCAGATGCAACAGAAATTTTGCGGATTGGTCAATCCGTTCGCGAGATATGGCAGTTTGGAGGTAAGAAACGCTTGAGAAACTCAAAATTTTCGCAGTTCTGATGCTCGAAACGAATAACTAGAACGGCCTAGGGGAAAAGTACGAATAGTGTTGTAATCGGGCGAGTTTCTACTTTCAGATGCAACAGAAATTTTGCGGATTGGTCAATCCGTTCGCGAGATATGGCAGTTTGGAAGTAAGAAACGCTTGAGAAACTCAAAATTTTCACAGTTCTGATGGTCGAAACGAATAACTAGAACGTCCTAGGGGAAAAGTACGCATACCGTTGTAATCGGGCGAGTTTCTACTTTCAGATGCAACAGAAATTTTGCGGATTGGTAAATCCGTTCGCGAGATATGGCAGTTTGGATGTAAGAAACGCTTGAGAAACTCAAAATTTTCGCAGATCTGATGCTCGAAACGAATAACTAGAACGGCCTAGGGGAAAAGTACGCATACCGTTGTAATCGGGCGAGTTTCTACTTTCAGATGCAACAGAAATTTTGCGGATTGGTCAATCCGTTCGCGAGATATGGTAGTTTGGAGGTAAGAAACGCTTGAGAAACTCAAAATTTTCGCAGTTCTGATGCTCGAAACGAATAACTAGAACGGCCTAGGGGAAAAGTGCGCATAGTGTTGTAATCGGGCGAGTTTCTACTTTCAGATGCAACAGAAATTTTGCGGATTGGTCAATCCGTTCGCGAGATATGGCAGTTTGGAAGTAAGAAACGTTCGAGAAACTCAAAATTTTCGCAGTTCTGATGCTCGAAACGAATAACTAGAACGGCCTAGGGGAAAAGTACGCACACCGTTGTAATCGGGCGAGTTTCTACTTTCAGATGCAACAGAAATTTTGCGGATTGGTCAATCCGTTCGCGAGATATGGCAGTTTGGAGGTAAGAAACGCTTGAGAAACTCAAAATTTTCGCAGTTCTGATGGTCGAAACGAATAACTAGAACGGCCTAGGGGAAAAGTACGCATAGTATTGTAATCGGGCGAGTTTCTACTTTCAGATGCAACAGAAATTTTGCGGATTGGTCAATCCGTTCGCGAGATATGGCAGTTTGGAAGTAAGAAACGCTTGAGAAACTCAAAATTTTCACAGTTCTGATGGTCGAAACGAATAACTAGAACGTCCTAGGGGAAAAGTACGCATACCGTTGTAATCGGGCGAGTTTCTACTTTCAGATGCAACAGAAATTTTGCGGATTGGTCAATCCGTTCGCGAGATATGGCAGTTTGGAAGTAAGAAACGCTTGAGAAACTCAAAATTTTTGCAGTTCTGATGCTCGAAACGAATAACTAGGGCGGCCTAGGGGAAAAGTACGCATAGTGTTGTAATCGGGCGAGTTTCTACTTTCAGATGCAACAGAAATTTTGCGGATTGGTCAATCCGTTCGCGAGATATGGCAGTTTGGAGGTAAGAAACGCTTGAGAAACTCAAAATTTTCGCAGTTCTGATGCTCGAAACGAATAACTAGAACGGCCTAGGGGAAAAGTACGAATAGTGTTGTAATCGGGCGAGTTTCTACTTTCAGATGCAACAGAAATTGTGCGGATTGGTCAATCCGTTCGCGAGATATGGCAGTTTGGATGTAAGAAACGCTTGAGAAACTCAAAATTTTCGCAGATCTGATGCTCGAAACGAATAACTAGAACGGCCTAGTGGAAAAGTACGCATACCGTCGTAATCGGGCGAGTTTCTACTTTCAGATGCAACAGAAATTTTGCGGATTGGTCAATCCGTTCGAGAGATATGGCAGTTTGGAGGTAAGAAACGCTTGAGAAACTCAAAATTTTCGCAGATCTGATGCTCGAAACGAATAACTAGAACGGCCTAGGGGAAAAGTGCGCATAGTGTTGTAATCGGGCGAGTTTCTACTTTCAGATGCAACAGAAATTTTGCGGATTGGTCAATCCGTTCGCGAGATATGGCAGTTTGGATGTAAGAAACGCTTGAGAAACTCAAAATTTTCACAGTTCTGATGCTCGAAACGAATAACTAGAACGTCCTAGGGGAAAAGTACGCATACCGTTGTAATCGGGCGAGTTTCTACTTTCAGATGCAACAGAAATTTTGCGGATTGGTCAATCCGTTCGCGAGATATGGCAGTTTGGATGTAAGAAACGCTTGAGAAACTCAAAATTTTCGCAGTTCTGATGCTCGAAACGAATAACTAGAACGGCCTAGGGGAAAAGTACGCACACCGTTGTAATCGGGCGAGTTGCTACTTTCAGATGCAACAGAAATTTTGCGGATTGGTCAATCCGTTCGCGAGATATGGCAGTTTGGAGGTAAGAAACGCTTGAGAAACTCAAAATTTTCGCAGTTCTGATGCTCGAAACGAATAACTAGAACAGCCTAGGGGAAAAGTACGAATAGTGTTGTAATCGGGCGAGTTTCTACTTTCAGATGCAACAGAAATTGTGCGGATTGGTCAATCCGTTCGCGAGATATGGCAGTTTGGAAGTAAGAAACGCTTGAGAAACTCAAAATTTTCGCAGTTCTGTTGCTCGAAACGAATAACTAGAACGGGCTAGGGGAAAAGTACGCATACAGTTGTAATCGGGCGAGTTTCTACTTTCAGATGCAACAGAAATTTTGCGGATTGGTAAATCCGTTCGCGAGATATGGCAGTTTGGAAGTAAGAAACGCTTGAGAAACTCAAAATTTTCACAGTTCTGATGCTCGAAACGAATAACTAGAACGGCCTAGGGGAAAAGTACGCATACCGTTGTAATCGGGCGAGTTTCTACTTTCAGATGCAACAGAAATTTTGCGGATTGGTCAATCCGTTCGCGAGATATGGCAGTTTGGAGGTAAGAAAAGCTTGAGAAACTCAAAATTTTCGCAGTTCTGATGCTCGAAACGAATAACTAGAACGGCCTAGTGGAAAAGTACGAATAGTGTTGTAATCGGGCGAGTTTCTACTTTCAGATGCAACAGAAATTGTGCGGATTGGTCAATCCGTTCGCGAGATATGGCAGTTTGGAAGTAAGAAACGCTTGAGAAACTCAAAATTTGTGCAGTTCTGATGCTCGAAACGAATAACTAGGGCGGCCTAGGGGAAAAGTACGCATAGTGTTGTAATCGGGCGAGTTTCTACTTTCAGATGCAACAGAAATTTTGCGGATTGGTTAATCCGTTCGCGAGATATGGCAGTTTGGAGGTAAGAAACGCTTGAGAAACTCAAAATTTTCGCAGATCTGATGCTCGAAACGAATAACTAGAACGGCCTAGGGGAAAAGTGCGCATAGTGTTGTAATCGGGCGAGTTTCTACTTTCAGATGCAACAGAAATTTTGCGGATTGGTCAATCCGTTCGCGAGATATGGCAGTTTGGATGTAAGAAACGCTTGAGAAACTCAAAATTTTCACAGTTCTGATGCTCGAAACGAATAACTAGAACGTCCTAGGGGAAAAGTACGCATACCGTTGTAATCGGGCGAGTTTCTACTTTCAGATGCAACAGAAATTTTGCGGATTGGTCAATCCGTTCGCGAGATATGGCAGTTTGGATGTAAGAAACGCTTGAGAAACTCAAAATTTTCGCAGTTCTGATGCTCGAAACGAATAACTAGAACGGCCTAGGGGAAAAGTACGCACACCGTTGTAATCGGGCGAGTTGCTACTTTCAGATGCAACAGAAATTTTGCGGATTGGTCAATCCGTTCGCGAGATATGGCAGTTTGGAGGTAAGAAACGCTTGAGAAACTCAAAATTTTCGCAGTTCTGATGCTCGAAACGAATAACTAGAACAGCCTAGGGGAAAAGTACGAATAGTGTTGTAATCGGGCGAGTTTCTACTTTCAGATGCAACAGAAATTGTGCGGATTGGTCAATCCGTTCGCGAGATATGGCAGTTTGGAAGTAAGAAACGCTTGAGAAACTCAAAATTTTCGCAGTTCTGTTGCTCGAAACGAATAACTAGAACGGGCTAGGGGAAAAGTACGCATA
The DNA here is from genome assembly GCF_051014685.1 of Ptiloglossa arizonensis. Taxonomy (NCBI): domain Eukaryota; kingdom Metazoa; phylum Arthropoda; class Insecta; order Hymenoptera; family Colletidae; genus Ptiloglossa; species Ptiloglossa arizonensis. The sequence goes on along the minus strand of NW_027478453.1, from coordinate 1,363,191 downwards.
CAGTTGTAATCGGGCGAGTTTCTACTTTCAGATGCAACAGAAATTTTGCGGATTGGTAAATCCGTTCGCGAGATATGGCAGTTTGGATGTAAGAAACGCTTGAGAAACTCAAAATTTTCGCAGATCTGATGCTCGAAACGAATAACTAGAACGGCCTAGGGGAAAAGTACGCATACCGTTGTAATCGGGCGAGTTTCTACTTTCAGATGCAACAGAAATTTTGCGGATTGGTCAATCCGTTCGCGAGATATGGTAGTTTGGAGGTAAGAAACGCTTGAGAAACTCAAAATTTTCGCAGTTCTGATGCTCGAAACGAATAACTAGAACGGCCTAGGGGAAAAGTACGAATAGTGTTGTAATCGGGCGAGTTTCTACTTTCAGATGCAACAGAAATTGTGCGGATTGGTCAATCCGTTCGCGAGATATGGCAGTTTGGATGTAAGAAACGCTTGAGAAACTCAAAATTTTCGCAGATCTGATGCTCGAAACGAATAACTAGAACGGCCTAGGGGAAAAGTACGCATACCGTCGTAATCGGGCGAGTTTCTACTTTCAGATGCAACAGAAATTTTGCGGATTGGTCAATCCGTTCGCGAGATATGGCAGTTTGGAGGTAAGAAACGCTTGAGAAAGTCAAAATTTTCGCAGTTCTGATGCTCGAAACGAATAACTAGAACGGCCTAGGGGAAAAGTGCGCATAGTGTTGTAATCGGGCGAGTTTCTACTTTCAGATGCAACAGAAATTTTGCGGATTGGTCAATCCGTTCGCGAGATATGGCAGTTTGGAAGTAAGAAACGCTTGAGAAACTCAAAATTTTCACAGTTCTGATGCTCGAAACGAATAACTAGAACGGCCTAGGGGAAAAGTACGCATACCGTTGTAATCGGGCGAGTTTCTACTTTCAGATGCAACAGAAATTTTGCGGATTGGTCAATCCGTTCGCGAGATATGGCAGTTTGGAGGTAAGAAAAGCTTGAGAAACTCAAAATTTTCGCAGTTCTGATGCTCGAAACGAATAACTAGAACGGCCTAGTGGAAAAGTACGAATAGTGTTGTAATCGGGCGAGTTTCTACTTTCAGATGCAACAGAAATTGTGCGGATTGGTCAATCCGTTCGCGAGATATGGCAGTTTGGAAGTAAGAAACGCTTGAGAAACTCAAAATTTGTGCAGTTCTGATGCTCGAAACGAATAACTAGGGCGGCCTAGGGGAAAAGTACGCATAGTGTTGTAATCGGGCGAGTTTCTACTTTCAGATGCAACAGAAATTTTGCGGATTGGTTAATCCGTTCGCGAGATATGGCAGTTTGGAGGTAAGAAACGCTTGAGAAACTCAAAATTTTCGCAGATCTGATGCTCGAAACGAATAACTAGAACGGCCTAGGGGAAAAGTGCGCATAGTGTTGTAATCGGGCGAGTTTCTACTTTCAGATGCAACAGAAATTTTGCGGATTGGTCAATCCGTTCGCGAGATATGGCAGTTTGGATGTAAGAAACGCTTGAGAAACTCAAAATTTTCACAGTTCTGATGCTCGAAACGAATAACTAGAACGTCCTAGGGGAAAAGTACGCATACCGTTGTAATCGGGCGAGTTTCTACTTTCAGATGCAACAGAAATTTTGCGGATTGGTCAATCCGTTCGCGAGATATGGCAGTTTGGATGTAAGAAACGCTTGAGAAACTCAAAATTTTCGCAGTTCTGATGCTCGAAACGAATAACTAGAACGGCCTAGGGGAAAAGTACGCACACCGTTGTAATCGGGCGAGTTGCTACTTTCAGATGCAACAGAAATTTTGCGGATTGGTCAATCCGTTCGCGAGATATGGCAGTTTGGAGGTAAGAAACGCTTGAGAAACTCAAAATTTTCGCAGTTCTGATGCTCGAAACGAATAACTAGAACAGCCTAGGGGAAAAGTACGAATAGTGTTGTAATCGGGCGAGTTTCTACTTTCAGATGCAACAGAAATTGTGCGGATTGGTCAATCCGTTCGCGAGATATGGCAGTTTGGAAGTAAGAAACGCTTGAGAAACTCAAAATTTTCGCAGTTCTGTTGCTCGAAACGAATAACTAGAACGGGCTAGGGGAAAAGTACGCATACAGTTGTAATCGGGCGAGTTTCTACTTTCAGATGCAACAGAAATTTTGCGGATTGGTAAATCCGTTCGCGAGATATGGCAGTTTGGATGTAAGAAACGCTTGAGAAACTCAAAATTTTCGCAGATCTGATGCTCGAAACGAATAACTAGAACGGCCTAGGGGAAAAGTACGCATACCGTTGTAATCGGGCGAGTTTCTACTTTCAGATGCAACAGAAATTTTGCGGATTGGTCAATCCGTTCGCGAGATATGGTAGTTTGGAGGTAAGAAACGCTTGAGAAACTCAAAATTTTCGCAGTTCTGATGCTCGAAACGAATAACTAGAACGGCCTAGGGGAAAAGTGCGCATAGTGTTGTAATCGGGCGAGTTTCTACTTTCAGATGCAACAGAAATTTTGCGGATTGGTCAATCCGTTCGCGAGATATGGCAGTTTGGAAGTAAGAAACGTTCGAGAAACTCAAAATTTTCGCAGTTCTGATGCTCGAAACGAATAACTAGAACGGCCTAGGGGAAAAGTACGCACACCGTTGTAATCGGGCGAGTTTCTACTTTCAGATGCAACAGAAATTTTGCGGATTGGTCAATCCGTTCGCGAGATATGGCAGTTTGGAGGTAAGAAACGCTTGAGAAACTCAAAATTTTCGCAGTTCTGATGGTCGAAACGAATAACTAGAACGGCCTAGGGGAAAAGTACGCATGGTGTTGTAATCGGGCGAGTTTCGACTTTCAGATGCAACAGAAATTTTGCGGATTGGTCAATCCGTTCGCGAGATATGGCAGTTTGGAAGTAAGAAACGCTTGAGAAACTCAAAATTTTCACAGTTCTGATGGTCGAAACGAATAACTAGAACGTCCTAGGGGAAAAGTACGCATACCGTTGTAATCGGGCGAGTTTCTACTTTCAGATGCAACAGAAATTTTGCGGATTGGTCAATCCGTTCGCGAGATATGGCAGTTTGGAAGTAAGAAACGCTTGAGAAACTCAAAATTTTTGCAGTTCTGATGCTCGAAACGAATAACTAGGGCGGCCTAGGGGAAAAGTACGCATAGTGTTGTAATCGGGCGAGTTTCTACTTTCAGATGCAACAGAAATTTTGCGGATTGGTCAATCCGTTCGCGAGATATGGCAGTTTGGAGGTAAGAAACGCTTGAGAAACTCAAAATTTTCGCAGTTCTGATGCTCGAAACGAATAACTAGAACGGCCTAGGGGAAAAGTACGAATAGTGTTGTAATCGGGCGAGTTTCTACTTTCAGATGCAACAGAAATTGTGCGGATTGGTCAATCCGTTCGCGAGATATGGCAGTTTGGATGTAAGAAACGCTTGAGAAACTCAAAATTTTCGCAGATCTGATGCTCGAAACGAATAACTAGAACGGCCTAGGGGAAAAGTACGCATACCGTCGTAATCGGGCGAGTTTCTACTTTCAGATGCAACAGAAATTTTGCGGATTGGTCAATCCGTTCGCGAGATATGGCAGTTTGGGGGTAAGAAACGCTTGAGAAACTCAAAATTTTCGCAGTTCTGATGCTCGAAACGAATAACTAGAACGGCCTAGGGGAAAAGTGCGCATAGTGTTGTAATCGGGCGAGTTTCTACTTTCAGATGCAACAGAAATTTTGCGGATTGGTCAATCCGTTCGCGAGATATGGCAGTTTGGAAGTAAGGAACGCTTGAGAAACTCAAAATTTTCACAGTTCTGATGGTCGAAACGAATAACTAGAACGTCCTAGGGGAAAAGTACGCATACCGTTGTAATCGGGCGAGTTTCTACTTTCAGATGCAACAGAAATTTTGCGGATTGGTAAATCCGTTCGCGAGATATGGCAGTTTGGATGTAAGAAACGCTTGAGAAACTCAAAATTTTCGCAGATCTGATGCTCGAAACGAATAACTAGAACGGCCTAGGGGAAAAGTACGCATACCGTTGTAATCGCGCGAGTTTCTACTTTCAGATGCAACAGAAATTTTGCGGATTGGTCAATCCGTTCGCGAGATATGGTAGTTTGGAGGTAAGAAACGCTTGAGAAACTCAAAATTTTCGCAGTTCTGATGCTCGAAACGAATAACTAGAACGGCCTAGGGGAAAAGTGCGCATAGTGTTGTAATCGGGCGAGTTTCTACTTTCAGATGCAACAGAAATTTTGCGGATTGGTCAATCCGTTCGCGAGATATGGCAGTTTGGAAGTAAGAAACGTTCGAGAAACTCAAAATTTTCGCAGTTCTGATGCTCGAAACGAATAACTAGAACGGCCTAGGGGAAAAGTACGCACACCGTTGTAATCGGGCGAGTTTCTACTTTCAGATGCAACAGAAATTTTGCGGATTGGTCAATCCGTTCGCGAGATATGGCAGTTTGGAGGTAAGAAACGCTTGAGAAACTCAAAATTTTCGCAGTTCTGATGGTCGAAACGAATAACTAGAACGGCCTAGGGGAAAAGTACGCATAGTGTTGTAATCGGGCGAGTTTCGACTTTCAGATGCAACAGAAATTTTGCGGATTGGTCAATCCGTTCGCGAGATATGGCAGTTTGGAAGTAAGAAACGCTTGAGAAACTCAAAATTTTCACAGTTCTGATGCTCGAAACGAATAACTAGAACGGCCTAGGGGAAAAGTACGCATACCGTCGTAATCGGGCGAGTTTCTACTTTCAGATGCAACAGAAATTTTGCGGATTGGTCAATCCGTTCGCGAGATATGGCAGTTTGGGGGTAAGAAACGCTTGAGAAACTCAAAATTTTCGCAGTTCTGATGCTCGAAACGAATAACTAGAACGGCCTAGGGGAAAAGTGCGCATAGTGTTGTAATCGGGCGAGTTTCTACTTTCAGATGCAACAGAAATTTTGCGGATTGGTCAATCCGTTCGCGAGATATGGCAGTTTGGAAGTAAGGAACGCTTGAGAAACTCAAAATTTTCACAGTTCTGATGGTCGAAACGAATAACTAGAACGTCCTAGGGGAAAAGTACGCATACCGTTGTAATCGGGCGAGTTTCTACTTTCAGATGCAACAGAAATTTTGCGGATTGGTAAATCCGTTCGCGAGATATGGCAGTTTGGATGTAAGAAACGCTTGAGAAACTCAAAATTTTCGCAGATCTGATGCTCGAAACGAATAACTAGAACGGCCTAGGGGAAAAGTACGCATACCGTTGTAATCGCGCGAGTTTCTACTTTCAGATGCAACAGAAATTTTGCGGATTGGTCAATCCGTTCGCGAGATATGGTAGTTTGGAGGTAAGAAACGCTTGAGAAACTCAAAATTTTCGCAGTTCTGATGCTCGAAACGAATAACTAGAACGGCCTAGGGGAAAAGTGCGCATAGTGTTGTAATCGGGCGAGTTTCTACTTTCAGATGCAACAGAAATTTTGCGGATTGGTCAATCCGTTCGCGAGATATGGCAGTTTGGAAGTAAGAAACGTTCGAGAAACTCAAAATTTTCGCAGTTCTGATGCTCGAAACGAATAACTAGAACGGCCTAGGGGAAAAGTACGCACACCGTTGTAATCGGGCGAGTTTCTACTTTCAGATGCAACAGAAATTTTGCGGATTGGTCAATCCGTTCGCGAGATATGGCAGTTTGGAGGTAAGAAACGCTTGAGAAACTCAAAATTTTCGCAGTTCTGATGGTCGAAACGAATAACTAGAACGGCCTAGGGGAAAAGTACGCATAGTGTTGTAATCGGGCGAGTTTCGACTTTCAGATGCAACAGAAATTTTGCGGATTGGTCAATCCGTTCGCGAGATATGGCAGTTTGGAAGTAAGAAACGCTTGAGAAACTCAAAATTTTCACAGTTCTGATGGTCGAAACGAATAACTAGAACGTCCTAGGGGAAAAGTACGCATACCGTTGTAATCGGGCGAGTTTCTACTTTCAGATGCAACAGAAATTTTGCGGATTGGTCAATCCGTTCGCGAGATATGGCAGTTTGGAAGTAAGAAACGCTTGAGAAACTCAAAATTTTTGCAGTTCTGATGCTCGAAACGAATAACTAGGGCGGCCTAGGGGAAAAGTACGCATAGTGTTGTAATCGGGCGAGTTTCTTCTTTCAGATGCAACAGAAATTTTGCGGATTGGTCAATCCGTTCGCGAGATATGGCAGTTTGGAGGTAAGAAACGCTTGAGAAACTCAAAATTTTCGCAGTTCTGATGCTCGAAACGAATAACTAGAACGGCCTAGGGGAAAAGTACGAATAGTGTTGTAATCGGGCGAGTTTCTACTTTCAGATGCAACAGAAATTGTGCGGATTGGTCAATCCGTTCGCGAGATATGGCAGTTTGGATGTAAGAAACGCTTGAGAAACTCAAAATTTTCGCAGATCTGATGCTCGAAACGAATAACTAGAACGGCCTAGGGGAAAAGTACGCATACCGTCGTAATCGGGCGAGTTTCTACTTTCAGATGCAACAGAAATTTTGCGGATTGGTCAATCCGTTCGCGAGATATGGCAGTTTGGAGGTAAGAAACGCTTGAGAATCTCAAAATTTTCGCAGTTCTGATGCTCGAAACGAATAACTAGAACGGCCTAGGGGAAAAGTGCGCATAGTGTTGTAATCGGGCGAGTTTCTACTTTCAGATGCAACAGAAATTTTGCGGATTGGTCAATCCGTTCGCGAGATATGGCAGTTTGGAAGTAAGAAACGCTTGAGAAACTCAAAATTTTCACAGTTCTGATGCTCGAAACGAATAACTAGAACGGCCTAGGGGAAAAGTACGCATACTGTTGTAATCGGGCGAGTTTCTACTTTCAGATGCAACAGAAATTTTGCGGATTGGTCAATCCGTTCGCGTGATATGGCAGTTTGGATGTAAGAAACGCTTGAGAAACTCAAAATTTTTGCAGTTCTGATGCTCGAAACGAATAACTAGGGCGGCCTAGGGGAAAAGTACGCATAGTGTTGTAATCGGGCGAGTTTCTACTTTCAGATGCAACAGAAATTTTGCGGATTGGTCAATCCGTTCGCGAGATATGGCAGTTTGGAGGTAAGAAAAGCTTGAGAAACTCAAAATTTTCGCAGTTCTGATGCTCGAAACGAATAACTAGAACGGCCTAGTGGAAAAGTACGAATAGTGTTGTAATCGGGCGAGTTTCTACTTTCAGATGCAACAGAAATTGTGCGGATTGGTCAATCCGTTCCCGAGATATGGCAGTTTGGAAGTAAGAAACGCTTGAGAAACTCAAAATTTTCGCAGTTCTGATGCTCAAAACGAATAACTAGAACGGCCTAGGGGAAAAGTACGCATAGTGTTGTAATCGGGCGAGTTTCTACTTTCAGATGCAACAGAAATTTTGCGGATTGGTCAATCCGTTCGCGAGATATGGCAGTTTGGAAGTAAGAAACGCTTGAGAAACTCAAAATTTTCACAGTTGTGATGCTCGACACGAATAACTAGAACGGCCTAGGGGAAAAGTACGCATACCGTTGTAATCGGGCGAGTTTCTACTTTCAGATGCAACAGAAATTTTGCGGATTGGTCAATCCGTTCGCGAGATATGGCAGTTTGGAGGTAAGAAAAGCTTGAGAAACTCAAAATTTTCGCAGTTCTGATGCTCGACACGAATAACTAGAACGGCCTAGGGGAAAAGTACGCATACCGTTGTAATCGGGCGAGTTTCTACTTTCAGATGCAACAGAAATTTTGCGGATTGGTCAATCCGTTCGCGAGATATGGCAGTTTGGAGGTAAGAAACGCTTGAGAAACTCAAAATTTTCGCAGTTCTGATGCTCGAAACGAATAACTAGAACGGCCTAGGGGAAAAGTACGAATAGTGTTGTAATCGGGCGAGTTTCTACTTTCAGATGCAACAGAAATTGTGCGGATTGGTCAATCCGTTCGCGAGATATGGCAGTTTGGATGTAAGAAACGCTTGAGAAACTCAAAATTTTCGCAGATCTGATGCTCGAAACGAATAACTAGAACGGCCTAGGGGAAAAGTACGCATACCGTCGTAATCGGGCGAGTTTCTACTTTCAGATGCAACAGAAATTTTGCGGATTGGTCAATCCGTTCGCGAGATATGGCAGTTTGGAGGTAAGAAACGCTTGAGAATCTCAAAATTTTCGCAGTTCTGATGCTCGAAACGAATAACTAGAACGGCCTAGGGGAAAAGTGCGCATAGTGTTGTAATCGGGCGAGTTTCTACTTTCAGATGCAACAGAAATTTTGCGGATTGGTCAATCCGTTCGCGAGATATGGCAGTTTGGAAGTAAGAAACGCTTGAGAAACTCAAAATTTTCACAGTTCTGATGCTCGAAACGAATAACTAGAACGGCCTAGGGGAAAAGTACGCATACTGTTGTAATCGGGCGAGTTTCTACTTTCAGATGCAACAGAAATTTTGCGGATTGGTCTATCCGTTCGCGTGATATGGCAGTTTGGATGTAAGAAACGCTTGAGAAACTCAAAATTTTTGCAGTTCTGATGCTCGAAACGAATAACTAGGGCGGCCTAGGGGAAAAGTACGCATAGTGTTGTAATCGGGCGAGTTTCTACTTTCAGATGCAACAGAAATTTTGCGGATTGGTCAATCCGTTCGCGAGATATGGCAGTTTGGAGGTAAGAAAAGCTTGAGAAACTCAAAATTTTCGCAGTTCTGATGCTCGAAACGAATAACTAGAACGGCCTAGTGGAAAAGTACGAATAGTGTTGTAATCGGGCGAGTTTCTACTTTCAGATGCAACAGAAATTGTGCGGATTGGTCAATCCGTTCCCGAGATATGGCAGTTTGGAAGTAAGAAACGCTTGAGAAACTCAAAATTTTCGCAGTTCTGATGCTCAAAACGAATAACTAGAACGGCCTAGGGGAAAAGTACGCATAGTGTTGTAATCGGGCGAGTTTCTACTTTCAGATGCAACAGAAATTTTGCGGATTGGTCAATCCGTTCGCGAGATATGGCAGTTTGGAAGTAAGAAACGCTTGAGAAACTCAAAATTTTCACAGTTGTGATGCTCGACACGAATAACTAGAACGGCCTAGGGGAAAAGTACGCATACCGTTGTAATCGGGCGAGTTTCTACTTTCAGATGCAACAGAAATTTTGCGGATTGGTCAATCCGTTCGCGAGATATGGCAGTTTGGAGGTAAGAAAAGCTTGAGAAACTCAAAATTTTCGCAGTTCTGATGCTCGACACGAATAACTAGAACGGCCTAGGGGAAAAGTACGCATACCGTTGTAATCGGGCGAGTTTCTACTTTCAGATGCAACAGAAATTTTGCGGATTGGTCAATCCGTTCGCGAGATATGGCAGTTTGGAAGTAAGAAACGCTTGAGAAACTCAAAATTTTTGCAGTTCTGATGCTCGAAACGAATAACTAGGGCGGCCAAGGGGAAAAGTACGCATAGTGTTGTAATCGGGCGAGTTTCTACTTTCAGATGCAACAGAAATTTTGCGGATTGGTCAATCCTTTCGCGAGATATGGCAGTTTGGAGGTAAGAAACGCTTGAGAAACTCAAAATTTTCGCAGTTCTGATGCTCGAAACGAAGAACTAGAACGACCTAGGGGAAAAGTACGAATAGTGTTGTAATCGGGCTAGTTTCTACTTTCAGATGCAACAGAAATTGTGCGGATTGGTCAATCCGTTCGCGAGATATGGCAGTTTGGAAGTAAGAAATGCTTGAGAAACTCAAAATTTTCGCAGTTCTGTTGCTCGAAACGAATAACTAGAACGGGCTAGGGGAAAAGTACGCATACCTTTGTAATCGGGCGAGTGTCTACTTTCAGATGCAACAGAAATTTTGCGGATTGGTCAATCCGTTCGCGAGATATGGCAGTTTGGAGGTAAGAAGCGCTTCTGAAACTCAAAATTTTCGCAGTTCTGATGCTCGAAACGAATAACTAGAACGGCCTAGGGGAAAAGTGCGCATAGTGTTGTAATCGGGCGAGTTTCTACTTTCAGATGCAACAGAAATTTTGCGGATTGGTCAATCCGTTCGCGAGATATGGCAGTTTGGAGGTAAGAAACGCTCGAGAAACTCAAAATTTTCGCAGTTCTGATGCTCGAAACGAATAACTAGAACGGCCTAGGGGAAAAGTACGCATAGTGTTGTAATCGGGCGAGTTTCTACTTTCAGATGCAACAGAAATTTTGCGGATTGGTCAATCCGTTCGCGAGATATGGCAGTTTGGAGGGCAGAAACGCTTGAGAAACTCAAAATTTTCGCAGTTCTGATGCTCGAAACGAATAACTAGAACGGCCTAGGGGAAAAGTACGCATAGTGTTGTAATCGGGCGAGTTTCTACTTTCTAATGCAACAGAAATTTTGCGGATTGGTCAATCCGTTCGCGAGATATGGCAGTTTGGAAGTAAGAAACGCTTGAGAAACTCAAAATTTTCACAGTTCTGATGCTCGAAACGAATAACTAGAACGGCCTAGGGGAAAAGTACGAATAGTGTTGTAATCGGGCGAGTTTCTACTTTCAGATGCAACAGAAATTTTGCGGATTGGTCAATCCGTTCCCGAGATATGGCAGTTTGGAAGTAAGAAACGCTTGAGAAACTCAAAATTTTCGCAGTTCTGTTGCTCGAAACGAATAACTAGAACGGGCTAGGGGAAAAGTACGCATACAGTTGTAATCGGGCGAGTTTCTACTTTCAGATGCAACAGAAATTTTGCGGATTGGTAAATCCGTTCGCGAGATATGGCAGTTTGGATGTAAGAAACGCTTGAGAAACTCAAAATTTTCGCAGTTCTGATGCTCGAAACGAATAACTAGAACGGCCTAGGGGAAAAGTACGCATACCGTTGTAATCGGGCTCGTTTCTACTTTTAGATGCAACAGAAATTCTGCGGATTGGTCAATCCGTTCGCGAGATATGGCAGTTTGGATGTAAGAAACGCTTCACAAACTCAAAATTTTCGCGGTTCTGATGCTCGAAACGAATAACAAGAACGGCCTAGGGGAAAAGTACGCACACCGTTGTAATCGGGCGACTTTCTACTTTCAGATGCAACAGAAATTTTGCGGATTGGTCAATCCGTTCGCGAGATATGGCAGTTTGGAGGTAAGCAACGCTTGAGAAACTCAAAATTTTCGCAGTTCTGTTGCTCGAAACGAATAACTAGAACGGGCTAGGGGAAAAGTACGCATACAGTTGTAATCGGGCGAGTTTCTACTATCAGATGCATCAGAAATTTTGCGGATTGGACAATCCGTTCGCGAGATATGGCAGTTTGGAGGTAAGAACCGCTCGAGAAACTCAAAATTTTCGCAGTTCTGATGCTCGACAAGCATAACTAGAACGGCCTAGGGGAAAAGTACGCACACCGTTGCAATCGGGCGAGTTTCTACCTTCAGATGCAACAGAAATTTTGCGGATTGGTCAATCCTTTCGCGAGATATGGCAGTTTGGAAGTAAGAAACGCTTGAGAAACTCAAAATTTTCGCAGTTCTGATGCTCGAAACGAATAACTAGAACGGCCTAGGGGAAAAGTGCGCATACCGTTGTAATCGGGCGAGTTTCTACTTTCAGATGCAACTGAAATTTTGCGGATTGGTCAATCCGTTCGCGCGATATAGCAGTTTGGAGGTAAGCAACGCTTGAGAAACTCAAAATTTTCGCAGTTCTGTTGCTCGAAACGAATAACTAGAACGGGCTAGGGGAAAAGTACGCACACCGTTGTAATCGGGCGAGTTTCTACTTTCAGATGCAACAGAAATTTTGCGGATTGGTCAATCCGTTCGCGAGATATGGCAGTTTGGAAGTAAGAAACGCTTGAGAAACTCAAAATTTTCACAGTTCTGATGCTCGAAACGAATAACTAGAACGGCCTAGGGGAAAAGTACGCATACCGTTGTAATCGGGCGAGTTTCTACATTCAGATGCAACAGAAATTTTGCGGATTGGTCAATCCGTTCGCGAGATATGGCAGTTTGGAGGTAAGCAACGCTCGAGAAACTCAAAATTTTCGCAGTTCTGATGCTCGAAACGAATAACTAGAACGGCCTAGGGTAAAAGTGCGCATACAGTTGTAATCGGGCGAGTTTCTACTTTTAGATGCAACAGAAATTCTGCGGATTGGTCAATCCGTTCGCGAGATATGGCAGTTTGGATGTAAGAAACGCTTCACAAACACAAAATTTTCGCGGTTCTGATGCTCGAAACGAATAACAACAACGGCCTAGGGGAAAAGTACGCACACCGTTGTAATCGGGCGACTTTCTACTTTCAGATGCAACAGAAATTTTGCGGATTGGTCAATCCGTTCGCGAGATATGGCAGTTTGGAGGTAAGCAACGCTTGAGAAACTCAAAATTTTCGCAGTTCTGTGGCTCGAAACGAATAACTAGAACGGCCTAGGGGAAAAGTACGCATACCGTTGTAATCGGGCGAGTTTCTACTTTCAGATGCAACAGAAATTTTGCGGATTGGTCAATCCGTTCGCGAGATATGGCAGTTTGGAAGTAAGAAACGCTTGAGAAACTCAAAATTTTTGCAGTTCTGATGCTCGAAACGAATAACTAGGGCGGCCTAGGGGAAAAGTACGCATAGTGTTGTAATCGGGCGAGTTTCTACTTTCAGATGCAACAGAAATTTTGCGGATTGGTCAATCCTTTCGCGAGATATGGCAGTTTGGAGGTAAGAAACGCTTGAGAAACTCAAAATTTTCGCAGTTCTGATGCTCGAAACGAAGAACTAGAACGGCCTAGGGGAAAAGTACGAATAGTGTTGTAATCGGGCTAGTTTCTACTTTCAGATGCTACAGAAATTGTGCGGATTGGTCAATCCGTTCGCGAGATATGGCAGTTTGGAAGTAAGAAATGCTTGAGAAACTCAAAATTTCGCAGATCTGATGCTCGAAACGAATAACGAGAACGGCCAGGGGAAAAGTACGCATACCGTTGTAATCGGGCGAGTGTCTACTTTCAGATGCAACAGAAATTTTGCGGATTGGTCAATCCGTTCGCGAGATATGGCAGTTTGGAAGTAAGAAACGCTTGAGAAACTCAAAATTTTCGCAGTTCTGATGCTCGAAACGAATAACTAGAACGGCCTAGGGGAAAAGTGCGCATAGCGTTGTAATCGGGCGAGTTTCTACTTTCAGATGCAACAGAAATTTTGCGGATTGGTCAATCCGTTCGCGAGATATGGCAGTTTGGAGGTAAGAAACGCTCGAGAAACTCAAAATTTTCGCAGTTCTGATGCTCGAAACGAATAACTAGAACGGCCTAGGGGAAAAGTACGCACACCGTTGTAATCGGGCGAGTTTCTACTTTCAGATGCAACAGAAATTTTGCGGGTTGGTCAATCCGTTCGCGAGATATGGCAGTTTGGAAGTAAGCAACGCTTGAGAAACTCAAAATTTTCGCAGTTCTGTTGCTCGAAACGAATAACTAGAACGGGCTAGGGGAAAAGTACGCATACAGTTGTAATCGGGCGAGTTTCTACTATCAGATGCATCAGAAATTTTGCGGATTGGACAATCCGTTCGCGAGATATGGCAGTTTGGAGGTAAGAACCGCTCGAGAAACTCAAAATTTTCGCAGTTCTGATGCTCGACAAGCATAACTAGAACGGCCTAGGGGAAAAGTACGCACACCGTTGCAATCGGGCGAGTTTCTACCTTCAGATGCAACAGAAATTTTGCGGATTGGTCAATCCTTTCGCGAGATATGGCAGTTTGGAAGTAAGAAACGCTTGAGAAACTCAAAATTTTCGCAGTTCTGATGCTCGAAACGAATAACTAGAACGGCCTAGGGGAAAAGTGCGCATACCGTTGTAATCGGGCGAGTTTCTACTTTCAGATGCAACTGAAATTTTGCGGATTGGTCAATCCGTTCGCGCGATATAGCAGTTTGGAGGTAAGCAACGCTTGAGAAACTCAAAATTTTCGCAGTTCTGTTGCTCGAAACGAATAACTAGAACGGGCTAGGGGAAAAGTACGCACACCGTTGTAATCGGGCGAGTTTCTACTTTCAGATGCAACAGAAATTTTGCGGATTGGTCAATCCGTTCGCGAGATATGGCAGTTTGGAAGTAAGAAACGCTTGAGAAACTCAAAATTTTCACAGTTCTGATGCTCGAAACGAATAACTAGAACGGCCTAGGGGAAAAGTACGCATACCGTTGTAATCGGGCGAGTTTCTACATTCAGATGCAACAGAAATTTTGCGGATTGGTCAATCCGTTCGCGAGATATGGCAGTTTGGAGGTAAGCAACGCTCGAGAAACTCAAAATTTTCGCAGTTCTGATGCTCGAAACGAATAACTAGAACGGCCTAGGGTAAAAGTGCGCATACAGTTGTAATCGGGCGAGTTTCTACTTTTAGATGCAACAGAAATTCTGCGGATTGGTCAATCCGTTCGCGAGATATGGCAGTTTGGATGTAAGAAACGCTTCACAAACACAAAATTTTCGCGGTTCTGATGCTCGAAACGAATAACAACAACGGCCTAGGGGAAAAGTACGCACACCGTTGTAATCGGGCGACTTTCTACTTTCAGATGCAACAGAAATTTTGCGGATTGGTCAATCCGTTCGCGAGATATGGCAGTTTGGAGGTAAGCAACGCTTGAGAAACTCAAAATTTTCGCAGTTCTGTGGCTCGAAACGAATAACTAGAACGGCCTAGGGGAAAAGTACGCATACCGTTGTAATCGGGCGAGTTTCTACTTTCAGATGCAACAGAAATTTTGCGGATTGGTCAATCCGTTCGCGAGATATGGCAGTTTGGAAGTAAGAAACGCTTGAGAAACTCAAAATTTTTGCAGTTCTGATGCTCGAAACGAATAACTAGGGCGGCCTAGGGGAAAAGTACGCATAGTGTTGTAATCGGGCGAGTTTCTACTTTCAGATGCAACAGAAATTTTGCGGATTGGTCAATCCTTTCGCGAGATATGGCAGTTTGGAGGTAAGAAACGCTTGAGAAACTCAAAATTTTCGCAGTTCTGATGCTCGAAACGAAGAACTAGAACGGCCTAGGGGAAAAGTACGAATAGTGTTGTAATCGGGCTAGTTTCTACTTTCAGATGCTACAGAAATTGTGCGGATTGGTCAATCCGTTCGCGAGATATGGCAGTTTGGAAGTAAGAAATGCTTGAGAAACTCAAAATTTCGCAGATCTGATGCTCGAAACGAATAACGAGAACGGCCAGGGGAAAAGTACGCATACCGTTGTAATCGGGCGAGTGTCTACTTTCAGATGCAACAGAAATTTTGCGGATTGGTCAATCCGTTCGCGAGATATGGCAGTTTGGAAGTAAGAAACGCTTGAGAAACTCAAAATTTTCGCAGTTCTGATGCTCGAAACGAATAACTAGAACGGCCTAGGGGAAAAGTGCGCATAGCGTTGTAATCGGGCGAGTTTCTACTTTCAGATGCAACAGAAATTTTGCGGATTGGTCAATCCGTTCGCGAGATATGGCAGTTTGGAGGTAAGAAACGCTCGAGAAACTCAAAATTTTCGCAGTTCTGATGCTCGAAACGAATAACTAGAACGGCCTAGGGGAAAAGTACGCACACCGTTGTAATCGGGCGAGTTTCTACTTTCAGATGCAACAGAAATTTTGCGGGTTGGTCAATCCGTTCGCGAGATATGGCAGTTTGGAGGGCAGAAACGCTTGAGAAACTCAAAATTTTCGCAGTTCTGATGCTCGAAACGAATAACTAGAACGGCCTAGGGGAAAAGTACGCATAGTGTTGTAATCGGGCGAGTTTCTACTTTCAGATGCAACAGAAATTTTGCGGATTGGTCAATCCGTTCCCGAGATATGGCAGTTTGGAAGTAAGAAACGCTTGAGAAACTCAAAATTTTCGCAGTTCTGTTGCTCGAAACGAATAACTAGAACGGGCTAGGGGAACAGTACGCATACAGTTGTAATCGGGCGAGTTTCTACTTTCAGATGCAAAAGAAATTTTGCGGATTGGTAAATCCGTTCGCGAGATATGGCAGTTTGGATGTAAGAAACGCTTGAGAAACTCAAAATTTTCGCAGTTCTGATGCTCGAAACGAATAACTAGAACGGCCTAGGGGAAAAGTACGCATACCGTTGTAATCGGGCTCGTTTCTACTTTTAGATGCAACAGAAATTCTGCGGATTGGTCAATCCGTTCGCGAGATATGGCAGTTTGGATGTAAGAAACGCTTCACAAACTCAAAATTTTCGCGGTTCTGATGCTCGAAACGAATAACAAGAACGGCCTAGGGGAAAAGTACGCACACCGTTGTAATCGGGCGACTTTCTACTTTCAGATGCAACAGAAATGTTGCGGATTGGTCAATCCGTTCGCGAGATATGGCAGTTTGGAGGTAAGCAACGCTTGAGAAACTCAAAATTTTCGCAGTTCTGTTGCTCGAAACGAATAACTAGAACGGGCTAGGGGAAAAGTACGCATACAGTTGTAATCGGGCGAGTTTCTACTTTCAGATGCATCAGAAATTTTGCGGATTGGACAATCCGTTCGCGAGATGTGGCAGTTTGTAGGTGAGAAACGCTTGAGAAACTCAAAATTTTCGCAGTTATGATGCTCGAAACGAATAACTAGAACGGCCTAGGGGAAAAGTACGCGTACCGTTGTAATCGGGCGAGTTTCTACCTTCAGATGCAACAGAAATTTTGCGGATTGGTCAATCCTTTCGCGAGATATGGCAGTTTGGAAGTAAGAAACGCTTGAGAAACTCAAAATTTTCGCAGTTCTGATGCTCGAAACGAATGACTAGAACGGCCTAGGGGAAAAGTGCGCATACCGTTGTAATCGGGCGAGTTTCTACTTTCAGTTGCAACTGAAATTTTGCGGATTGGTCAATCCGTTCGCGGGATATAGCAGTTTGGAGGTAAGCAACGCTTGAGAAACCCAAAATTTTCGCAGTTCTGTTGCTCGAAACGAATAACTAGAACGGGCTAGGGGAAAAGTACGCACACCGTTGTAATCGGGCGAGTTTCTACTTTCAGATGCAACAGAAATTTTGCGGATTGGTCAATCCGTTCGCGAGATATGGCAGTTTGGAAGTAAGGAACGCTTGAGAAACTCAAAATTTTCACAGTTCTGATGCTCGAAACGAATAACTAGAACGGCCTAGGGGAAAAGTACGCATACCGTTGTAATCGGGCGAGTTTCTACATTCAGATGCAACAGAAATTTTGCGGATTGGTCAATCCGTTCGCGAGATATGGCAGTTTGGAGGTAAGAAACGCTCGAGAAACTCAAAATTTTCGCAGTTCTGTTGCTCGAAACGAATAACTAGAACGGGCTAGGGGAACAGTACGCATACAGTTGTAATCGGGCGAGTTTCTACTTTCAGATGCAAAAGAAATTTTGCGGATTGGTAAATCCGTTCGCGAGATATGGCAGTTTGGATGTAAGAAACGCTTGAGAAACTCAAAATTTTCGCAGTTCTGATGCTCGAAACGAATAACTAGAACGGCCTAGGGGAAAAGTACGCATACCGTTGTAATCGGGCTCGTTTCTACTTTTAGATGCAACAGAAATTCTGCGGATTGGTCAATCCGTTCGCGAGATATGGCAGTTTGGATGTAAGAAACGCTTCACAAACTCAAAATTTTCGCGGTTCTGATGCTCGAAACGAATAACAAGAACGGCCTAGGGGAAAAGTACGCACACCGTTGTAATCGGGCGACTTTCTACTTTCAGATGCAACAGAAATGTTGCGGATTGGTCAATCCGTTCGCGAGATATGGCAGTTTGGAGGTAAGCAACGCTTGAGAAACTCAAAATTTTCGCAGTTCTGTTGCTCGAAACGAATAACTAGAACGGGCTAGGGGAAAAGTACGCATACAGTTGTAATCGGGCGAGTTTCTACTTTCAGATGCATCAGAAATTTTGCGGATTGGTCAATCCGTTCGCGAGATATGGCAGTTTGGAGGTAAGCAACGCTTGAGAAACTCAAAATTTTCGCAGTTCTGTGGCTCGAAACGAATAACTAGAACGGCCTAGGGGAAAAGTACGCATACCGTTGTAATCGGGCGAGTTTCTACTTTCAGATGCAACAGAAATTTTGCGGATTGGTCAATCCGTTCGCGAGATATGGCAGTTTGGAAGTAAGAACCGCTTGAGAAACTCAAAATTTTTGCAGTTCTGATGCTCGAAACGAATAACTAGGGCGGCCTAGGGGAAAAGTACGCATACAGTTGTAATCGGGCGAGTTTCTACTTTTAGATGCAACAGAAATTCTGCGGATTGGTCAATCCGTTCGCGAGATATGGCAGTTTGGATGTAAGAAACGCTTCACAAACACAAAATTTTCGCGGTTCTGATGCTCGAAACGAATAACAACAACGGCCTAGGGGAAAAGTACGCACACCGTTGTAATCGGGCGACTTTCTACTTTCAGATGCAACAGAAATTTTGCGGATTGGTCAATCCGTTCGCGAGATATGGCAGTTTGGAGGTAAGCAACGCTTGAGAAACTCAAAATTTTCGCAGTTCTGTGGCTCGAAACGAATAACTAGAACGGCCTAGGGGAAAAGTACGCATACCGTTGTAATCGGGCGAGTTTCTACTTTCAGATGCAACAGAAATTTTGCGGATTGGTCAATCCGTTCGCGAGATATGGCAGTTTGGAAGTAAGAAACGCTTGAGAAACTCAAAATTTTTGCAGTTCTGATGCTCGAAACGAATAACTAGGGCGGCCTAGGGGAAAAGTACGCATAGTGTTGTAATCGGGCGAGTTTCTACTTTCAGATGCAACAGAAATTTTGCGGATTGGTCAATCCTTTCGCGAGATATGGCAGTTTGGAGGTAAGAAACGCTTGAGAAACTCAAAATTTTCGCAGTTCTGATGCTCGAAACGAAGAACTAGAACGGCCTAGGGGAAAAGTACGAATAGTGTTGTAATCGGGCTAGTTTCTACTTTCAGATGCTACAGAAATTGTGCGGATTGGTCAATCCGTTCGCGAGATATGGCAGTTTGGAAGTAAGAAATGCTTGAGAAACTCAAAATTTCGCAGATCTGATGCTCGAAACGAATAACGAGAACGGCCAGGGGAAAAGTACGCATACCGTTGTAATCGGGCGAGTGTCTACTTTCAGATGCAACAGAAATTTTGCGGATTGGTCAATCCGTTCGCGAGATATGGCAGTTTGGAGGTAAGAAACGCTTGAGAAACTCAAAATTTTCGCAGTTCTGATGCTCGAAACGAATAACTAGAACGGCCTAGGGGAAAAGTGCGCATAGTGTTGTAATCGGGCGAGTTTCTACTTTCAGATGCAACAGAAATTTTGCGGATTGGTCAATCCGTTCGCGAGATATGGCAGTTTGGAGGTAAGAAACGCTCGAGAAACTCAAAATTTTCGCAGTTCTGATGCTCGAAACGAATAACTAGAACGGCCTAGGGGAAAAGTACGCACACCGTTGTAATCGGGCGAGTTTCTACTTTCAGATGCAACAGAAATTTTGCGGATTGGTCAATCCGTTCGCGAGATATGGCAGTTTGGAGGGCAGAAACGCTTGAGAAACTCAAAATTTTCGCAGTTCTGATGCTCGAAACGAATAACTAGAACGGCCTAGGGGAAAAGTACGCATAGTGTTGTAATCGGGCGAGTTTCTACTTTCAGATGCAACAGAAATTTTGCGGATTGGTCAATCCGTTCCCGAGATATGGCAGTTTGGAAGTAAGAAACGCTTGAGAAACTCAAAATTTTCGCAGTTCTGTTGCTCGAAACGAATAACTAGAACGGGCTAGGGGAACAGTACGCATACAGTTGTAATCGGGCGAGTTTCTACTTTCAGATGCAAAAGAAATTTTGCGGATTGGTAAATCCGTTCGCGAGATATGGCAGTTTGGATGTAAGAAACGCTTGAGAAACTCAAAATTTTCGCAGTTCTGATGCTCGAAACGAATAACTAGAACGGCCTAGGGGAAAAGTACGCATACCGTTGTAATCGGGCTCGTTTCTACTTTTAGATGCAACAGAAATTCTGCGGATTGGTCAATCCGTTCGCGAGATATGGCAGTTTGGATGTAAGAAACGCTTCACAAACTCAAAATTTTCGCGGTTCTGATGCTCGAAACGAATAACAAGAACGTCCTAGGGGAAAAGTACGCACACCGTTGTAATCGGGCGACTTTCTACTTTCAGATGCAACAGAAATGTTGCGGATTGGTCAATCCGTTCGCGAGATATGGCAGTTTGGAGGTAAGCAACGCTTGAGAAACTCAAAATTTTCGCAGTTCTGTTGCTCGAAACGAATAACTAGAACGGGCTAGGGGAAAAGTACGCATACAGTTGTAATCGGGCGAGTTTCTACTTTCAGATGCATCAGAAATTTTGCGGATTGGACAATCCGTTCGCGAGATGTGGCAGTTTGTAGGTGAGAAACGCTTGAGAAACTCAAAATTTTCGCAGTTCTGATGCTCGAAACGAATAACTAGAACGGCCTAGGGGAAAAGTACGCGTACCGTTGTAATCGGGCGAGTTTCTACCTTCAGATGCAACAGAAATTTTGCGGATTGGTCAATCCTTTCGCGAGATATGGCAGTTTGGAAGTAAGAAACGCTTGAGAAACTCAAAATTTTCGCAGTTCTGATGCTCGAAACGAATGACTAGAACGGCCTAGGGGAAAAGTGCGCATACCGTTGTAATCGGGCGAGTTTCTACTTTCAGTTGCAACTGAAATTTTGCGGATTGGTCAATCCGTTCGCGGGATATAGCAGTTTGGAGGTAAGCAACGCTTGAGAAACCCAAAATTTTCGCAGTTCTGTTGCTCGAAACGAATAACTAGAACGGGCTAGGGGAAAAGTACGCACACCGTTGTAATCGGGCGAGTTTCTACTTTCAGATGCAGCAGAAATTTTGCGGATTGGTCAATCCGTTCGCGAGATATGGCAGTTTGGAAGTAAGGAACGCTTGAGAAACTCAAAATTTTCACAGTTCTGATGCTCGAAACGAATAACTAGAACGGCCTAGGGGAAAAGTACGCATACCGTTGTAATCGGGCGAGTTTCTACATTCAGATGCAACAGAAATTTTGCGGATTGGTCAATCCGTTCGCGAGATATGGCAGTTTGGAGGTAAGAAACGCTCGAGAAACTCAAAATTTTCGCAGTTCTGTTGCTCGAAACGAATAACTAGAACGGGCTAGGGGAACAGTACGCATACAGTTGTAATCGGGCGAGTTTCTACTTTCAGATGCAAAAGAAATTTTGCGGATTGGTAAATCCGTTCGCGAGATATGGCAGTTTGGATGTAAGAAACGCTTGAGAAACTCAAAATTTTCGCAGTTCTGATGCTCGAAACGAATAACTAGAACGGCCTAGGGGAAAAGTACGCATACCGTTGTAATCGGGCTCGTTTCTACTTTTAGATGCAACAGAAATTCTGCGGATTGGTCAATCCGTTCGCGAGATATGGCAGTTTGGATGTAAGAAACGCTTCACAAACTCAAAATTTTCGCGGTTCTGATGCTCGAAACGAATAACAAGAACGGCCTAGGGGAAAAGTACGCACACCGTTGTAATCGGGCGACTTTCTACTTTCAGATGCAACAGAAATGTTGCGGATTGGTCAATCCGTTCGCGAGATATGGCAGTTTGGAGGTAAGCAACGCTTGAGAAACTCAAAATTTTCGCAGTTCTGTTGCTCGAAACGAATAACTAGAACGGGCTAGGGGAAAAGTACGCATACAGTTGTAATCGGGCAAGTTTCTACTTTCAGATGCATCAGAAATTTTGCGGATTGGACAATCCGTTCGCGAGATGTGGCAGTTTGTAGGTGAGAAACGCTTGAGAAACTCAAAATTTTCGCAGTTCTGATGCTCGAAACGAATAACTAGAACGGCCTAGGGGAAAAGTACGCGTACCGTTGTAATCGGGCGAGTTTCTACCTTCAGATGCAACAGAAATTTTGCGGATTGGTCAATCCTTTCGCGAGATATGGCAGTTTTGAAGTAAGAAACGCTTGAGAAACTCAAAATTTTCGCAGTTCTGATGCTCGAAACGAATGACTAGAACGGCCTAGGGGAAAAGTGCGCATACCGTTGTAATCGGGCGAGTTTCTACTTTCAGTTGCAACTGAAATTTTGCGGATTGGTCAATCCGTTCGCGCGATATAGCAGTTTGGAGGTAAGCAACGCTTGAGAAACCCAAAATTTTCGCAGTTCTGTTGCTCGAAACGAATAACTAGAACGGGCTAGGGGAAAAGTACGCACACCGTTGTAATCGGGCGAGTTTCTACTTTCAGATGCAACAGAAATTTTGCGGATTGGTCAATCCGTTCGCGAGATATGGCAGTTTGGAAGTAAGGAACGCTTGAGAAACTCAAAATTTTCACAGTTCTGATGCTCGAAACGAATAACTAGAACGGCCTAGGGGAAAAGTACGCATACCGTTGTAATCGGGCGAGTTTCTACATTCAGATGCAACAGAAATTTTGCGGATTGGTCAATCCGTTCGCGAGATATGGCAGTTTGGAGGTAAGAAACGCTCGAGAAACTCAAAATTTTCGCAGTTCTGATGCTCGACAAGCATAACTAGAACGGCCTAGGGGAAAAGTACCCATAGTGTTGTAATCGGGCGAGTTTCTACTTTCAGATGCAACAGAAATTTTGCGGATTGGTCAATCCGTTCGCGAGATATGGCAGTTTGGAGGTAAGAAACGCTCGAGAAACTCAAAATTTTCGCAGTTCTGATGCTCGAAACGAATAACTAGAACGGGCTAGGGGAAAAGTACGCACACCGTTGTAATCGGGCGAGTTTCTACTTTCAGATGCAGCAGAAATTTTGCGGATTGGTCAATCCGTTCGCGAGATATGGCAGTTTGGAAGTAAGGAACGCTTGAGAAACTCAAAATTTTCACAGTTCTGATGCTCGAAACGAATAACTAGAACGGCCTAGGGGAAAAGTACGCATACCGTTGTAATCGGGCGAGTTTCTACATTCAGATGCAACAGAAATTTTGCGGATTGGTCAATCCGTTCGCGAGATATGGCAGTTTGGAGGTAAGAAACGCTCGAGAAACTCAAAATTTTCGCAGTTCTGTTGCTCGAAACGAATAACTAGAACGGGCTAGGGGAACAGTACGCATACAGTTGTAATCGGGCGAGTTTCTACTTTCAGATGCAAAAGAAATTTTGCGGATTGGTAAATCCGTTCGCGAGATATGGCAGTTTGGATGTAAGAAACGCTTGAGAAACTCAAAATTTTCGCAGTTCTGATGCTCGAAACGAATAACTAGAACGGCCTAGGGGAAAAGTACGCATACCGTTGTAATCGGGCTCGTTTCTACTTTTAGATGCAACAGAAATTCTGCGGATTGGTCAATCCGTTCGCGAGATATGGCAGTTTGGATGTAAGAAACGCTTCACAAACTCAAAATTTTCGCGGTTCTGATGCTCGAAACGAATAACAAGAACGGCCTAGGGGAAAAGTACGCACACCGTTGTAATCGGGCGACTTTCTACTTTCAGATGCAACAGAAATGTTGCGGATTGGTCAATCCGTTCGCGAGATATGGCAGTTTGGAGGTAAGCAACGCTTGAGAAACTCAAAATTTTCGCAGTTCTGTTGCTCGAAACGAATAACTAGAACGGGCTAGGGGAAAAGTACGCATACAGTTGTAATCGGGCGAGTTTCTACTTTCAGATGCATCAGAAATTTTGCGGATTGGACAATCCGTTCGCGAGATGTGGCAGTTTGTAGGTGAGAAACGCTTGAGAAACTCAAAATTTTCGCAGTTCTGATGCTCGAAACGAATAACTAGAACGGCCTAGGGGAAAAGTACGCGTACCGTTGTAATCGGGCGAGTTTCTACCTTCAGATGCAACAGAAATTTTGCGGATTGGTCAATCCTTTCGCGAGATATGGCAGTTTTGAAGTAAGAAACGCTTGAGAAACTCAAAATTTTCGCAGTTCTGATGCTCGAAACGAATGACTAGAACGGCCTAGGGGAAAAGTGCGCATACCGTTGTAATCGGGCGAGTTTCTACTTTCAGTTGCAACTGAAATTTTGCGGATTGGTCAATCCGTTCGCGCGATATAGCAGTTTGGAGGTAAGCAACGCTTGAGAAACCCAAAATTTTCGCAGTTCTGTTGCTTGAAACGAATAACTAGAACGGGCTAGGGGAAAAGTACGCACACCGTTGTAATCGGGCGAGTTTCTACTTTCAGATGCAACAGAAATTTTGCGGATTGGTCAATCCGTTCGCGAGATATGGCAGTTTGGAAGTAAGGAACGCTTGAGAAACTCAAAATTTTCACAGTTCTGATGCTCGAAACGAATAACTAGAACGGCCTAGGGGAAAAGTACGCATACCGTTGTAATCGGGCGAGTTTCTACATTCAGATGCAACAGAAATTTTGCGGATTGGTCAATCCGTTCGCGAGATATGGCAGTTTGGAGGTAAGAAACGCTCGAGAAACTCAAAATTTTCGCAGTTCTGATGCTCGACAAGCATAACTAGAACGGCCTAGGGGAAAAGTACCCATAGTGTTGTAATCGGGCGAGTTTCTACTTTCAGATGCAACAGAAATTTTGCGGATTGGTCAATCCGTTCGCGAGATATGGCAGTTTGGAGGTAAGAAACGCTCGAGAAACTCAAAATTTTCGCAGTTCTGATGCTCGAAACGAATAACTAGAACGGCCAAGGGGAAAAGTACGCACACCGTTGTAATCGGGCGAGTTTCTACTTTCAGATGCAATAGAAATTTTGCGGATTGGTCAATCCGTTCGCGAGATATGGCAGTTTGGAGGGCAGAAACGCTTGAGAAACTCAAAATTTTCGCAGTTCTGATGCTCGAAACGAATAACTAGAACGGGCTAGGGGAAAAGTACGCATACAGTTGTAATCGGGCGAGTTTCTACTTTCAGATGCATCAGAAATTTTGCGGATTGGACAATCCGTTCGCGAGATGTGGCGGTTTGTAGGTGAGAAACGCTTGAGAAACTCAAAATTTTCGCAGTTCTGATGCTCGAAACGAATAACTAGAACGGCCTAGGGGAAAAGTACGCATACCGTTGTAATCGGGCGAGTTTCTACCTTCAGATGCAACAGAAATTTTGCGGATTGGTCAATCCTTTCGCGAGATATGGCAGTTTGGAAGTAAGAAACGCTTGAGAAACTCAAAATTTTCGCAGTTCTGATGCTCGAAACGAATAACTAGGGCGGCCTAGGGGAAAAGTACGCATAGTGTTGTAATCGTGCGAGTTTCTACTTTCAGATGCAACAGAAATTTTGCGGATTGGTCAATCCGTTCGCGAGATATGGCAGTTTGGATGTAAGAAACGCTTGAGAAACTCAACATTTTCGCAGTTCTGATGCTCGAAACGAATAACTAGAACGGCCTAGGGGAAAAGTACGCATACCGTTGTAATCGGGCTCGTTTCTACTTTCAGATGCAACAGAAATTCTGCGGATTGGTCAATCCGTTCGCGAGATATGGCAGTTTGGAGGGCAGAAACGCTTGAGAAACTCAAAATTTTCGCAGTTCTGATGCTCGAAACGAATAACTAGATCGGCCTAGGGGAAAAGTACGCATAGTGTTGTAATCGGGCGAGTTTCTACTTTCAGATGCAACAGAAATTTTGCGGATTGGTCAATCCGTTCGCGAGATATGGCAGTTTGGAAGTAAGAAACGCTTGAGAAACTCAAAATTTTCGCAGTTCTGTTGCTCGAAACGAATAACTAGAACGGGCTAGGGGAAAAGTACGCATACAGTTGTAATCGGGCGAGTTTCTACTTTCAGATGCAACAGAAATTTTGCGGATTGGTAAATCCGTTCGCGAGATATGGCAGTTTGGATGTAAGAAACGCTTGAGAAACTCAAAATTTTCGCAGTTCTGATGCTCGAAACGAATAACTAGAACGGCCTAGGGGAAAAGTACGCATACCGTTGTAATCGGGCTCGCTTCTACTTTTAGATGCAACAGAAATTCTGCGGATTGGTCAATCCGTTCGCGAGATATGGCAGTTTGGATGTAAGAAACGCTTGAGAAACTCTAAATTTTCGCGGTTCTGATGCTCGAAACGAATAACAAGGACGGCCTAGGGGAAAAGTACACACACCGTTGTACTCGGGCGAGTTTCTACTTTCAGATGCATCAGAAATTTTGCGGATTGGACAATCCGTTCGCGAGATGTGGCAGTTTGTAGGTGAGAAACGCTTGAGAAACTCAAAATTTTCGCAGTTCTGTTGCTCGAAACGAATAACTAGAACGGGCTAGGGGAAAAGTACGCATACAGTTGTAATCGGGCGAGTTTCTACTTTCAGATGCAACAGAAATTTTGCGGATTGGTAAATCCGTTCGCGAGATATGGCAGTTTGGATGTAAGAAACGCTTGAGAAACTCAAAATTTTCGCAGTTCTGTTGCTCGAAACGAATAACTAGAACGGGCTAGGGGAAAAGTACGCATACAGTTGTAATCGGGCGAGTTTCTACTTTCAGATGCAACAGAAATTTTGCGGATTGGTAAATCCGTTCGCGAGATATGGCAGTTTGGATGTAAGAAACGCTTGAGAAACTCAAAATTTTCGCAGTTCTGATGCTCGAAACGAATAACTAGAACGGCCTAGGGGAAAAGTACGCATACCGTTGTAATCGGGCTCGCTTCTACTTTTAGATGCAACAGAAATTCTGCGGATTGGTCAATCCGTTCGCGAGATATGGCAGTTTGGAGGTAAGAAACGCTCGAGAAACTCAAAATTTTCGCAGTTCTGTTGCTCGAAACGAATAACTAGAACGGGCTAGGGGAAAAGTACGCATACAGTTGTAATCGGGCGAGTTTCTACTTTCAGATGCATCAGAAATTTTGCGGATTGGACAATCCGTTCGCGAGATGTGGCAGTTTGTAGGTGAGAAACGCTTGAGAAACTCAAAATTTTCGCAGTTCTGATGCTCGAAACGAATAACTAGAACGGCCTAGGGGAAAAGTACGCGTACCGTTGTAATAGGGCGAGTTTCTACCTTCAGATGCAACAGAAATTTTGCGGATTGGTCAATCCTTTCGCGAGATATGGCAGTTTTGAAGTAAGAAACGCTTGAGAAACTCAAAATTTTCGCAGTTCTGATGCTCGAAACGAATGACTAGAACGGCCTAGGGGAAAAGTGCGCATACCGTTGTAATCGGGCGAGTTTCTACTTTCAGTTGCAACTGAAATTTTGCGGATTGGTCAATCCGTTCGCGCGATATAGCAGTTTGGAGGTAAGCAACGCTTGAGAAACCCAAAATTTTCGCAGTTCTGTTGCTCGAAACGAATAACTAGAACGGGCTAGGGGAAAAGTACGCACACCGTTGTAATCGGGCGAGTTTCTACTTTCAGATGCAACAGAAATTTTGCGGATTGGTCAATCCGTTCGCGAGATATGGCAGTTTGGAAGTAAGGAACGCTTGAGAAACTCAAAATTTTCACAGTTCTGATGCTCGAAACGAATAACTAGAACGGCCTAGGGGAAAAGTACGCATACCGTTGTAATCGGGCGAGTTTCTACATTCAGATGCAACAGAAATTTTGCGGATTGGTCAATCCGTTCGCGAGATATGGCAGTTTGGAGGTAAGAAACGCTCGAGAAACTCAAAATTTTCGCAGTTCTGATGCTCGACAAGCATAACTAGAACGGCCTAGGGGAAAAGTACCCATAGTGTTGTAATCGGGCGAGTTTCTACTTTCAGATGCAACAGAAATTTTGCGGATTGGTCAATCCGTTCGCGAGATATGGCAGTTTGGAGGTAAGAAACGCTCGAGAAACTCAAAATTTTCGCAGTTCTGATGCTCGAAACGAATAACTAGAACGGCCAAGGGGAAAAGTACGCACACCGTTGTAATCGGGCGAGTTTCTACTTTCAGATGCAACAGAAATTTTGCGGATTGGTCAATCCGTTCGCGAGATATGGCAGTTTGGAGGGCAGAAACGCTTGAGAAACTCAAAATTTTCGCAGTTCTGATGCTCGAAACGAATAACTAGAACGGCCTAGGGGAAAAGTACGCATAGTGTTGTAATCGGGCGAGTTTCTACTTTCAGATGCAATAGAAATTTTGCGGATTGGTCAATCCGTTCCCGAGATATGGCAGTTTGGAAGTAAGAAACGCTTGAGAAACTCAAAATTTTCGCAGTTCTGATGCTCGAAACGAATAACTAGAACGGCCTAGGGGAAAAGTACGCATACCGTTGTAATCGGGCGAGTTTCTACCTTCAGATGCAACAGAAATTTTGCGGATTGGTCAATCCTTTCGCGAGATATGGCAGTTTGGAAGTAAGAAACGCTTGAGAAACTCAAAATTTTCGCAGTTCTGATGCTCGAAACGAATAACTAGAACGGCCTAGGGGAAAAGTGCGCATACCGTTGTAATCGGGCGAGTTTCTACTTTCAGATGCAACTGAAATTTTGCGGATTGGTCAATCCGTTCGCGCGATATAGCAGTTTGGAGGTAAGCAACGCTTGAGAAACCCAAAATTTTCGCAGTTCTGTTGCTCGAAACGAATAACTAGAACGGGCTAGGGGAAAAGTACGCACACCGTTGTAATCGGGCGAGTTTCTACTTTCAGATGCAACAGAAATTTTGCGGATTGGTCAATCCGTTCGCGAGATATGGCAGTTTGGAAGTAAGAAACGCTTGAGAAACTCAAAATTTTCGCAGTTCTGATGCTCGACAAGCATAACTAGAACGGCCTAGGGGAAAAGTACCCATAGTGTTGTAATCGGGCGAGTTTCTACTTTCAGATGCAACAGAAATTTTGCGGATTGGTCAATCCGTTCGCGAGATATGGCAGTTTGGAGGTAAGAAACGCTCGAGAAACTCAAAATTTTCGCAGTTCTGATGCTCGACAAGCATAACTAGAACGGCCTAGGGGAAAAGTACCCATAGTGTTGTAATCGGGCGAGTTTCTACTTTCAGATGCAACAGAAATTTTGCGGATTGGTCAATCCGTTCGCGAGATATGGCAGTTTGGAGGTAAGAAACGCTCGAGAAACTCAAAATTTTCGCAGTTCTGATGCTCGAAACGAATAACTAGAACGGCCTAGGGGAAAAGTTCGCACACCGTTGTAATCGGGCGAGTTTCTACTTTCAGATGCAACAGAAATTTTGCGGATTGGTCAATCCGTTCGCGAGATATGGCAGTTTGGAGGTAAGAAACGCTTGAGAAACTCAAAATTTTCGCAGTTCTGATGCTCGAAACGAATAACTAGAACGGCCTAGGGGAAAAGTACGCATAGTGTTGTAATCGGGCGAGTTTCTACTTTCAGATGCAACAGAAATTTTGCGGATTGGTCAATCCGTTCGCGAGATATGGCAGTTTGGAAGTAAGAAACGCTTGAGAAACTCAAAATTTTCACAGTTCTGATGCTCGAAACGAATCACTAGAACGGCCTAGGGGAAAAGTACGCATACCGTTGTAATCGGGCGAGTTTCTTCATTCAGATGCAACAGAAATTTTGCGGATTGGTCAATCCGTTCGCGAGATATGGCAGTTTGGAAGTAAGAAACGCTTGAGAAACTCAAAATTTTTGCAGTTCTGATGCTCGAAACGAATAACTAGGGCGGCCTAGGGGAAAAGTACGAACAGTGTTGTAATCGGGCGAGTTTCTACTTTCAGATGCAACAGAAATTTTGCGGATTGGTCAATCCGTTCGCGAGATAAGGCAGTTTGGAGGTAAGAAACGCTTGAGAAACTCAAAATTTTCGCAGTTCTGATGCTCGAAACGAATAACTAGAACGGCCTAGGGGAAAAGTACGAATAGTGTTGTAATCGGGCGAGTTTCTACTTTCAGATGCAACAGAAATTGTGCGGATTGGTCAATCCGTTCCCGAGATATGGCAGTTTGGAAGTAAGAAACGCTTGAGAAACTCAAAATTTTCGCAGTTCTGTTGCTCGAAACGAATAACTAGAACGGGCTAGGGGAAAAGTACGCATACAGTTGTAATCGGGCGAGTTTCTACTTTCAGATGCAACAGAAATTTTGCGGATTGGTAAATCCGTTCGCGAGACATGGCAGTTTGGATGTAAGAAACGCTTGAGAAACTCAAAATTTTCGCAGTTCTGATGCTCGAAGCGAATAACTAGAACGGCCTAGGGGAAAAGTACGCATAGTGTTGTAATCGGGCGAGTTTCTACTTTCAGATGCAACAGAAATTTTGCGGATTGGTCAATCCGTTCGCGAGATATGGCAGTTTGGAAGTAAGAAACGCTTGAGAAACTCAAAATTTTCACAGTTCTGATGCTCGAAACGAATAACTAGAACGGGCTAGGGGAAAAGTACGCATACAGTTGTAATCGGGCGAGTTTCTACTTTCAGATGCAACAGAAATTTTGCGGATTGGTAAATCCGTTCGCGAGATATGGCAGTTTGGATGTAAGAAACGCTTGAGAAACTCAAAATTTTCGCAGTTCTGATGCTCGAAACGAATAACTAGAACGGCCTAGGGGAAAAGTACGCATACCGTTGTAATCGGGCTCGCTTCTACTTTTAGATGCAACAGAAATTCTGCGGATTGGTCAATCCGTTCGCGAGATATGGCAGTTTGGATGTAAGAAACGCTTGAGAAACTCTAAATTTTCGCGGTTCTGATGCTCGAAACGAATAACAAGGACGGCCTAGGGGAAAAGTACACACACCGTTGTACTCGGGCGAGTTTCTATTTTCAGATGCAACAGAAATTTTGCGGATTGGTCAATCCGTTCGCGAGATATGGCAGTTTGGAGGTAAGAAACGCTCGAGAAACTCAAAATTTTCGCAGTTCTGATGCTCGACAAGCATAACTAGAACGGCCTAGGGGAAAAGTACCCATAGTGTTGTAATCGGGCGAGTTTCTACTTTCAGATGCAACAGAAATTTTGCGGATTGGTCAATCCGTTCGCGAGATATGGCAGTTTGGAGGTAAGAAACGCTCGAGAAACTCAAAATTTTCGCAGTTCTGATGCTCGAAACGAATAACTAGAACGGCCTAGGGGAAAAGTTCGCACACCGTTGTAATCGGGCGAGTTTCTACTTTCAGATGCAACAGAAATTGTGCGGATTGGTCAATCCGTTCCCGAGATATGGCAGTTTGGAAGTAAGAAACGCTTGAGAAACTCAAAATTTTCGCAGTTCTGTTGCTCGAAACGAATAACTAGAACGGGCTAGGGGAAAAGTACGCATACAGTTGTAATCGGGCGAGTTTCTACTTTCAGATGCAACAGAAATTTTGCGGATTGGTAAATCCGTTCGCGAGATATGGCAGTTTGGATGTAAGAAACGCTTGAGAAACTCAAAATTTTCGCAGTTCTGATGCTCGAAACGAATAACTAGAACGGCCTAGGGGAAAAGTACGCATACCGTTGTAATCGGGCTCGCTTCTACTTTTAGATGCAACAGAAATTCTGCGGATTGGTCAATCCGTTCGCGAGATATGGCAGTTTGGATGTAAGAAACGCTTGAGAAACTCTAAATTTTCGCGGTTCTGATGCTCGAAACGAATAACAAGGACGGCCTAGGGGAAAAGTACACACACCGTTGTACTCGGGCGAGTTTCTATTTTCAGATGCAACAGAAATTTTGCGGATTGGTCAATCCGTTCGCGAGATATGGCAGTTTGGAGGTAAGAAACGCTCGAGAAACTCAAAATTTTCGCAGTTCTGATGCTCGACAAGCATAACTAGAACGGCCTAGGGGAAAAGTACCCATAGTGTTGTAATCGGGCGAGTTTCTACTTTCAGATGCAACAGAAATTTTGCGGATTGGTCAATCCGTTCGCGAGATATGGCAGTTTGGAGGTAAGAAACGCTCGAGAAACTCAAAATTTTCGCAGTTCTGATGCTCGAAACGAATAACTAGAACGGCCTAGGGGAAAAGTTCGCACACCGTTGTAATCGGGCGAGTTTCTACTTTCAGATGCAACAGAAATTTTGCGGATTGGTCAATCCGTTCGCGAGATATGGCAGTTTGGAGGTAAGAAACGCTTGAGAAACTCAAAATTTTCGCAGTTCTGATGCTCGAAACGAATAACTAGAACGGCCTAGGGGAAAAGTACGCATAGTGTTGTAATCGGGCGAGTTTCTACTTTCAGATGCAACAGAAATTTTGCGGATTGGTCAATCCGTTCGCGAGATATGGCAGTTTGGAAGTAAGAAACGCTTGAGAAACTCAAAATTTTCACAGTTCTGATGCTCGAAACGAATAACTAGAACGGCCTAGGGGAAAAGTACGCATACCGTTGTAATCGGGCGAGTTTCTTCATTCAGATGCAACAGAAATTTTGCGGATTGGTCAATCCGTTCGCGAGATATGGCAGTTTGGAAGTAAGAAACGCTTGAGAAACTCAAAATTTTTGCAGTTCTGATGCTCGAAACGAATAACTAGGGCGGCCTAGGGGAAAAGTACGAACAGTGTTGTAATCGGGCGAGTTTCTACTTTCAGATGCAACAGAAATTTTGCGGATTGGTCAATCCGTTCGCGAGATAAGGCAGTTTGGAGGTAAGAAACGCTTGAGAAACTCAAAATTTTCGCAGTTCTGATGCTCGAAACGAATAACTAGAACGGGCTAGGGGAAAAGTACGCATACAGTTGTAATCGGGCGAGTTTCTACTTTCAGATGCATCAGAAATTTTGCGGATTGGACAATCCGTTCGCGAGATGTGGCAGTTTGTAGGTGAGAAACGCTTGAGAAACTCAAAATTTTCGCAGTTCTGATGCTCGAAACGAATAACTAGAACGGCCTAGGGGAAAAGTACGCATACCGTTGTAATCGGGCGAGTTTCTACCTTCAGATGCAACAGAAATTTTGCGGATTGGTCAATCCTTTCGCGAGATATGGCAGTTTGGAAGTAAGAAACGCTTGAGAAACTCAAAATTTTCGCAGTTCTGATGCTCGAAACGAATAACTAGAACGGCCTAGGGGAAAAGTGCGCATACCGTTGTAATCGGGCGAGTTTCTACTTTCAGATGCAACTGAAATTTTGCGGATTGGTCAATCCGTTCGCGCGATATAGCAGTTTGGAGGTAAGCAACGCTTGAGAAACCCAAAATTTTCGCAGTTCTGTTGCTCGAAACGAATAACTAGAACGGGCTAGGGGAAAAGTACGCACACCGTTGTAATCGGGCGAGTTTCTACTTTCAGATGCAACAGAAATTTTGCGGATTGGTCAATCCGTTCGCGAGATATGGCAGTTTGGAAGTAAGAAACGCTTGAGAAACTCAAAATTTTCACAGTTCTGATGCTCGAAACGAATAACTAGAACGGCCTAGGGGAAAAGTACGCATACCGTTGTAATCGGGCGAGTTTCTACATTCAGATGCAACAGAAATTTTGCGGATTGGTCAATCCGTTCGCGAGATATGGCAGTTTGGAGGTAAGAAACGCTCGAGAAACTCAAAATTTTCGCAGTTCTGATGCTCGACAAGCATAACTAGGACGGCCTAGGGGAAAAGTACCCATAGTGTTGTAATCGGGCGAGTTTCTACTTTCAGATGCAACAGAAATTTTGCGGATTGGTCAATCCGTTCGCGAGATATGGCAGTTTGGAGGTAAGAAACGCTCGAGAAACTCAAAATTTTCGCAGTTCTGATGCTCGAAACGAATAACTAGAACGGCCTAGGGGAAAAGTTCGCACACCGTTGTAATCGGGCGAGTTTCTACTTTCAGATGCAACAGAAATTTTGCGGATTGGTCAATCCGTTCGCGAGATATGGCAGTTTGGAGGTAAGAAACGCTTGAGAAACTCAAAATTTTCGCAGTTCTGATGCTCGAAACGAATAACTAGAACGGCCTAGGGGAAAAGTACGCATAGTGTTGTAATCGGGCGAGTTTCTACTTTCAGATGCAACAGAAATTTTGCGGATTGGTCAATCCGTTCGCGAGATATGGCAGTTTGGAAGTAAGAAACGCTTGAGAAACTCAAAATTTTCACAGTTCTGATGCTCGAAACGAATAACTAGAACGGCCTAGGGGAAAAGTACGCATACCGTTGTAATCGGGCGAGTTTCTTCATTCAGATGCAACAGAAATTTTGCGGATTGGTCAATCCGTTCGCGAGATATGGCAGTTTGGAAGTAAGAAACGCTTGAGAAACTCAAAATTTTTGCAGTTCTGATGCTCGAAACGAATAACTAGGGCGGCCTAGGGGAAAAGTACGAACAGTGTTGTAATCGGGCGAGTTTCTACTTTCAGATGCAACAGAAATTTTGCGGATTGGTCAATCCGTTCGCGAGATAAGGCAGTTTGGAGGTAAGAAACGCTTGAGAAACTCAAAATTTTCGCAGTTCTGATGCTCGAAACGAATAACTAGAACGGCCTAGGGGAAAAGTACGAATAGTGTTGTAATCGGGCGAGTTTCTACTTTCAGATGCAACAGAAATTGTGCGGATTGGTCAATCCGTTCCCGAGATATGGCAGTTTGGAAGTAAGAAACGCTTGAGAAACTCAAAATTTTCGCAGTTCTGTTGCTCGAAACGAATAACTAGAACGGGCTAGGGGAAAAGTACGCATACAGTTGTAATCGGGCGAGTTTCTACTTTCAGATGCAACAGAAATTTTGCGGATTGGTAAATCCGTTCGCGAGACATGGCAGTTTGGATGTAAGAAACGCTTGAGAAACTCAAAATTTTCGCAGTTCTGATGCTCGAAGCGAATAACTAGAACGGCCTAGGGGAAAAGTACGCATAGTGTTGTAATCGGGCGAGTTTCTACTTTCAGATGCAACAGAAATTTTGCGGATTGGTCAATCCGTTCGCGAGATATGGCAGTTTGGAAGTAAGAAACGCTTGAGAAACTCAAAATTTTCACAGTTCTGATGCTCGAAACGAATAACTAGAACGGCCCAGGGGAAAAGTACGCATACCGTTGTAATCGGGCGAGTTTCTACTTTCAGATGCAACAGAAATTTTGCGGATTGGTCAATCCGTTCGCGAGATATGGCAGTTTGGAAGTAAGAAACGCTTGAGAAACTCAAAATTTTTGCAGTTCTGATGCTCGAAACGAATAACTAGGGCGGCCTAGTGGAAAAGTACGCATAGTGTTGTAATCGTGCGAGTTTCTACTTTCAGATGCAACAGAAATTTTGCGGATTGGTCAATCCGTTCGCGAGATATGGCAGTGTGGATGTAAGAAACGCTTGAGAAACTCAACATTTTCGCAGTTCTGATGCTCGAAACGAATAACTAGAACGGCCTAGGGGAAAAGTACGCATACCGTTGTAATCGGGCTCGTTTCTACTTTCAGATGCAACAGAAATTCTGCGGATTGGTCAATCCGTTCGCGAGATATGGCAGTTTGGAGGGCAGAAACGCTTGAGAAACTCAAAATTTTCGCAGTTCTGATGCTCGAAACGAATAACTAGATCGGCCTAGGGGAAAAGTACGCATAGTGTTGTAATCGGGCGAGTTTCTACTTTCAGATGCAACAGAAATTTTGCGGATTGGTCAATCCGTTCGCGAGATATGGCAGTTTGGAAGTAAGAAACGCTTGAGAAACTCAAAATTTTCACAGTTCTGATGCTCGAAACGAATAACTAGAACGGCCTAGGGGAAAAGTACGCATACCGTTGTAATCGGGCTCGCTTCTACTTTTAGATGCAACAGAAATTCTGCGGATTGGTCAATCCGTTCGCGAGATATGGCAGTTTGGATGTAAGAAACGCTTGAGAAACTCTAAATTTTCGCGGTTCTGATGCTCGAAACGAATAACAAGGACGGCCTAGGGGAAAAGTACACACACCGTTGTACTCGGGCGAGTTTCTATTTTCAGATGCAACAGAAATTTTGCGGATTGGTCAATCCGTTCGCGAGATATGGCAGTTTGGAGGTAAGCAACGCTTGAGAAACTCAAAATTTTCGCAGTTCTGTTGCTCGAAACGAATAACTAGAACGGGCCAGGGGAAAAGTACGCATACAGTTGTAATCGGGCGAGTTTCTACTTTCAGATGCATCAGAAATTTTGCGGATTGGACAATCCGTTCGCGAGATGTGGCAGTTTGTAGGTGAGAAACGCTTGAGAAACTCAAAATTTTCGCAGTTCTGATGCTCGAAACGAATAACTAGAACGGCCTAGGGGAAAAGTACGCATAGTGTTGTAATCGGGCGAGTTTCTACTTTCAGATGCAACAGAAATTTTGCGGATTGGTCAATCCGTTCGCGAGATATGGCAGTTTGGAGGTAAGAAACGCTCGAGAAACTCAAAATTTTCGCAGTTCTGATGCTCGAAACAAATAACTAGAACGGCCTAGGGGAAAAGTTCGCACACCGTTGTAATCGGGCGAGTTTCTACTTTCAGATGCAACAGAAATTTTGCGGATTGGTCAATCCGTTCGCGAGATATGGCAGTTTGGAGGTAAGAAACGCTTGAGAAACTCAAAATTTTCGCAGTTCTGATGCTCGAAACGAATAACTAGGGCGGCCTAGGGGAAAAGTACGCATAGTGTTGTAATCGGGCTAGTTTCTACTTTCAGATGCAACAGAAATTTTGCGGATTGGTCAATCCGTTCGCGAGATATGGCAGTTTGGAAGTAAGAAACGCTTGAGAAACTCAAAATTTTCGCAGTTCTGTTGCTCGAA
Source organism: Ptiloglossa arizonensis (assembly GCF_051014685.1). NCBI lineage: Eukaryota > Metazoa > Arthropoda > Insecta > Hymenoptera > Colletidae > Ptiloglossa > Ptiloglossa arizonensis. The sequence continues at coordinate 1,326,660 of NW_027478453.1, read as the reverse complement.
ACGAATAACTAGAACGGGCTAGGGGAAAAGTACGCATACAGTTGTAATCGGGCGAGTTTCTACTTTCAGATGCAACAGAAATTTTGTGGATTGGTAAATCCGTTCGCGAGATATGGCAGTTTGGATGAAAGAAACGCTTGAGAAACTCAAAATTTTCGCAGTTCTGATGCTCGAAACGAATAACTAGAACGGCCTAGGGGAAAAGTACGCATAGTGTTGTAATCGGGCGAGTTTCTACTTTCAGATGCAACAGAAATTTTGCAGATTGGTCAATCCGTTCGCGAGATATGGCAGTTTGGAAGTAAGAAACGCTTGAGAAACTCAAAATTTTCACAGTTCTGATGCTCTAAACGAATAACTAGAACGGCCTAGGGGAAAAGTACGAATAGTGTTGTAATCGGGCGAGTTTCTACTTTCAGATGCAACAGAAATTGTGCGGATTGGTCAATCCGTTCGCGAGATGTGGCAGTTTGTAGGTGAGAAACGCTTGAGAAACTCAAAATTTTCGCAGTTCTGATGCTCGAAACGAATAACTAGAACGGCCTAGGGGAAAAGTACGCATACCGTTGTAATCGGGCGAGTTTCTACCTTCAGATGCAACAGAAATTTTGCGGATTGGTCAATCCTTTCGCGAGATATGGCAGTTTGGAAGTAAGAAACGCTTGAGAAACTCAAAATTTTCGCAGTTCTGATGCTCGAAACGAATAACTAGAACGGCCTAGGGGAAAAGTGCGCATACCGTTGTAATCGGGCGAGTTTCTACTTTCAGATGCAACTGAAATTTTGCGGATTGGTCAATCCGTTCGCGAGATATGGCAGTTTGGAAGTAAGAAACGCTTGAGAAACTCAAAATTTTCGCAGTTCTGATGCTCGAAACGAATAACTAGAACGGCCTAGGGGAAAAGTACGCATAGTGTTGTAATCGGGCGAGTTTCTACTTTCAGATGCAACAGAAATTTTGCAGATTGGTCAATCCGTTCGCGAGATATGGCAGTTTGGAAGTAAGAAACGCTTGAGAAACTCAAAATTTTCACAGTTCTGATGCTCTAAACGACTAACTAGAACAGCCTAGGGGAAAAGTACGAGTAGTGTTGTAATCGGGCGAGTTTCTACTTTCAGATGCAACAGAAATTGTGCGGATTGGTCAATCCGTTCGCGAGATGTGGCAGTTTGTAGGTGAGAAACGCTTGAGAAACTCAAAATTTTCGCAGTTCTGATGCTCGAAACGAATAACTAGAACGGCCTAGGGGAAAAGTACGCATACCGTTGTAATCGGGCGAGTTTCTACCTTCAGATGCAACAGAAATTTTGCGGATTGGTCAATCCTTTCGCGAGATATGGCAGTTTGGAAGTAAGAAACGCTTGAGAAACTCAAAATTTTCGCAGTTCTGATGCTCGAAACGAATAACTAGAACGGCCTAGGGGAAAAGTACGCATACAGATGTAATCGGGCGAATCTCTACTTTCAGATGCAACAGAAATTTTGCGGATTGGTCAATCCGTTCGCGAGATATGGCAGTTTGGAGGTAAGAAACGCTCGAGAAACTCAAAATTTTCGCAGTTCTGATGCTCGACAAGCATAACTAGAACGGCCTAGGGGAAAAGTACGCATAGTGTTGTAATCGGGCGAGTTTCTACTTTCAGATGCAACAGAAATTTTGCGGATTGGTCAATCCGTTCGCGAGATATGGCAGTTTGGAAGTAAGAAACGCTTGAGAAACTCAAAATTTTCACAGTTCTGATGCTCGAAACGAATAACTAGAACGGCCTAGGGGAAAGGTACGAATAGTGTTGTAATCGGGCGAGTTTCTACTTTCAGATGCAACAGAAATTGTGCGGATTGGTCAATCCGTTCCCGAGATATGGCAGTTTGGAAGTAAGAAACGCTTGAGAAACTCAAAATTTTCGCAGTTCTGTTGCTCGAAACGAATAACCAGAACGGGCTAGGGGAAAAGTACGCATACAGTTGTAATCGGGCGAGTTTCTACTTCCAGATGCAACAGAAATTTTGCGGATTGGTAAATCCGTTCGCGAGATATGGCAGTTTGGATGTAAGAAACGCTTGAGAAACTCAAAATTTTCGCAGTTCTGATGCTCGAAACGAATAACTAAAACGGCCTAGGGGAAAAGTACGCATACCGTTGTAATCGGGCTCGCTTCTACTTTTAGATGCAACAGAAATTCTGCGGATTGGACAATCCGTTCGCGAGATATGGCAGTTTGGATGTAAGAAACGCTTGAGAAACTCTAAATTTTCGCGGTTCTGATGCTCGAAACGAATAACAAGGACGGCCTAGGGGAAAAGTACACACACCGTTGTACTCGGGCGAGTTTCTATTTTCAGATGCAACAGAAATTTTGCGGATTGGTCAATCCGTTCGCGAGATATGGCAGTTTGGAGGTAAGCAACGCTTGAGAAACTCAAAATTTTCACAGTTCTGATGCTCGAAACGAATAACTAGAACGGCCTAGGGGAAAAGTACGAATAGTGTTGTAATCGGGCGAGTTTCTACTTTCAGATGCATCAGAAATTTTGCGGATTGGACAATCCGTTCGCGAGATGTGGCAGTTTGTAGGTGAGAAACGCTTGAGAAACTCAAAATTTTCGCAGTTCTGATGCTCGAAACGAATAACTAGAACGGCCTAGGGGAAAAGTACGCATAGTGTTGTAATCGGGCTAGTTTCTACTTTCAGATGCAACAGAAATTTTGCGGATTGGTCAATCCGTTCGCGAGATATGGCAGTTTGGAAGTAAGAAACGCTTTAGAAACTCAAAATTTTCACAGTTCTGATGCTCGAAACGAATAACTAGAACGGCCTAGGGGAAAAGTACGAATAGTGTTGTAATCGGGCGAGTTTCTACTTTCAGATGCAACAGAAATTGTGCGGATTGGTCAATCCGTTCCCGAGATATGGCAGTTTGGAAGTAAGAAACGCTTGAGAAACTCAAAATTTTCGCAGTTCTGATACTCGAAACGAATAACTAGGGCGGCCTAGGGGAAAAGTACGCATAGTGTTGTAATCGGGCTAGTTTCTACTTTCAGATGCAACAGAAATTTTGCGGATTGGTCAATCCGTTCGCGAGACATGGCAGTTTGGAAGTAAGAAACGCTTGAGAAACTCAAAATTTTCGCAGTTCTGTTGCTCGAAACGAATAACTAGAACGGGCTAGGGGAAAAGTACGCATACAGTTGTAATCGGGCGAGTTTCTACTTTCAGATGCAACAGAAATTTTGTGGATTGGTAAATCCGTTCGCGAGATATGGCAGTTTGGATGTAAGAAACGCTTGAGAAACTCAAAATTTTCGCAGTTCTGATGCTCGAAACGAATAACTAGAACGGCCTAGGGGAAAAGTACGCATAGTGTTGTAATCGGGCGAGTTTCTACTTTCAGATGCAACAGAAATTTTGCAGATTGGTCAATCCGTTCGCGAGATATGGCAGTTTGGAAGTAAGAAACGCTTGAGAAACTCAAAATTTTCACAGTTCTGATGCTCTAAACGAATAACTAGAACGGCCTAGGGGAAAAGTACGCATAGTGTTGTAATCGGGCGAGTTTCTACTTTCAGATGCAACAGAAATTTTGCGGATTGGTCAATCCGTTCGCGAGATATGGCAGTTTGGAGGTAAGAAACGCTTGAGAAACTCAAAATTTTCGCAGTTCTGATGCTCGAAACGAATAACTAGAACGGCCTAGGGGAAAAGTACGCATAGTGTTGTAATCGGGCGAGTTTCTACTTTCAGATGCAACAGAAATTTTGCGGATTGGTCAATCAGTTCGCGAGATATGGCAGTTTGGAAGTAAGAAACGCTTGAGAAACTCAAAATTTTCACAGTTCTGATGCTCGAAACGAATAACTAGAACGGCCTAGGGGAAAAGTACGCATAGTGTTGTAATCGGGCTAGTTTCTACTTTCAGATGCAACAGAAATTTTGCGGATTGGTCAATCCGTTCGCGAGATATGGCAGTTTGGAAGTAAGAAACGCTTGAGAAACTCAAAATTTTCACAGTTCTGATGCTCGAAACGAATAACTAGAACGGCCTAGGGGAAAAGTACGCATACTGTTGTAATCGGGCGAGTTTCTACTTTCAGATGCAACAGAAATTTTGCGGATTGGTCAATCCGTTCGCGTGATATGGCAGTTTGGATGTAAGAAACGCTTGAGAAACTCAAAATTTTTGCAGTTCTGATGCTCGAAACGAATAACTAGGGCGGCCTAGGGGAAAAGTACGCATAGTGTTGTAATCGGGCGAGTTTCTACTTTCAGATGCAACAGAAATTTTGCGGATTGGTCAATCCGTTCGCGAGATATGGCAGTTTGGAGGTAAGAAAAGCTTGAGAAACTCAAAATTTTCGCAGTTCTGATGCTCGAAACGAATAACTAGAACGGCCTAGTGGAAAAGTACGAATAGTGTTGTAATCGGGCGAGTTTCTACTTTCAGATGCAACAGAAATTGTGCGGATTGGTCAATCCGTTCCCGAGATATGGCAGTTTGGAAGTAAGAAACGCTTGAGAAACTCAAAATTTTCGCAGTTCTGATGCTCAAAACGAATAACTAGAACGGCCTAGGGGAAAAGTACGCATAGTGTTGTAATCGGGCGAGTTTCTACTTTCAGATGCAACAGAAATTTTGCGGATTGGTCAATCCGTTCGCGAGATATGGCAGTTTGGAAGTAAGAAACGCTTGAGAAACTCAAAATTTTCACAGTTGTGATGCTCGACACGAATAACTAGAACGGCCTAGGGGAAAAGTACGCATACCGTTGTAATCGGGCGAGTTTCTACTTTCAGATGCAACAGAAATTTTGCGGATTGGTCAATCCGTTCGCGAGATATGGCAGTTTGGAGGTAAGAAAAGCTTGAGAAACTCAAAATTTTCGCAGTTCTGATGCTCGACACGAATAACTAGAACGGCCTAGGGGAAAAGTACGCATACCGTTGTAATCGGGCGAGTTTCTACTTTCAGATGCAACAGAAATTTTGCGGATTGGTCAATCCGTTCGCGAGATATGGCAGTTTGGAAGTAAGAAACGCTTGAGAAACTCAAAATTTTTGCAGTTCTGATGCTCGAAACGAATAACTAGGGCGGCCAAGGGGAAAAGTACGCATAGTGTTGTAATCGGGCGAGTTTCTACTTTCAGATGCAACAGAAATTTTGCGGATTGGTCAATCCTTTCGCGAGATATGGCAGTTTGGAGGTAAGAAACGCTTGAGAAACTCAAAATTTTCGCAGTTCTGATGCTCGAAACGAAGAACTAGAACGACCTAGGGGAAAAGTACGAATAGTGTTGTAATCGGGCTAGTTTCTACTTTCAGATGCAACAGAAATTGTGCGGATTGGTCAATCCGTTCGCGAGATATGGCAGTTTGGAAGTAAGAAATGCTTGAGAAACTCAAAATTTTCGCAGTTCTGTTGCTCGAAACGAATAACTAGAACGGGCTAGGGGAAAAGTACGCATACCTTTGTAATCGGGCGAGTGTCTACTTTCAGATGCAACAGAAATTTTGCGGATTGGTCAATCCGTTCGCGAGATATGGCAGTTTGGAGGTAAGAAGCGCTTCTGAAACTCAAAATTTTCGCAGTTCTGATGCTCGAAACGAATAACTAGAACGGCCTAGGGGAAAAGTGCGCATAGTGTTGTAATCGGGCGAGTTTCTACTTTCAGATGCAACAGAAATTTTGCGGATTGGTCAATCCGTTCGCGAGATATGGCAGTTTGGAGGTAAGAAACGCTCGAGAAACTCAAAATTTTCGCAGTTCTGATGCTCGAAACGAATAACTAGAACGGCCTAGGGGAAAAGTACGCATAGTGTTGTAATCGGGCGAGTTTCTACTTTCAGATGCAACAGAAATTTTGCGGATTGGTCAATCCGTTCGCGAGATATGGCAGTTTGGAGGGCAGAAACGCTTGAGAAACTCAAAATTTTCGCAGTTCTGATGCTCGAAACGAATAACTAGAACGGCCTAGGGGAAAAGTACGCATAGTGTTGTAATCGGGCGAGTTTCTACTTTCTAATGCAACAGAAATTTTGCGGATTGGTCAATCCGTTCGCGAGATATGGCAGTTTGGAAGTAAGAAACGCTTGAGAAACTCAAAATTTTCACAGTTCTGATGCTCGAAACGAATAACTAGAACGGCCTAGGGGAAAAGTACGAATAGTGTTGTAATCGGGCGAGTTTCTACTTTCAGATGCAACAGAAATTTTGCGGATTGGTCAATCCGTTCCCGAGATATGGCAGTTTGGAAGTAAGAAACGCTTGAGAAACTCAAAATTTTCGCAGTTCTGTTGCTCGAAACGAATAACTAGAACGGGCTAGGGGAAAAGTACGCATACAGTTGTAATCGGGCGAGTTTCTACTTTCAGATGCAACAGAAATTTTGCGGATTGGTAAATCCGTTCGCGAGATATGGCAGTTTGGATGTAAGAAACGCTTGAGAAACTCAAAATTTTCGCAGTTCTGATGCTCGAAACGAATAACTAGAACGGCCTAGGGGAAAAGTACGCATACCGTTGTAATCGGGCTCGTTTCTACTTTTAGATGCAACAGAAATTCTGCGGATTGGTCAATCCGTTCGCGAGATATGGCAGTTTGGATGTAAGAAACGCTTCACAAACTCAAAATTTTCGCGGTTCTGATGCTCGAAACGAATAACAAGAACGGCCTAGGGGAAAAGTACGCACACCGTTGTAATCGGGCGACTTTCTACTTTCAGATGCAACAGAAATTTTGCGGATTGGTCAATCCGTTCGCGAGATATGGCAGTTTGGAGGTAAGCAACGCTTGAGAAACTCAAAATTTTCGCAGTTCTGTTGCTCGAAACGAATAACTAGAACGGGCTAGGGGAAAAGTACGCATACAGTTGTAATCGGGCAAGTTTCTACTATCAGATGCATCAGAAATTTTGCGGATTGGACAATCCGTTCGCGAGATATGGCAGTTTGGAGGTAAGAACCGCTCGAGAAACTCAAAATTTTCGCAGTTCTGATGCTCGACAAGCATAACTAGAACGGCCTAGGGGAAAAGTACGCACACCGTTGCAATCGGGCGAGTTTCTACCTTCAGATGCAACAGAAATTTTGCGGATTGGTCAATCCTTTCGCGAGATATGGCAGTTTGGAAGTAAGAAACGCTTGAGAAACTCAAAATTTTCGCAGTTCTGATGCTCGAAACGAATAACTAGAACGGCCTAGGGGAAAAGTGCGCATACCGTTGTAATCGGGCGAGTTTCTACTTTCAGATGCAACTGAAATTTTGCGGATTGGTCAATCCGTTCGCGCGATATAGCAGTTTGGAGGTAAGCAACGCTTGAGAAACTCAAAATTTTCGCAGTTCTGTTGCTCGAAACGAATAACTAGAACGGGCTAGGGGAAAAGTACGCACACCGTTGTAATCGGGCGAGTTTCTACTTTCAGATGCAACAGAAATTTTGCGGATTGGTCAATCCGTTCGCGAGATATGGCAGTTTGGAAGTAAGAAACGCTTGAGAAACTCAAAATTTTCACAGTTCTGATGCTCGAAACGAATAACTAGAACGGCCTAGGGGAAAAGTACGCATACCGTTGTAATCGGGCGAGTTTCTACATTCAGATGCAACAGAAATTTTGCGGATTGGTCAATCCGTTCGCGAGATATGGCAGTTTGGAGGTAAGCAACGCTCGAGAAACTCAAAATTTTCGCAGTTCTGATGCTCGAAACGAATAACTAGAACGGCCTAGGGTAAAAGTGCGCATACAGTTGTAATCGGGCGAGTTTCTACTTTTAGATGCAACAGAAATTCTGCGGATTGGTCAATCCGTTCGCGAGATATGGCAGTTTGGATGTAAGAAACGCTTCACAAACACAAAATTTTCGCGGTTCTGATGCTCGAAACGAATAACAACAACGGCCTAGGGGAAAAGTACGCACACCGTTGTAATCGGGCGACTTTCTACTTTCAGATGCAACAGAAATTTTGCGGATTGGTCAATCCGTTCGCGAGATATGGCAGTTTGGAGGTAAGCAACGCTTGAGAAACTCAAAATTTTCGCAGTTCTGTGGCTCGAAACGAATAACTAGAACGGCCTAGGGGAAAAGTACGCATACCGTTGTAATCGGGCGAGTTTCTACTTTCAGATGCAACAGAAATTTTGCGGATTGGTCAATCCGTTCGCGAGATATGGCAGTTTGGAAGTAAGAAACGCTTGAGAAACTCAAAATTTTTGCAGTTCTGATGCTCGAAACGAATAACTAGGGCGGCCTAGGGGAAAAGTACGCATAGTGTTGTAATCGGGCGAGTTTCTACTTTCAGATGCAACAGAAATTTTGCGGATTGGTCAATCCTTTCGCGAGATATGGCAGTTTGGAGGTAAGAAACGCTTGAGAAACTCAAAATTTTCGCAGTTCTGATGCTCGAAACGAAGAACTAGAACGGCCTAGGGGAAAAGTACGAATAGTGTTGTAATCGGGCTAGTTTCTACTTTCAGATGCTACAGAAATTGTGCGGATTGGTCAATCCGTTCGCGAGATATGGCAGTTTGGAAGTAAGAAATGCTTGAGAAACTCAAAATTTCGCAGATCTGATGCTCGAAACGAATAACGAGAACGGCCAGGGGAAAAGTACGCATACCGTTGTAATCGGGCGAGTGTCTACTTTCAGATGCAACAGAAATTTTGCGGATTGGTCAATCCGTTCGCGAGATATGGCAGTTTGGAGGTAAGAAACGCTTGAGAAACTCAAAATTTTCGCAGTTCTGATGCTCGAAACGAATAACTAGAACGGCCTAGGGGAAAAGTGCGCATAGTGTTGTAATCGGGCGAGTTTCTACTTTCAGATGCAACAGAAATTTTGCGGATTGGTCAATCCGTTCGCGAGATATGGCAGTTTGGAGGTAAGAAACGCTCGAGAAACTCAAAATTTTCGCAGTTCTGATGCTCGAAACGAATAACTAGAACGGCCTAGGGGAAAAGTACGCACACCGTTGTAATCGGGCGAGTTTCTACTTTCAGATGCAACAGAAATTTTGCGGATTGGTCAATCCGTTCGCGAGATATGGCAGTTTGGAGGGCAGAAACGCTTGAGAAACTCAAAATTTTCGCAGTTCTGATGCTCGAAACGAATAACTAGAACGGCCTAGGGGAAAAGTACGCATAGTGTTGTAATCGGGCGAGTTTCTACTTTCAGATGCAACAGAAATTTTGCGGATTGGTCAATCCGTTCCCGAGATATGGCAGTTTGGAAGTAAGAAACGCTTGAGAAACTCAAAATTTTCGCAGTTCTGTTGCTCGAAACGAATAACTAGAACGGGCTAGGGGAACAGTACGCATACAGTTGTAATCGGGCGAGTTTCTACTTTCAGATGCAAAAGAAATTTTGCGGATTGGTAAATCCGTTCGCGAGATATGGCAGTTTGGATGTAAGAAACGCTTGAGAAACTCAAAATTTTCGCAGTTCTGATGCTCGAAACGAATAACTAGAACGGCCTAGGGGAAAAGTACGCATACCGTTGTAATCGGGCTCGTTTCTACTTTTAGATGCAACAGAAATTCTGCGGATTGGTCAATCCGTTCGCGAGATATGGCAGTTTGGATGTAAGAAACGCTTCACAAACTCAAAATTTTCGCGGTTCTGATGCTCGAAACGAATAACAAGAACGGCCTAGGGGAAAAGTACGCACACCGTTGTAATCGGGCGACTTTCTACTTTCAGATGCAACAGAAATGTTGCGGATTGGTCAATCCGTTCGCGAGATATGGCAGTTTGGAGGTAAGCAACGCTTGAGAAACTCAAAATTTTCGCAGTTCTGTTGCTCGAAACGAATAACTAGAACGGGCTAGGGGAAAAGTACGCATACAGTTGTAATCGGGCGAGTTTCTACTTTCAGATGCATCAGAAATTTTGCGGATTGGACAATCCGTTCGCGAGATGTGGCAGTTTGTAGGTGAGAAACGCTTGAGAAACTCAAAATTTTCGCAGTTCTGATGCTCGAAACGAATAACTAGAACGGCCTAGGGGAAAAGTACGCGTACCGTTGTAATCGGGCGAGTTTCTACCTTCAGATGCAACAGAAATTTTGCGGATTGGTCAATCCTTTCGCGAGATATGGCAGTTTGGAAGTAAGAAACGCTTGAGAAACTCAAAATTTTCGCAGTTCTGATGCTCGAAACGAATGACTAGAACGGCCTAGGGGAAAAGTGCGCATACCGTTGTAATCGGGCGAGTTTCTACTTTCAGTTGCAACTGAAATTTTGCGGATTGGTCAATCCGTTCGCGGGATATAGCAGTTTGGAGGTAAGCAACGCTTGAGAAACCCAAAATTTTCGCAGTTCTGTTGCTCGAAACGAATAACTAGAACGGGCTAGGGGAAAAGTACGCACACCGTTGTAATCGGGCGAGTTTCTACTTTCAGATGCAACAGAAATTTTGCGGATTGGTCAATCCGTTCGCGAGATATGGCAGTTTGGAAGTAAGGAACGCTTGAGAAACTCAAAATTTTCACAGTTCTGATGCTCGAAACGAATAACTAGAACGGCCTAGGGGAAAAGTACGCATACCGTTGTAATCGGGCGAGTTTCTACATTCAGATGCAACAGAAATTTTGCGGATTGGTCAATCCGTTCGCGAGATATGGCAGTTTGGAGGTAAGAAACGCTCGAGAAACTCAAAATTTTCGCAGTTCTGTTGCTCGAAACGAATAACTAGAACGGGCTAGGGGAACAGTACGCATACAGTTGTAATCGGGCGAGTTTCTACTTTCAGATGCAAAAGAAATTTTGCGGATTGGTAAATCCGTTCGCGAGATATGGCAGTTTGGATGTAAGAAACGCTTGAGAAACTCAAAATTTTCGCAGTTCTGATGCTCGAAACGAATAACTAGAACGGCCTAGGGGAAAAGTACGCATACCGTTGTAATCGGGCTCGTTTCTACTTTTAGATGCAACAGAAATTCTGCGGATTGGTCAATCCGTTCGCGAGATATGGCAGTTTGGATGTAAGAAACGCTTCACAAACTCAAAATTTTCGCGGTTCTGATGCTCGAAACGAATAACAAGAACGGCCTAGGGGAAAAGTACGCACACCGTTGTAATCGGGCGACTTTCTACTTTCAGATGCAACAGAAATGTTGCGGATTGGTCAATCCGTTCGCGAGATATGGCAGTTTGGAGGTAAGCAACGCTTGAGAAACTCAAAATTTTCGCAGTTCTGTTGCTCGAAACGAATAACTAGAACGGGCTAGGGGAAAAGTACGCATACAGTTGTAATCGGGCGAGTTTCTACTTTCAGATGCATCAGAAATTTTGCGGATTGGTCAATCCGTTCGCGAGATATGGCAGTTTGGAGGTAAGCAACGCTTGAGAAACTCAAAATTTTCGCAGTTCTGTGGCTCGAAACGAATAACTAGAACGGCCTAGGGGAAAAGTACGCATACCGTTGTAATCGGGCGAGTTTCTACTTTCAGATGCAACAGAAATTTTGCGGATTGGTCAATCCGTTCGCGAGATATGGCAGTTTGGAAGTAAGAACCGCTTGAGAAACTCAAAATTTTTGCAGTTCTGATGCTCGAAACGAATAACTAGGGCGGCCTAGGGGAAAAGTACGCATACAGTTGTAATCGGGCGAGTTTCTACTTTTAGATGCAACAGAAATTCTGCGGATTGGTCAATCCGTTCGCGAGATATGGCAGTTTGGATGTAAGAAACGCTTCACAAACACAAAATTTTCGCGGTTCTGATGCTCGAAACGAATAACAACAACGGCCTAGGGGAAAAGTACGCACACCGTTGTAATCGGGCGACTTTCTACTTTCAGATGCAACAGAAATTTTGCGGATTGGTCAATCCGTTCGCGAGATATGGCAGTTTGGAGGTAAGCAACGCTTGAGAAACTCAAAATTTTCGCAGTTCTGTGGCTCGAAACGAATAACTAGAACGGCCTAGGGGAAAAGTACGCATACCGTTGTAATCGGGCGAGTTTCTACTTTCAGATGCAACAGAAATTTTGCGGATTGGTCAATCCGTTCGCGAGATATGGCAGTTTGGAAGTAAGAAACGCTTGAGAAACTCAAAATTTTTGCAGTTCTGATGCTCGAAACGAATAACTAGGGCGGCCTAGGGGAAAAGTACGCATAGTGTTGTAATCGGGCGAGTTTCTACTTTCAGATGCAACAGAAATTTTGCGGATTGGTCAATCCTTTCGCGAGATATGGCAGTTTGGAGGTAAGAAACGCTTGAGAAACTCAAAATTTTCGCAGTTCTGATGCTCGAAACGAAGAACTAGAACGGCCTAGGGGAAAAGTACGAATAGTGTTGTAATCGGGCTAGTTTCTACTTTCAGATGCTACAGAAATTGTGCGGATTGGTCAATCCGTTCGCGAGATATGGCAGTTTGGAAGTAAGAAATGCTTGAGAAACTCAAAATTTCGCAGATCTGTTGCTCGAAACGAATAACGAGAACGGCCAGGGGAAAAGTACGCATACCGTTGTAATCGGGCGAGTGTCTACTTTCAGATGCAACAGAAATTTTGCGGATTGGTCAATCCGTTCGCGAGATATGGCAGTTTGGAGGTAAGAAACGCTTGAGAAACTCAAAATTTTCGCAGTTCTGATGCTCGAAACGAATAACTAGAACGGCCTAGGGGAAAAGTGCGCATAGTGTTGTAATCGGGCGAGTTTCTACTTTCAGATGCAACAGAAATTTTGCGGATTGGTCAATCCGTTCGCGAGATATGGCAGTTTGGAGGTAAGAAACGCTCGAGAAACTCAAAATTTTCGCAGTTCTGATGCTCGAAACGAATAACTAGAACGGCCTAGGGGAAAAGTACGCACACCGTTGTAATCGGGCGAGTTTCTACTTTCAGATGCAACAGAAATTTTGCGGATTGGTCAATCCGTTCGCGAGATATGGCAGTTTGGAGGGCAGAAACGCTTGAGAAACTCAAAATTTTCGCAGTTCTGATGCTCGAAACGAATAACTAGAACGGCCTAGGGGAAAAGTACGCATAGTGTTGTAATCGGGCGAGTTTCTACTTTCAGATGCAACAGAAATTTTGCGGATTGGTCAATCCGTTCCCGAGATATGGCAGTTTGGAAGTAAGAAACGCTTGAGAAACTCAAAATTTTCGCAGTTCTGTTGCTCGAAACGAATAACTAGAACGGGCTAGGGGAACAGTACGCATACAGTTGTAATCGGGCGAGTTTCTACTTTCAGATGCAAAAGAAATTTTGCGGATTGGTAAATCCGTTCGCGAGATATGGCAGTTTGGATGTAAGAAACGCTTGAGAAACTCAAAATTTTCGCAGTTCTGATGCTCGAAACGAATAACTAGAACGGCCTAGGGGAAAAGTACGCATACCGTTGTAATCGGGCTCGTTTCTACTTTTAGATGCAACAGAAATTCTGCGGATTGGTCAATCCGTTCGCGAGATATGGCAGTTTGGATGTAAGAAACGCTTCACAAACTCAAAATTTTCGCGGTTCTGATGCTCGAAACGAATAACAAGAACGTCCTAGGGGAAAAGTACGCACACCGTTGTAATCGGGCGACTTTCTACTTTCAGATGCAACAGAAATGTTGCGGATTGGTCAATCCGTTCGCGAGATATGGCAGTTTGGAGGTAAGCAACGCTTGAGAAACTCAAAATTTTCGCAGTTCTGTTGCTCGAAACGAATAACTAGAACGGGCTAGGGGAAAAGTACGCATACAGTTGTAATCGGGCGAGTTTCTACTTTCAGATGCATCAGAAATTTTGCGGATTGGACAATCCGTTCGCGAGATGTGGCAGTTTGTAGGTGAGAAACGCTTGAGAAACTCAAAATTTTCGCAGTTCTGATGCTCGAAACGAATAACTAGAACGGCCTAGGGGAAAAGTACGCGTACCGTTGTAATCGGGCGAGTTTCTACCTTCAGATGCAACAGAAATTTTGCGGATTGGTCAATCCTTTCGCGAGATATGGCAGTTTGGAAGTAAGAAACGCTTGAGAAACTCAAAATTTTCGCAGTTCTGATGCTCGAAACGAATGACTAGAACGGCCTAGGGGAAAAGTGCGCATACCGTTGTAATCGGGCGAGTTTCTACTTTCAGTTGCAACTGAAATTTTGCGGATTGGTCAATCCGTTCGCGGGATATAGCAGTTTGGAGGTAAGCAACGCTTGAGAAACCCAAAATTTTCGCAGTTCTGTTGCTCGAAACGAATAACTAGAACGGGCTAGGGGAAAAGTACGCACACCGTTGTAATCGGGCGAGTTTCTACTTTCAGATGCAGCAGAAATTTTGCGGATTGGTCAATCCGTTCGCGAGATATGGCAGTTTGGAAGTAAGGAACGCTTGAGAAACTCAAAATTTTCACAGTTCTGATGCTCGAAACGAATAACTAGAACGGCCTAGGGGAAAAGTACGCATACCGTTGTAATCGGGCGAGTTTCTACATTCAGATGCAACAGAAATTTTGCGGATTGGTCAATCCGTTCGCGAGATATGGCAGTTTGGAGGTAAGAAACGCTCGAGAAACTCAAAATTTTCGCAGTTCTGTTGCTCGAAACGAATAACTAGAACGGGCTAGGGGAACAGTACGCATACAGTTGTAATCGGGCGAGTTTCTACTTTCAGATGCAAAAGAAATTTTGCGGATTGGTAAATCCGTTCGCGAGATATGGCAGTTTGGATGTAAGAAACGCTTGAGAAACTCAAAATTTTCGCAGTTCTGATGCTCGAAACGAATAACTAGAACGGCCTAGGGGAAAAGTACGCATACCGTTGTAATCGGGCTCGTTTCTACTTTTAGATGCAACAGAAATTCTGCGGATTGGTCAATCCGTTCGCGAGATATGGCAGTTTGGATGTAAGAAACGCTTCACAAACTCAAAATTTTCGCGGTTCTGATGCTCGAAACGAATAACAAGAACGGCCTAGGGGAAAAGTACGCACACCGTTGTAATCGGGCGACTTTCTACTTTCAGATGCAACAGAAATGTTGCGGATTGGTCAATCCGTTCGCGAGATATGGCAGTTTGGAGGTAAGCAACGCTTGAGAAACTCAAAATTTTCGCAGTTCTGTTGCTCGAAACGAATAACTAGAACGGGCTAGGGGAAAAGTACGCATACAGTTGTAATCGGGCAAGTTTCTACTTTCAGATGCATCAGAAATTTTGCGGATTGGACAATCCGTTCGCGAGATGTGGCAGTTTGTAGGTGAGAAACGCTTGAGAAACTCAAAATTTTCGCAGTTCTGATGCTCGAAACGAATAACTAGAACGGCCTAGGGGAAAAGTACGCGTACCGTTGTAATCGGGCGAGTTTCTACCTTCAGATGCAACAGAAATTTTGCGGATTGGTCAATCCTTTCGCGAGATATGGCAGTTTTGAAGTAAGAAACGCTTGAGAAACTCAAAATTTTCGCAGTTCTGATGCTCGAAACGAATGACTAGAACAGCCTAGGGGAAAAGTGCGCATACCGTTGTAATCGGGCGAGTTTCTACTTTCAGTTGCAACTGAAATTTTGCGGATTGGTCAATCCGTTCGCGCGATATAGCAGTTTGGAGGTAAGCAACGCTTGAGAAACCCAAAATTTTCGCAGTTCTGTTGCTCGAAACGAATAACTAGAACGGGCTAGGGGAAAAGTACGCACACCGTTGTAATCGGGCGAGTTTCTACTTTCAGATGCAACAGAAATTTTGCGGATTGGTCAATCCGTTCGCGAGATATGGCAGTTTGGAAGTAAGGAACGCTTGAGAAACTCAAAATTTTCACAGTTCTGATGCTCGAAACGAATAACTAGAACGGCCTAGGGGAAAAGTACGCATACCGTTGTAATCGGGCGAGTTTCTACATTCAGATGCAACAGAAATTTTGCGGATTGGTCAATCCGTTCGCGAGATATGGCAGTTTGGAGGTAAGAAACGCTCGAGAAACTCAAAATTTTCGCAGTTCTGATGCTCGACAAGCATAACTAGAACGGCCTAGGGGAAAAGTACCCATAGTGTTGTAATCGGGCGAGTTTCTACTTTCAGATGCAACAGAAATTTTGCGGATTGGTCAATCCGTTCGCGAGATATGGCAGTTTGGAGGTAAGAAACGCTCGAGAAACTCAAAATTTTCGCAGTTCTGATGCTCGAAACGAATAACTAGAACGGGCTAGGGGAAAAGTACGCACACCGTTGTAATCGGGCGAGTTTCTACTTTCAGATGCAGCAGAAATTTTGCGGATTGGTCAATCCGTTCGCGAGATATGGCAGTTTGGAAGTAAGGAACGCTTGAGAAACTCAAAATTTTCACAGTTCTGATGCTCGAAACGAATAACTAGAACGGCCTAGGGGAAAAGTACGCATACCGTTGTAATCGGGCGAGTTTCTACATTCAGATGCAACAGAAATTTTGCGGATTGGTCAATCCGTTCGCGAGATATGGCAGTTTGGAGGTAAGAAACGCTCGAGAAACTCAAAATTTTCGCAGTTCTGTTGCTCGAAACGAATAACTAGAACGGGCTAGGGGAACAGTACGCATACAGTTGTAATCGGGCGAGTTTCTACTTTCAGATGCAAAAGAAATTTTGCGGATTGGTAAATCCGTTCGCGAGATATGGCAGTTTGGATGTAAGAAACGCTTGAGAAACTCAAAATTTTCGCAGTTCTGATGCTCGAAACGAATAACTAGAACGGCCTAGGGGAAAAGTACGCATACCGTTGTAATCGGGCTCGTTTCTACTTTTAGATGCAACAGAAATTCTGCGGATTGGTCAATCCGTTCGCGAGATATGGCAGTTTGGATGTAAGAAACGCTTCACAAACTCAAAATTTTCGCGGTTCTGATGCTCGAAACGAATAACAAGAACGGCCTAGGGGAAAAGTACGCACACCGTTGTAATCGGGCGACTTTCTACTTTCAGATGCAACAGAAATGTTGCGGATTGGTCAATCCGTTCGCGAGATATGGCAGTTTGGAGGTAAGCAACGCTTGAGAAACTCAAAATTTTCGCAGTTCTGTTGCTCGAAACGAATAACTAGAACGGGCTAGGGGAAAAGTACGCATACAGTTGTAATCGGGCGAGTTTCTACTTTCAGATGCATCAGAAATTTTGCGGATTGGACAATCCGTTCGCGAGATGTGGCAGTTTGTAGGTGAGAAACGCTTGAGAAACTCAAAATTTTCGCAGTTCTGATGCTCGAAACGAATAACTAGAACGGCCTAGGGGAAAAGTACGCGTACCGTTGTAATCGGGCGAGTTTCTACCTTCAGATGCAACAGAAATTTTGCGGATTGGTCAATCCTTTCGCGAGATATGGCAGTTTTGAAGTAAGAAACGCTTGAGAAACTCAAAATTTTCGCAGTTCTGATGCTCGAAACGAATGACTAGAACGGCCTAGGGGAAAAGTGCGCATACCGTTGTAATCGGGCGAGTTTCTACTTTCAGTTGCAACTGAAATTTTGCGGATTGGTCAATCCGTTCGCGCGATATAGCAGTTTGGAGGTAAGCAACGCTTGAGAAACCCAAAATTTTCGCAGTTCTGTTGCTCGAAACGAATAACTAGAACGGGCTAGGGGAAAAGTACGCACACCGTTGTAATCGGGCGAGTTTCTACTTTCAGATGCAACAGAAATTTTGCGGATTGGTCAATCCGTTCGCGAGATATGGCAGTTTGGAAGTAAGGAACGCTTGAGAAACTCAAAATTTTCACAGTTCTGATGCTCGAAACGAATAACTAGAACGGCCTAGGGGAAAAGTACGCATACCGTTGTAATCGGGCGAGTTTCTACATTCAGATGCAACAGAAATTTTGCGGATTGGTCAATCCGTTCGCGAGATATGGCAGTTTGGAGGTAAGAAACGCTCGAGAAACTCAAAATTTTCGCAGTTCTGATGCTCGACAAGCATAACTAGAACGGCCTAGGGGAAAAGTACCCATAGTGTTGTAATCGGGCGAGTTTCTACTTTCAGATGCAACAGAAATTTTGCGGATTGGTCAATCCGTTCGCGAGATATGGCAGTTTGGAGGTAAGAAACGCTCGAGAAACTCAAAATTTTCGCAGTTCTGATGCTCGAAACGAATAACTAGAACGGCCAAGGGGAAAAGTACGCACACCGTTGTAATCGGGCGAGTTTCTACTTTCAGATGCAATAGAAATTTTGCGGATTGGTCAATCCGTTCGCGAGATATGGCAGTTTGGAGGGCAGAAACGCTTGAGAAACTCAAAATTTTCGCAGTTCTGATGCTCGAAACGAATAACTAGAACGGCCTAGGGGAAAAGTACGCATAGTGTTGTAATCGGGCGAGTTTCTACTTTCAGATGCAACAGAAATTTTGCGGATTGGTCAATCCGTTCCCGAGATATGGCAGTTTGGAAGTAAGAAACGCTTGAGAAACTCAAAATTTTCGCAGTTCTGTTGCTCGAAACGAATAACTAGAACGGGCTAGGGGAAAAGTACGCATACAGTTGTAATCGGGCGAGTTTCTACTTTCAGATGCAAAAGAAATTTTGCGGATTGGTAAATCCGTTCGCGAGATATGGCAGTTTGGATGTAAGAAACGCTTGAGAAACTCAAAATTTTCGCAGTTCTGATGCTCGAAACGAATAACTAGAACGGCCTAGGGGAAAAGTACGCATACCGTTGTAATCGGGCTCGTTTCTACTTTTAGATGCAACAGAAATTCTGCGGATTGGTCAATCCGTTCGCGAGATATGGCAGTTTGGATGTAAGAAACGCTTCACAAACTCAAAATTTTCGCGGTTCTGATGCTCGAAACGAATAACAAGAACGGCCTAGGGGAAAAGTACGCACACCGTTGTAATCGGGCGACTTTCTACTTTCAGATGCAACAGAAATTTTGCGGATTGGTCAATCCGTTCGCGAGATATGGCAGTTTGGAGGTAAGCAACGCTTGAGAAACTCAAAATTTTCGCAGTTCTGTTGCTCGAAACGAATAACTAGAACGGGCTAGGGGAAAAGTACGCATACAGTTGTAATCGGGCGAGTTTCTACTTTCAGATGCATCAGAAATTTTGCGGATTGGACAATCCGTTCGCGAGATGTGGCGGTTTGTAGGTGAGAAACGCTTGAGAAACTCAAAATTTTCGCAGTTCTGATGCTCGAAACGAATAACTAGAACGGCCTAGGGGAAAAGTACGCATACCGTTGTAATCGGGCGAGTTTCTACCTTCAGATGCAACAGAAATTTTGCGGATTGGTCAATCCTTTCGCGAGATATGGCAGTTTGGAAGTAAGAAACGCTTGAGAAACTCAAAATTTTCGCAGTTCTGATGCTCGAAACGAATAACTAGGGCGGCCTAGGGGAAAAGTACGCATAGTGTTGTAATCGTGCGAGTTTCTACTTTCAGATGCAACAGAAATTTTGCGGATTGGTCAATCCGTTCGCGAGATATGGCAGTTTGGATGTAAGAAACGCTTGAGAAACTCAACATTTTCGCAGTTCTGATGCTCGAAACGAATAACTAGAACGGCCTAGGGGAAAAGTACGCATACCGTTGTAATCGGGCTCGTTTCTACTTTCAGATGCAACAGAAATTCTGCGGATTGGTCAATCCGTTCGCGAGATATGGCAGTTTGGAGGGCAGAAACGCTTGAGAAACTCAAAATTTTCGCAGTTCTGATGCTCGAAACGAATAACTAGATCGGCCTAGGGGAAAAGTACGCATAGTGTTGTAATCGGGCGAGTTTCTACTTTCAGATGCAACAGAAATTTTGCGGATTGGTCAATCCGTTCGCGAGATATGGCAGTTTGGAAGTAAGAAACGCTTGAGAAACTCAAAATTTTCGCAGTTCTGTTGCTCGAAACGAATAACTAGAACGGGCTAGGGGAAAAGTACGCATACAGTTGTAATCGGGCGAGTTTCTACTTTCAGATGCAACAGAAATTTTGCGGATTGGTAAATCCGTTCGCGAGATATGGCAGTTTGGATGTAAGAAACGCTTGAGAAACTCAAAATTTTCGCAGTTCTGATGCTCGAAACGAATAACTAGAACGGCCTAGGGGAAAAGTACGCATACCGTTGTAATCGGGCTCGCTTCTACTTTTAGATGCAACAGAAATTCTGCGGATTGGTCAATCCGTTCGCGAGATATGGCAGTTTGGATGTAAGAAACGCTTGAGAAACTCTAAATTTTCGCGGTTCTGATGCTCGAAACGAATAACAAGGACGGCCTAGGGGAAAAGTACACACACCGTTGTACTCGGGCGAGTTTCTACTTTCAGATGCATCAGAAATTTTGCGGATTGGACAATCCGTTCGCGAGATGTGGCAGTTTGTAGGTGAGAAACGCTTGAGAAACTCAAAATTTTCGCAGTTCTGTTGCTCGAAACGAATAACTAGAACGGGCTAGGGGAAAAGTACGCATACAGTTGTAATCGGGCGAGTTTCTACTTTCAGATGCAACAGAAATTTTGCGGATTGGTAAATCCGTTCGCGAGATATGGCAGTTTGGATGTAAGAAACGCTTGAGAAACTCAAAATTTTCGCAGTTCTGTTGCTCGAAACGAATAACTAGAACGGGCTAGGGGAAAAGTACGCATACAGTTGTAATCGGGCGAGTTTCTACTTTCAGATGCAACAGAAATTTTGCGGATTGGTAAATCCGTTCGCGAGATATGGCAGTTTGGATGTAAGAAACGCTTGAGAAACTCAAAATTTTCGCAGTTCTGATGCTCGAAACGAATAACTAGAACGGCCTAGGGGAAAAGTACGCATACCGTTGTAATCGGGCTCGCTTCTACTTTTAGATGCAACAGAAATTCTGCGGATTGGTCAATCCGTTCGCGAGATATGGCAGTTTGGAGGTAAGAAACGCTCGAGAAACTCAAAATTTTCGCAGTTCTGTTGCTCGAAACGAATAACTAGAACGGGCTAGGGGAAAAGTACGCATACAGTTGTAATCGGGCGAGTTTCTACTTTCAGATGCATCAGAAATTTTGCGGATTGGACAATCCGTTCGCGAGATGTGGCAGTTTGTAGGTGAGAAACGCTTGAGAAACTCAAAATTTTCGCAGTTCTGATGCTCGAAACGAATAACTAGAACGGCCTAGGGGAAAAGTACGCGTACCGTTGTAATAGGGCGAGTTTCTACCTTCAGATGCAACAGAAATTTTGCGGATTGGTCAATCCTTTCGCGAGATATGGCAGTTTTGAAGTAAGAAACGCTTGAGAAACTCAAAATTTTCGCAGTTCTGATGCTCGAAACGAATGACTAGAACGGCCTAGGGGAAAAGTGCGCATACCGTTGTAATCGGGCGAGTTTCTACTTTCAGTTGCAACTGAAATTTTGCGGATTGGTCAATCCGTTCGCGCGATATAGCAGTTTGGAGGTAAGCAACGCTTGAGAAACCCAAAATTTTCGCAGTTCTGTTGCTCGAAACGAATAACTAGAACGGGCTAGGGGAAAAGTACGCACACCGTTGTAATCGGGCGAGTTTCTACTTTCAGATGCAACAGAAATTTTGCGGATTGGTCAATCCGTTCGCGAGATATGGCAGTTTGGAAGTAAGGAACGCTTGAGAAACTCAAAATTTTCACAGTTCTGATGCTCGAAACGAATAACTAGAACGGCCTAGGGGAAAAGTACGCATACCGTTGTAATCGGGCGAGTTTCTACATTCAGATGCAACAGAAATTTTGCGGATTGGTCAATCCGTTCGCGAGATATGGCAGTTTGGAGGTAAGAAACGCTCGAGAAACTCAAAATTTTCGCAGTTCTGATGCTCGACAAGCATAACTAGAACGGCCTAGGGGAAAAGTACCCATAGTGTTGTAATCGGGCGAGTTTCTACTTTCAGATGCAACAGAAATTTTGCGGATTGGTCAATCCGTTCGCGAGATATGGCAGTTTGGAGGTAAGAAACGCTCGAGAAACTCAAAATTTTCGCAGTTCTGATGCTCGAAACGAATAACTAGAACGGCCAAGGGGAAAAGTACGCACACCGTTGTAATCGGGCGAGTTTCTACTTTCAGATGCAACAGAAATTTTGCGGATTGGTCAATCCGTTCGCGAGATATGGCAGTTTGGAGGGCAGAAACGCTTGAGAAACTCAAAATTTTCGCAGTTCTGATGCTCGAAACGAATAACTAGAACGGCCTAGGGGAAAAGTACGCATAGTGTTGTAATCGGGCGAGTTTCTACTTTCAGATGCAATAGAAATTTTGCGGATTGGTCAATCCGTTCCCGAGATATGGCAGTTTGGAAGTAAGAAACGCTTGAGAAACTCAAAATTTTCGCAGTTCTGATGCTCGAAACGAATAACTAGAACGGCCTAGGGGAAAAGTACGCATACCGTTGTAATCGGGCGAGTTTCTACCTTCAGATGCAACAGAAATTTTGCGGATTGGTCAATCCTTTCGCGAGATATGGCAGTTTGGAAGTAAGAAACGCTTGAGAAACTCAAAATTTTCGCAGTTCTGATGCTCGAAACGAATAACTAGAACGGCCTAGGGGAAAAGTGCGCATACCGTTGTAATCGGGCGAGTTTCTACTTTCAGATGCAACTGAAATTTTGCGGATTGGTCAATCCGTTCGCGCGATATAGCAGTTTGGAGGTAAGCAACGCTTGAGAAACCCAAAATTTTCGCAGTTCTGTTGCTCGAAACGAATAACTAGAACGGGCTAGGGGAAAAGTACGCACACCGTTGTAATCGGGCGAGTTTCTACTTTCAGATGCAACAGAAATTTTGCGGATTGGTCAATCCGTTCGCGAGATATGGCAGTTTGGAAGTAAGAAACGCTTGAGAAACTCAAAATTTTCGCAGTTCTGATGCTCGACAAGCATAACTAGAACGGCCTAGGGGAAAAGTACCCATAGTGTTGTAATCGGGCGAGTTTCTACTTTCAGATGCAACAGAAATTTTGCGGATTGGTCAATCCGTTCGCGAGATATGGCAGTTTGGAGGTAAGAAACGCTCGAGAAACTCAAAATTTTCGCAGTTCTGATGCTCAACAAGCATAACTAGAACGGCCTAGGGGAAAAGTACCCATAGTGTTGTAATCGGGCGAGTTTCTACTTTCAGATGCAACAGAAATTTTGCGGATTGGTCAATCCGTTCGCGAGATATGGCAGTTTGGAGGTAAGAAACGCTCGAGAAACTCAAAATTTTCGCAGTTCTGATGCTCGAAACGAATAACTAGAACGGCCTAGGGGAAAAGTTCGCACACCGTTGTAATCGGGCGAGTTTCTACTTTCAGATGCAACAGAAATTTTGCGGATTGGTCAATCCGTTCGCGAGATATGGCAGTTTGGAGGTAAGAAACGCTTGAGAAACTCAAAATTTTCGCAGTTCTGATGCTCGAAACGAATAACTAGAACGGCCTAGGGGAAAAGTACGCATAGTGTTGTAATCGGGCGAGTTTCTACTTTCAGATGCAACAGAAATTTTGCGGATTGGTCAATCCGTTCGCGAGATATGGCAGTTTGGAAGTAAGAAACGCTTGAGAAACTCAAAATTTTCACAGTTCTGATGCTCGAAACGAATAACTAGAACGGCCTAGGGGAAAAGTACGCATACCGTTGTAATCGGGCGAGTTTCTTCATTCAGATGCAACAGAAATTTTGCGGATTGGTCAATCCGTTCGCGAGATATGGCAGTTTGGAAGTAAGAAACGCTTGAGAAACTCAAAATTTTTGCAGTTCTGATGCTCGAAACGAATAACTAGGGCGGCCTAGGGGAAAAGTACGAACAGTGTTGTAATCGGGCGAGTTTCTACTTTCAGATGCAACAGAAATTTTGCGGATTGGTCAATCCGTTCGCGAGATAAGGCAGTTTGGAGGTAAGAAACGCTTGAGAAACTCAAAATTTTCGCAGTTCTGATGCTCGAAACGAATAACTAGAACGGCCTAGGGGAAAAGTACGAATAGTGTTGTAATCGGGCGAGTTTCTACTTTCAGATGCAACAGAAATTGTGCGGATTGGTCAATCCGTTCCCGAGATATGGCAGTTTGGAAGTAAGAAACGCTTGAGAAACTCAAAATTTTCGCAGTTCTGTTGCTCGAAACGAATAACTAGAACGGGCTAGGGGAAAAGTACGCATACAGTTGTAATCGGGCGAGTTTCTACTTTCAGATGCAACAGAAATTTTGCGGATTGGTAAATCCGTTCGCGAGACATGGCAGTTTGGATGTAAGAAACGCTTGAGAAACTCAAAATTTTCGCAGTTCTGATGCTCGAAGCGAATAACTAGAACGGCCTAGGGGAAAAGTACGCATAGTGTTGTAATCGGGCGAGTTTCTACTTTCAGATGCAACAGAAATTTTGCGGATTGGTCAATCCGTTCGCGAGATATGGCAGTTTGGAAGTAAGAAACGCTTGAGAAACTCAAAATTTTCACAGTTCTGATGCTCGAAACGAATAACTAGAACGGCCCAGGGGAAAAGTACGCATACCATTGTAATCGGGCGAGTTTCTACTTTCAGATGCAACAGAAATTTTGCGGATTGGTCAATCCGTTCGCGAGATATAGCAGTTTGGAAGTAAGAAACGCTTGAGAAACTCAAAATTTTTGCAGTTCTGATGCTCGAAACGAATAACTAGGGCGGCCTAGGGGAAAAGTACGCATAGTGTTGTAATCGTGCGAGTTTCTACTTTCAGATGCAACAGAAATTTTGCGGATTGGTCAATCCGTTCGCGAGATATGGCAGTTTGGATGTAAGAAACGCTTGAGAAACTCAACATTTTCGCAGTTCTGATGCTCGAAACGAATAACTAGAACGGCCTAGGGGAAAAGCACGCATACCGTTGTAATCGGGCTCGTTTCTACTTTCAGATGCAACAGAAATTCTGCGGATTGGTCAATCCGTTCGCGAGATATGGCAGTTTGTAGGGCAGAAACGCTTGAGAAACTCAAAATTTTCGCAGTTCTGATGCTCGAAACGAATAACTAGATCGGCCTAGGGGAAAAGTACGCATAGTGTTGTAATCGGGCGAGTTTCTACTTTCAGATGCAACAGAAATTTTGCGGATTGGTCAATCCGTTCGCGAGATATGGCAGTTTGGAAGTAAGAAACGCTTGAGAAACTCAAAATTTTCACAGTTCTGATGCTCGAAACGAATAACTAGAACGGCCTAGGGGAAAAGTACGAATAGTGTTGTAATCGGGCGAGTTTCTACTTTCAGATGCAACAGAAATTGTGCGGATTGGTCAATCCGTTCCCGAGATATGGCAGTTTGGAAGTAAGAAACGCTTGAGAAACTCAAAATTTTCGCAGTTCTGTTGCTCGAAACGAATAACTAGAACGGGCTAGGGGAAAAGTACGCATACAGTTGTAATCGGGCGAGTTTCTACTTTCAGATGCAACAGAAATTTTGCGGATTGGTAAATCCGTTCGCGAGATATGGCAGTTTGGATGTAAGAAACGCTTGAGAAACTCAAAATTTTCGCAGTTCTGATGCTCGAAACGAATAACTAGAACGGCCTAGGGGAAAAGTACGCATACCGTTGTAATCGGGCTCGCTTCTACTTTTAGATGCAACAGAAATTCTGCGGATTGGTCAATCCGTTCGCGAGATATGGCAGTTTGGATGTAAGAAACGCTTGAGAAACTCTAAATTTTCGCGGTTCTGATGCTCGAAACGAATAACAAGGACGGCCTAGGGGAAAAGTACACACACCGTTGTACTCGGGCGAGTTTCTATTTTCAGATGCAACAGAAATTTTGCGGATTGGTCAATCCGTTCGCGAGATATGGCAGTTTGGAGGTAAGAAACGCTCGAGAAACTCAAAATTTTCGCAGTTCTGATGCTCGACAAGCATAACTAGAACGGCCTAGGGGAAAAGTACCCATAGTGTTGTAATCGGGCGAGTTTCTACTTTCAGATGCAACAGAAATTTTGCGGATTGGTCAATCCGTTCGCGAGATATGGCAGTTTGGAGGTAAGAAACGCTCGAGAAACTCAAAATTTTCGCAGTTCTGATGCTCGAAACGAATAACTAGAACGGCCTAGGGGAAAAGTTCGCACACCGTTGTAATCGGGCGAGTTTCTACTTTCAGATGCAACAGAAATTGTGCGGATTGGTCAATCCGTTCCCGAGATATGGCAGTTTGGAAGTAAGAAACGCTTGAGAAACTCAAAATTTTCGCAGTTCTGTTGCTCGAAACGAATAACTAGAACGGGCTAGGGGAAAAGTACGCATACAGTTGTAATCGGGCGAGTTTCTACTTTCAGATGCAACAGAAATTTTGCGGATTGGTAAATCCGTTCGCGAGATATGGCAGTTTGGATGTAAGAAACGCTTGAGAAACTCAAAATTTTCGCAGTTCTGATGCTCGAAACGAATAACTTGAACGGCCTAGGGGAAAAGTACGCATACCGTTGTAATCGGGCTCGCTTCTACTTTTAGATGCAACAGAAATTCTGCGGATTGGTCAATCCGTTCGCGAGATATGGCAGTTTGGATGTAAGAAACGCTTGAGAAACTCTAAATTTTCGCGGTTCTGATGCTCGAAACGAATAACAAGGACGGCCTAGGGGAAAAGTACACACACCGTTGTACTCGGGCGAGTTTCTATTTTCAGATGCAACAGAAATTTTGCGGATTGGTCAATCCGTTCGCGAGATATGGCAGTTTGGAGGTAAGAAACGCTCGAGAAACTCAAAATTTTCGCAGTTCTGATGCTCGACAAGCATAACTAGAACGGCCTAGGGGAAAAGTACCCATAGTGTTGTAATCGGGCGAGTTTCTACTTTCAGATGCAACAGAAATTTTGCGGATTGGTCAATCCGTTCGCGAGATATGGCAGTTTGGAGGTAAGAAACGCTCGAGAAACTCAAAATTTTCGCAGTTCTGATGCTCGAAACGAATAACTAGAACGGCCTAGGGGAAAAGTTCGCACACCGTTGTAATCGGGCGAGTTTCTACTTTCAGATGCAACAGAAATTTTGCGGATTGGTCAATCCGTTCGCGAGATATGGCAGTTTGGAGGTAAGAAACGCTTGAGAAACTCAAAATTTTCGCAGTTCTGATGCTCGAAACGAATAACTAGAACGGCCTAGGGGAAAAGTACGCATAGTGTTGTAATCGGGCGAGTTTCTACTTTCAGATGCAACAGAAATTTTGCGGATTGGTCAATCCGTTCGCGAGATATGGCAGTTTGGAAGTAAGAAACGCTTGAGAAACTCAAAATTTTCACAGTTCTGATGCTCGAAACGAATAACTAGAACGGCCTAGGGGAAAAGTACGCATACCGTTGTAATCGGGCGAGTTTCTTCATTCAGATGCAACAGAAATTTTGCGGATTGGTCAATCCGTTCGCGAGATATGGCAGTTTGGAAGTAAGAAACGCTTGAGAAACTCAAAATTTTTGCAGTTCTGATGCTCGAAACGAATAACTAGGGCGGCCTAGGGGAAAAGTACGAACAGTGTTGTAATCGGGCGAGTTTCTACTTTCAGATGCAACAGAAATTTTGCGGATTGGTCAATCCGTTCGCGAGATAAGGCAGTTTGGAGGTAAGAAACGCTTGAGAAACTCAAAATTTTCGCAGTTCTGATGCTCGAAACGAATAACTAGAACGGGCTAGGGGAAAAGTACGCATACAGTTGTAATCGGGCGAGTTTCTACTTTCAGATGCATCAGAAATTTTGCGGATTGGACAATCCGTTCGCGAGATGTGGCAGTTTGTAGGTGAGAAACGCTTGAGAAACTCAAAATTTTCGCAGTTCTGATGCTCGAAACGAATAACTAGAACGGCCTAGGGGAAAAGTACGCATACCGTTGTAATCGGGCGAGTTTCTACCTTCAGATGCAACAGAAATTTTGCGGATTGGTCAATCCTTTCGCGAGATATGGCAGTTTGGAAGTAAGAAACGCTTGAGAAACTCAAAATTTTCGCAGTTCTGATGCTCGAAACGAATAACTAGAACGGCCTAGGGGAAAAGTGCGCATACCGTTGTAATCGGGCGAGTTTCTACTTTCAGATGCAACTGAAATTTTGCGGATTGGTCAATCCGTTCGCGCGATATAGCAGTTTGGAGGTAAGCAACGCTTGAGAAACCCAAAATTTTCGCAGTTCTGTTGCTCGAAACGAATAACTAGAACGGGCTAGGGGAAAAGTACGCACACCGTTGTAATCGGGCGAGTTTCTACTTTCAGATGCAACAGAAATTTTGCGGATTGGTCAATCCGTTCGCGAGATATGGCAGTTTGGAAGTAAGAAACGCTTGAGAAACTCAAAATTTTCACAGTTCTGATGCTCGAAACGAATAACTAGAACGGCCTAGGGGAAAAGTACGCATACCGTTGTAATCGGGCGAGTTTCTACATTCAGATGCAACAGAAATTTTGCGGATTGGTCAATCCGTTCGCGAGATATGGCAGTTTGGAGGTAAGAAACGCTCGAGAAACTCAAAATTTTCGCAGTTCTGATGCTCGACAAGCATAACTAGGACGGCCTAGGGGAAAAGTACCCATAGTGTTGTAATCGGGCGAGTTTCTACTTTCAGATGCAACAGAAATTTTGCGGATTGGTCAATCCGTTCGCGAGATATGGCAGTTTGGAGGTAAGAAACGCTCGAGAAACTCAAAATTTTCGCAGTTCTGATGCTCGAAACGAATAACTAGAACGGCCTAGGGGAAAAGTTCGCACACCGTTGTAATCGGGCGAGTTTCTACTTTCAGATGCAACAGAAATTTTGCGGATTGGTCAATCCGTTCGCGAGATATGGCAGTTTGGAGGTAAGAAACGCTTGAGAAACTCAAAATTTTCGCAGTTCTGATGCTCGAAACGAATAACTAGAACGGCCTAGGGGAAAAGTACGCATAGTGTTGTAATCGGGCGAGTTTCTACTTTCAGATGCAACAGAAATTTTGCGGATTGGTCAATCCGTTCGCGAGATATGGCAGTTTGGAAGTAAGAAACGCTTGAGAAACTCAAAATTTTCACAGTTCTGATGCTCGAAACGAATAACTAGAACGGCCTAGGGGAAAAGTACGCATACCGTTGTAATCGGGCGAGTTTCTTCATTCAGATGCAACAGAAATTTTGCGGATTGGTCAATCCGTTCGCGAGATATGGCAGTTTGGAAGTAAGAAACGCTTGAGAAACTCAAAATTTTTGCAGTTCTGATGCTCGAAACGAATAACTAGGGCGGCCTAGGGGAAAAGTACGAACAGTGTTGTAATCGGGCGAGTTTCTACTTTCAGATGCAACAGAAATTTTGCGGATTGGTCAATCCGTTCGCGAGATAAGGCAGTTTGGAGGTAAGAAACGCTTGAGAAACTCAAAATTTTCGCAGTTCTGATGCTCGAAACGAATAACTAGAACGGCCTAGGGGAAAAGTACGAATAGTGTTGTAATCGGGCGAGTTTCTACTTTCAGATGCAACAGAAATTGTGCGGATTGGTCAATCCGTTCCCGAGATATGGCAGTTTGGAAGTAAGAAACGCTTGAGAAACTCAAAATTTTCGCAGTTCTGTTGCTCGAAACGAATAACTAGAACGGGCTAGGGGAAAAGTACGCATACAGTTGTAATCGGGCGAGTTTCTACTTTCAGATGCAACAGAAATTTTGCGGATTGGTAAATCCGTTCGCGAGACATGGCAGTTTGGATGTAAGAAACGCTTGAGAAACTCAAAATTTTCGCAGTTCTGATGCTCGAAGCGAATAACTAGAACGGCCTAGGGGAAAAGTACGCATAGTGTTGTAATCGGGCGAGTTTCTACTTTCAGATGCAACAGAAATTTTGCGGATTGGTCAATCCGTTCGCGAGATATGGCAGTTTGGAAGTAAGAAACGCTTGAGAAACTCAAATTTTCACAGTTCTGATGCTCGAAACGAATAACTAGAACGGCCCAGGGGAAAAGTACGCATACCGTTGTAATCGGGCGAGTTTCTACTTTCAGATGCAACAGAAATTTTGCGGATTGGTCAATCCGTTCGCGAGATATGGCAGTTTGGAAGTAAGAAACGCTTGAGAAACTCAAAATTTTTGCAGTTCTGATGCTCGAAACGAATAACTAGGGCGGCTAGGGGAAAAGTACGCATAGTGTTGTAATCGTGCGAGTTTCTACTTTCAGATGCAACAGAAATTTTGCGGATTGGTCAATCCGTTCGCGAGATATGGCAGTGTGGATGTAAGAAACGCTTGAGAAACTCAACATTTTCGCAGTTCTGATGCTCGAAACGAATAACTAGAACGGCCTAGGGGAAAAGTACGCATACCCTTGTAATCGGGCTCGTTTCTACTTTCAGATGCAACAGAAATTCTGCGGATTGGTCAATCCGTTCGCGAGATATGGCAGTTTGGAGGGCAGAAACGCTTGAGAAACTCAAAATTTTCGCAGTTCTGATGCTCGAAACGAATAACTAGATCGGCCTAGGGGAAAAGTACGCATAGTGTTGTAATCGGGCGAGTTTCTACTTTCAGATGCAACAGAAATTTTGCGGATTGGTCAATCCGTTCGCGAGATATGGCAGTTTGGAAGTAAGAAACGCTTGAGAAACTCAAAATTTTCACAGTTCTGATGCTCGAAACGAATAACTAGAACGGCCTAGGGGAAAAGTACGCATACCGTTGTAATCGGGCTCGCTTCTACTTTTAGATGCAACAGAAATTCTGCGGATTGGTCAATCCGTTCGCGAGATATGGCAGTTTGGATGTAAGAAACGCTTGAGAAACTCTAAATTTTCGCGGTTCTGATGCTCGAAACGAATAACAAGGACGGCCTAGGGGAAAAGTGCACACACCGTTGTACTCGGGCGAGTTTCTATTTTCAGATGCAACAGAAATTTTGCGGATTGGTCAATCCGTTCGCGAGATATGGCAGTTTGGAGGTAAGCAACGCTTGAGAAACTCAAAATTTTCGCAGTTCTGTTGCTCGAAACGAATAACTAGAACGGGCCAGGGGAAAAGTACGCATACAGTTGTAATCGGGCGAGTTTCTACTTTCAGATGCATCAGAAATTTTGCGGATTGGACAATCCGTTCGCGAGATGTGGCAGTTTGTAGGTGAGAAACGCTTGAGAAACTCAAAATTTTCGCAGTTCTGATGCTCGAAACGAATAACTAGAACGGCCTAGGGGAAAAGTACGCATAGTGTTGTAATCGGGCGAGTTTCTACTTTCAGATGCAACAGAAATTTTGCGGATTGGTCAATCCGTTCGCGAGATATGGCAGTTTGGAGGTAAGAAACGCTCGAGAAACTCAAAATTTTCGCAGTTCTGATGCTCGAAACAAATAACTAGAACGGCCTAGGGGAAAAGTTCGCACACCGTTGTAATCGGGCGAGTTTCTACTTTCAGATGCAACAGAAATTTTGCGGATTGGTCAATCCGTTCGCGAGATATGGCAGTTTGGAGGTAAGAAACGCTTGAGAAACTCAAAATTTTCGCAGTTCTGATGCTCGAAACGAATAACTAGGGCGGCCTAGGGGAAAAGTACGCATAGTGTTGTAATCGGGCTAGTTTCTACTTTCAGATGCAACAGAAATTTTGCGGATTGGTCAATCCGTTCGCGAGATATGGCAGTTTGGAAGTAAGAAACGCTTGAGAAACTCAAAATTTTCGCAGTTCTGTTGCTCGAAACGAATAACTAGAACGGGCTAGGGGAAAAGTACGCATACAGTTGTAATCGGGCGAGTTTCTACTTTCAGATGCAACAGAAATTTTGTGGATTGGTAAATCCGTTCGCGAGATATGGCAGTTTGGATGAAAGAAACGCTTGAGAAACTCAAAATTTTCGCAGTTCTGATGCTCGAAACGAATAACTAGAACGGCCTAGGGGAAAAGTACGCATAGTGTTGTAATCGGGCGAGTTTCTACTTTCAGATGCAACAGAAATTTTGCAGATTGGTCAATCCGTTCGCGAGATATGGCAGTTTGGAAGTAAGAAACGCTTGAGAAACTCAAAATTTTCACAGTTCTGATGCTCTAAACGAATAACTAGAACGGCCTAGGGGAAAAGTACGAATAGTGTTGTAATCGGGCGAGTTTCTACTTTCAGATGCAACAGAAATTGTGCGGATTGGTCAATCCGTTCGCGAGATGTGGCAGTTTGTAGGTGAGAAACGCTTGAGAAACTCAAAATTTTCGCAGTTCTGATGCTCGAAACGAATAACTAGAACGGCCTAGGGGAAAAGTACGCATACCGTTGTAATCGGGCGAGTTTCTACCTTCAGATGCAACAGAAATTTTGCGGATTGGTCAATCCTTTCGCGAGATATGGCAGTTTGGAAGTAAGAAACGCTTGAGAAACTCAAAATTTTCGCAGTTCTGATGCTCGAAACGAATAACTAGAACGGCCTAGGGGAAAAGTGCGCATACCGTTGTAATCGGGCGAGTTTCTACTTTCAGATGCAACTGAAATTTTGCGGATTGGTCAATCCGTTCGCGAGATATGGCAGTTTGGAAGTAAGAAACGCTTGAGAAACTCAAAATTTTCGCAGTTCTGATGCTCGAAACGAATAACTAGAACGGCCTAGGGGAAAAGTACGCATAGTGTTGTAATCGGGCGAGTTTCTACTTTCAGATGCAACAGAAATTTTGCAGATTGGTCAATCCGTTCGCGAGATATGGCAGTTTGGAAGTAAGAAACGCTTGAGAAACTCAAAATTTTCACAGTTCTGATGCTCTAAACGACTAACTAGAACAGCCTAGGGGAAAAGTACGAGTAGTGTTGTAATCGGGCGAGTTTCTACTTTCAGATGCAACAGAAATTGTGCGGATTGGTCAATCCGTTCGCGAGATGTGGCAGTTTGTAGGTGAGAAACGCTTGAGAAACTCAAAATTTTCGCAGTTCTGATGCTCGAAACGAATAACTAGAACGGCCTAGGGGAAAAGTACGCATACCGTTGTAATCGGGCGAGTTTCTACCTTCAGATGCAACAGAAATTTTGCGGATTGGTCAATCCTTTCGCGAGATATGGCAGTTTGGAAGTAAGAAACGCTTGAGAAACTCAAAATTTTCGCAGTTCTGATGCTCGAAACGAATAACTAGAACGGCCTAGGGGAAAAGTACGCATACAGATGTAATCGGGCGAATCTCTACTTTCAGATGCAACAGAAATTTTGCGGATTGGTCAATCCGTTCGCGAGATATGGCAGTTTGGAGGTAAGAAACGCTCGAGAAACTCAAAATTTTCGCAGTTCTGATGCTCGACAAGCATAACTAGAACGGCCTAGGGGAAAAGTACGCATAGTGTTGTAATCGGGCGAGTTTCTACTTTCAGATGCAACAGAAATTTTGCGGATTGGTCAATCCGTTCGCGAGATATGGCAGTTTGGAAGTAAGAAACGCTTGAGAAACTCAAAATTTTCACAGTTCTGATGCTCGAAACGAATAACTAGAACGGCCTAGGGGAAAGGTACGAATAGTGTTGTAATCGGGCGAGTTTCTACTTTCAGATGCAACAGAAATTGTGCGGATTGGTCAATCCGTTCCCGAGATATGGCAGTTTGGAAGTAAGAAACGCTTGAGAAACTCAAAATTTTCGCAGTTCTGTTGCTCGAAACGAATAACCAGAACGGGCTAGGGGAAAAGTACGCATACAGTTGTAATCGGGCGAGTTTCTACTTCCAGATGCAACAGAAATTTTGCGGATTGGTAAATCCGTTCGCGAGATATGGCAGTTTGGATGTAAGAAACGCTTGAGAAACTCAAAATTTTCGCAGTTCTGATGCTCGAAACGAATAACTAAAACGGCCTAGGGGAAAAGTACGCATACCGTTGTAATCGGGCTCGCTTCTACTTTTAGATGCAACAGAAATTCTGCGGATTGGACAATCCGTTCGCGAGATATGGCAGTTTGGATGTAAGAAACGCTTGAGAAACTCTAAATTTTCGCGGTTCTGATGCTCGAAACGAATAACAAGGGCGGCCTAGGGGAAAAGTACACACACCGTTGTACTCGGGCGAGTTTCTATTTTCAGATGCAACAGAAATTTTGCGGATTGGTCAATCCGTTCGCGAGATATGGCAGTTTGGAGGTAAGCAACGCTTGAGAAACTCAAAATTTTCACAGTTCTGATGCTCGAAACGAATAACTAGAACGGCCTAGGGGAAAAGTACGAATAGTGTTGTAATCGGGCGAGTTTCTACTTTCAGATGCATCAGAAATTTTGCGGATTGGACAATCCGTTCGCGAGATGTGGCAGTTTGTAGGTGAGAAACGCTTGAGAAACTCAAAATTTTCGCAGTTCTGATGCTCGAAACGAATAACTAGAACGGCCTAGGGGAAAAGTACGCATAGTGTTGTAATCGGGCTAGTTTCTACTTTCAGATGCAACAGAAATTTTGCGGATTGGTCAATCCGTTCGCGAGATATGGCAGTTTGGAAGTAAGAAACGCTTTAGAAACTCAAAATTTTCACACTTCTGATGCTCGAAACGAATAACTAGAACGGCCTAGGGGAAAAGTACGAATAGTGTTGTAATCGGGCGAGTTTCTACTTTCAGATGCAACAGAAATTGTGCGGATTGGTCAATCCGTTCCCGAGATATGGCAGTTTGGAAGTAAGAAACGCTTGAGAAACTCAAAATTTTCGCAGTTCTGATACTCGAAACGAATAACTAGGGCGGCCTAGGGGAAAAGTACGCATAGTGTTGTAATCGGGCTAGTTTCTACTTTCAGATGCAACAGAAATTTTGCGGATTGGTCAATCCGTTCGCGAGACATGGCAGTTTGGAAGTAAGAAACGCTTGAGAAACTCAAAATTTTCGCAGTTCTGTTGCTCGAAACGAATAACTAGAACGGGCTAGGGGAAAAGTACGCATACAGTTGTAATCGGGCGAGTTTCTACTTTCAGATGCAACAGAAATTTTGTGGATTGGTAAATCCGTTCGCGAGATATGGCAGTTTGGATGTAAGAAACGCTTGAGAAACTCAAAATTTTCGCAGTTCTGATGCTCGAAACGAATAACTAGAACGGCCTAGGGGAAAAGTACGCATAGTGTTGTAATCGGGCGAGTTTCTACTTTCAGATGCAACAGAAATTTTGCAGATTGGTCAATCCGTTCGCGAGATATGGCAGTTTGGAAGTAAGAAACGCTTGAGAAACTCAAAATTTTCACAGTTCTGATGCTCTAAACGAATAACTAGAACGGCCTAGGGGAAAAGTACGCATAGTGTTGTAATCGGGCGAGTTTCTACTTTCAGATGCAACAGAAATTTTGCGGATTGGTCAATCCGTTCGCGAGATATGGCAGTTTGGAGGTAAGAAACGCTTGAGAAACTCAAAATTTTCGCAGTTCTGATGCTCGAAACGAATAACTAGAACGGCCTAGGGGAAAAGTACGCATAGTGTTGTAATCGGGCGAGTTTCTACTTTCAGATGCAACAGAAATTTTGCGGATTGGTCAATCAGTTCGCGAGATATGGCAGTTTGGAAGTAAGAAACGCTTGAGAAACTCAAAATTTTCACAGTTCTGATGCTCGAAACGAATA
The DNA here is from genome assembly GCF_051014685.1 of Ptiloglossa arizonensis. Classification (NCBI taxonomy): domain Eukaryota; kingdom Metazoa; phylum Arthropoda; class Insecta; order Hymenoptera; family Colletidae; genus Ptiloglossa; species Ptiloglossa arizonensis. The sequence goes on along the minus strand of NW_027478453.1, from coordinate 1,291,309 downwards.
ACCAGAACGGCCTAGGGGAAAAGTACGCATAGTGTTGTAATCGGGCTAGTTTCTACTTTCAGATGCAACAGAAATTTTGCGGATTGGTCAATCCGTTCGCGAGATATGGCAGTTTGGAAGTAAGAAACGCTTGAGAAACTCAAAATTTTCGCAGTTCTGTTGCTCGAAACGAATAACTAGAACGGGCTAGGGGAAAAGTACGCATACAGTTGTAATCGGGCGAGTTTCTACTTTCAGATGCAACAGAAATTTTGTGGATTGGTAAATCCGTTCGCGAGATATGGCAGTTTGGATGTAAGAAACGCTTGAGAAACTCAAAATTTTCGCAGTTCTGATGCTCGAAACGAATAACTAGAACGGCCTAGGGGAAAAGTACGCATAGTGTTGTAATCGGGCGAGTTTCTACTTTCAGATGCAACAGAAATTTTGCAGATTGGTCAATCCGTTCGCGAGATATGGCAGTTTGGAAGTAAGAAACGCTTGAGAAACTCAAAATTTTCACAGTTCTGATGCTCTAAACGAATAACTAGAACGGCCTAGGGGAAAAGTACGAATAGTGTTGTTATCGGGCGAGTTTCTACTTTCAGATGCAACAGAAATTGTGCGGATTGGTCAATCCGTTCGCGAGATATGGCAGTTTGGAAGTAAGAAACGCTTGAGAAACTCAAAATTTTCGCAGTTCTGATGCTCGAAACGAATAACTAGAACGGCCTAGGGGAAAAGTGCGCATACCGTTGTAATCGGGCGAGTTTCTACTTTCAGATGCAACTGAAATTTTGCGGATTGGTCAATCCGTTCGCGCGATATAGCAGTTTGGTGGTAAGCAACGCTTGAGAAACTCAAAATTTTCGCAGTTCTGTTGCTCGAAACGAATAACTAGAACGGGCTAGGGGAAAAGTACGCATACAGTTGTAATCGGGCGAATCTCTACTTTCAGATGCAACAGAAATTTTGCGGATTGGTCAATCCGTTCGCGAGATATGGCAGTTTGGAGGTAAGAAACGCTCGAGAAACTCAACATTTTCGCAGTTCTGATGCTCGACAAGCATAACAAGAACGGCCTAGGGGAAAAGTACGCATAGTGTTGTAATCGGGCGAGTTTCTACTTTCAGATGCAACTGAAATTTTGCGGATTGGTCAATCCGTTCGCGCGATATAGCAGTTTGGAGGTAAGCAACGCTTGAGAAACTCAAAATTTTCGCAGTTCTGTTGCTCGAAACGAATAACTAGAACGGCCTAGGGGAAAAGTACGCATACCGTTGTAATCGGGCGAGTTTCTACTTTCAGATGCAACAGAAATTTTGCGGATTGGTCAATCCGTTCGCGAGATATGGCAGTTTGGAAGTAAGAAACGCTTGAGAAACTCAAAATTTTTGCAGTTCTGATGCTCGAAACGAATAACTAGGGCGGCCTAGGGGAAAAGAACGCACAGTGTTGTAATCGGGCGAGTTTCTACTTTCAGATGCAACAGAAATTTTGCGGATTGGTCAATCCGTTCGCGAGATAAGGCAGTTTGGAGGTAAGAAACGCTTGAGAAACTCAAAATTTTCGCAGTTCTGATGCTCGAAACGAATAACTAGAACGGCCTAGGGGAAAAGTACGAATAGTGTTGTAATCGGGCGAGTTTCTACTTTCAGATGCAACAGAAATTGTGCGGATTGGTCAATCCGTTCCCGAGATATGGCAGTTTGGAAGTAAGAAACGCTTGAGAAACTCAAAATTTTCGCAGTTCTGTTGCTCGAAACGAATAACTAGAACGGGCTAGGGGAAAAGTACGCATACAGTTATAATCGGGCGAGTTTCTACTTTCAGATGCAACAGAAATTTTGCGGATTGGTAAATCCGTTCGCGAGATATGGCAGTTTGGATGTAAGAAACGCTTGAGAAACTCAAAATTTTCGCAGTTCTGATGCTCGAAACGAATAACTAGAACGGCCTAGGGGAAAAGTACGCATAGTGTTGTAATCGGGCCAGTTTCTACTTTCAGATGCAACAGAAATTTTGCGAATTGGTCAATCCGTTCGCGAGAAATGGCAGTTTGGAGGTAAGAAACGCTCGAGAAACTCAAAATTTTCGCAGTTCTGATGCTCGACAAGCATAGCTAGAACGGCCTAGGGGAAAAGTACGCACACCGTTGTAATCGGGCGAGTTTCTACTTTCAGATGCAACAGAAATTTTGCGGATTGGTCAATCCGTTCGCGAGTTATGGCAGTTTGGAGGTAAGAAAAGCTTGAGAAACTCAAAATTTGCGCAGTTCTGATGCTCGAAACGAATAACTAGAACGGCCTAGGGGAAAAGTACGCATAGTGTTGTAATCGGGCGAGTTTCTACTTTCAGATGCAACAGAAATTTTGCGGATTGGTCAATCCGTTCGCGAGTTATGGCAGTTTGGAGGTAAGAAACGCTTGAGAAACTCAAAATTTTCGCAGTTCTGATGCTCGAAACGAATAACTAGAACGGCCTAGGGGAAAAGTACGCATAGTGTTGTAATCGGGCGAGTTTCTACTTTCAGATGCAACAGAAATTTTGCGGATTGGTCAATCCGTTCGCGAGATATGGCAGTTTGGAAGTAAGAAACGCTTGAGAAACTCAAAATTTTCGCAGTTCTAATGCTCGAACGAGTAACTAGAACGGCCTAGGGGAAAAGTACGCATAGTGTTGTAATCGGGCAAGTTTCTACTTTCAGATGCAACAGAAATTTTGCGGATTGGTCAGTCCGTTCGCGAGTTATGGCAGTTTGGAGGTAAGAAACGCTGGAGAAACTCAAAATTTTCGCAGTTCTGATGCTCGAAACGAATAACTAGAACGGCCTAGGAGAAAAGTACGCATAGTATTGTAATCGGGCGAGTTTCTACTTTCAGATGCAACAGAAATTTTGCGGATTGGTCAATCCGTTCGCGAGATATGGCAGTTTGGAGGTAAGAAACGCTTGAGAAACTCAAAATTTTCGCAGTTCTGATGCTCAAAACGAATAACTAGAACGGCCTAGGGGAAAAGTACGCATAGTGTTGATATGGGGCGAGTTTCTACTTTCAGATGCAACAGAAATTTTGCGTATTGGTCAATCCGTTCGCGAGTTATGGCAGTTTGGAGGTAAGAAACGCTTGAGAAACACAAAATTTTCGCAGTTCTGATGCTCGAAACGAATAACTAGAACGGCCTAGGGGAAATGTACGCATAGTATTGTAATCGGGCGAGTTTCTACTTTCAGATGCAACAGAAATTTTGCGGATTGGTCAATCCGTTCGCGAGATATGGCAGTTTGGATGTAAGAAACGCTTGAGAAACTCAAAATTTTCGCAGTTCTGATGCTCGAAACGAATAACTAGAACTGCCTAGGGGAAAAGTACGCATAGTGTTGTAATCGGGCGAGTTTCTACTTTCAGATGCAACAGAAATTTTGCGGATTGGTCAATCCGTTCGCGAGATATGGCAGTTTGGAGGTAAGAAACGCTCGAGAAACTCAAAATTTTCGCAGTTCTGATGCTCGAAACGAATAACTAGAACGGCCTAGGGGAAAAGTACGCACACCGTTGCAATCGGGCGAGTTTCTACTTTCTGATGCAACAGAAATTTTGCGGATTGGTCAATCCGTTCGCGAGATATGGCAGTTTGGATGTAAGCAACGCTTGAAAAACTCAAAATTTTCGCAGTTCTGTTGCTCGAAACGAATAACTAGAACGGGCTAGGGGAAAAGTACGCACACCGTTGTAATCGGGCGAGTTTCTACTTTCAGATGCAACAGAAATTTTGCGGATTGGTCAATCCGTTCGCGAGTTATGGCAGTTTGGAGGTAAGAAACGCTTGAGAAACTCAAAATTTTCGCAATTCTGATGCTCGAAACGAATAACTAGAACGGCTTAGGGGAAAAGTACGCATAGTGTTGTAATCGGGCGAGTTTCTACTTCCAGATGCAACAGAAATTTTGCGGATTGGTCAATCCGTTCGCGAGATATGGCAGTTTGGAAGTAAGAAACGCTTGAGAAACTCAAAATTTTCGCAGTTCTGATGCTCGAAACGAATAACTAGAACGGCCTAGGGGAAAAGTACGCACAGTGTTGTAGTCGGGGGAGTTTCTACTTTCAGATGCAACAGAAATTTTGCGGATTGGTCAATCCGTTCGCGAGATAAGGCAGTTTGGAGGTAAGAAACGCTTGAGAAACTCAAAATTTTCGCAGTTCTGATGCTCGAAACGAATAACTAGAACGGCCTAGGGGAAAAGTACGAATAGTGTTGTAATCAGGCGAGTTTCTACTTTCAGATGCAACAGAAATTTTGCGAATTGGTCAATCCGTTCGCGAGAAATGGCAGTTTGGAGGTAAGAAACGCTCGAGAAACTCAAAATTTTCGCAGTTCTGATGCTCGACAAGCATAACTAGAACGGCCTAGGGGAAAAGTACGCACACCGTTGTAATCGGGCGAGTTTCTACTTTCAGATGCAACAGAAATTTTGCGGATTGGTCAATCCGTTCGCGAGATATGGCAGTTTGGAGGTAAGCAACGCTTGAAAAACTCAAATTTTCGCAGTTCTGTTGCTCGAAACGAATAACTAGAACGGCCTAGGGGAAAAGTACGCATAGTGTTGTAATCGGGCAAGTTTCTACTTTCAGATGCAACAGAAATTTTGCGGATTGGTCAGTCCGTTCGCGAGTTATGGCAGTTTGGAGGTAAGAAACGCTGGAGAAACTCAAAATTTTCGCAGTTCTGATGCTCGAAACGAATAACTAGAACGGCCTAGGAGAAAAGTACGCATAGTATTGTAATCGGGCGAGTTTCTACTTTCAGATGCAACAGAAATTTTGCGGATTGGTCAATCCGTTCGCGAGATATGGCAGTTTGGAGGTAAGAAACGCTTGAGAAACTCAAAATTTTCGCAGTTCTGATGCTCAAAACGAATAACTAGAACGGCCTAGGGGAAAAGTACGCATAGTGTTGATATGGGGCGAGTTTCTACTTTCAGATGCAACAGAAATTTTGCGTATTGGTCAATCCGTTCGCGAGTTATGGCAGTTTGGAGGTAAGAAACGCTTGAGAAACACAAAATTTTCGCAGTTCTGATGCTCGAAACGAATAACTAGAACGGCCTAGGGGAAATGTACGCATAGTATTGTAATCGGGCGAGTTTCTACTTTCAGATGCAACAGAAATTTTGCGGATTGGTCAATCCGTTCGCGAGATATGGCAGTTTGGATGTAAGAAACGCTTGAGAAACTCAAAATTTTCGCAGTTCTGATGCTCGAAACGAATAACTAGAACTGCCTAGGGGAAAAGTACGCATAGTGTTGTAATCGGGCGAGTTTCTACTTTCAGATGCAACAGAAATTTTGCGGATTGGTCAATCCGTTCGCGAGATATGGCAGTTTGGAGGTAAGAAACGCTCGAGAAACTCAAAATTTTCGCAGTTCTGATGCTCGAAACGAATAACTAGAACGGCCTAGGGGAAAAGTACGCACACCGTTGCAATCGGGCGAGTTTCTACTTTCTGATGCAACAGAAATTTTGCGGATTGGTCAATCCGTTCGCGAGATATGGCAGTTTGGATGTAAGCAACGCTTGAAAAACTCAAAATTTTCGCAGTTCTGCTGCTCGAAACGAATAACTAGAACGGGCTAGGGGAAAAGTACGCACACCGTTGTAATCGGGCGAGTTTCTACTTTCAGATGCAACAGAAATTTTGCGGATTGGTCAATCCGTTCGCGAGTTATGGCAGTTTGGAGGTAAGAAACGCTTGAGAAACTCAAAATTTTCGCAATTCTGATGCTCGAAACGAATAACTAGAACGGCTTAGGGGAAAAGTACGCATAGTGTTGTAATCGGGCGAGTTTCTACTTCCAGATGCAACAGAAATTTTGCGGATTGGTCAATCCGTTCGCGAGATATGGCAGTTTGGAAGTAAGAAACGCTTGAGAAACTCAAAATTTTCGCAGTTCTGATGCTCGAAACGAATAACTAGAACGGCCTAGGGGAAAAGTACGCACAGTGTTGTAGTCGGGGGAGTTTCTACTTTCAGATGCAACAGAAATTTTGCGGATTGGTCAATCCGTTCGCGAGATAAGGCAGTTTGGAGGTAAGAAACGCTTGAGAAACTCAAAATTTTCGCAGTTCTGATGCTCGAAACGAATAACTAGAACGGCCTAGGGGAAAAGTACGAATAGTGTTGTAATCAGGCGAGTTTCTACTTTCAGATGCAACAGAAATTTTGCGAATTGGTCAATCCGTTCGCGAGAAATGGCAGTTTGGAGGTAAGAAACGCTCGAGAAACTCAAAATTTTCGCAGTTCTGATGCTCGACAAGCATAACTAGAACGGCCTAGGGGAAAAGTACGCACACCGTTGTAATCGGGCGAGTTTCTACTTTCAGATGCAACAGAAATTTTGCGGATTGGTCAATCCGTTCGCGAGATATGGCAGTTTGGAGGTAAGCAACGCTTGAAAAACTCAAAATTTTCGCAGTTCTGTTGCTCGAAACGAATAACTAGAACGGCCTAGGGGAAAAGTACGCATAGTGTTGTAATCGGGCAAGTTTCTACTTTCAGATGCAACAGAAATTTTGCGGATTGGTCAGTCCGTTCGCGAGTTATGGCAGTTTGGAGGTAAGAAACGCTGGAGAAACTCAAAATTTTCGCAGTTCTGATGCTCGAAACGAATAACTAGAACGGCCTAGGAGAAAAGTACGCATCGTATTGTAATCGGGCGAGTTTCTACTTTCAGATGCAACAGAAATTTTGCGGATTGGTCAATCCGTTCGCGAGATATGGCAGTTTGGAGGTAAGAAACGCTTGAGAAACTCAAAATTTTCGCAGTTCTGATGCTCAAAACGAATAACTAGAACGGCCTAGGGGAAAAGTACGCATAGTGTTGATATGGGGCGAGTTTCTACTTTCAGATGCAACAGAAATTTTGCGTATTGGTCAATCCGTTCGCGAGTTATGGCAGTTTGGAGGTAAGAAACGCTTGAGAAACACAAAATTTTCGCAGTTCTGTGCTCGAAACGAATAACTAGAACGGCCTAGGGGAAATGTACGCATAGTATTGTAATCGGGCGAGTTTCTACTTTCAGATGCAACAGAAATTTTGCGGATTGGTCAATCCGTTCGCGAGATATGGCAGTTTGGATGTAAGAAACGCTTGAGAAACTCAAATTTTCGCAGTTCTGATGCTCGAAACGAATAACTAGAACTGCCTAGGGGAAAAGTACGCATAGTGTTGTAATCGGGCGAGTTTCTACTTTCAGATGCAACAGAAATTTTGCGGATTGGTCAATCCGTTCGCGAGATATGGCAGTTTGGAGGTAAGAACCGCTCGAGAAACTCAAAATTTTCGCAGTTCTGATGCTCGACAAGCATAACTAGAACGGCCTAGGGGAAAAGTACGCACACCGTTGCAATCGGGCGAGTTTCTACTTTCTGATGCAAAAGAAATTTTGCGGATTGGTCAATCCGTTCGCGAGTTATGGCAGTTTGGAGGTAAGAAACGCTTGAGAAACTCAAAATTTTCGCAATTCTGATGCTCGAAACGAATAACTAGAACGGCTTAGGGGAAAAGTACGCATAGTGTTGTAATCGGGCGAGTTTCTACTTCCAGATGCAACAGAAATTTTGCGGATTGGTCAATCCGTTCGCGAGATATGGCAGTTTGGAAGTAAGAAACGCTTGAGAAACTCAAAATTTTCGCAGTTCTGATGCTCGAAACGAATAACTAGAACGGCCTAGGGGAAAAGTACGCACAGTGTTGTAGTCGGGGGAGTTTCTACTTTCAGATGCAACAGAAATTTTGCGGATTGGTCAATCCGTTCGCGAGATAAGGCAGTTTGGAGGTAAGAAACGCTTGAGAAACTCAAAATTTTCGCAGTTCTGATGCTCGAAACGAATAACTAGAACGGCCTAGGGGAAAAGTACGAATAGTGTTGTAATCAGGCGAGTTTCTACTTTCAGATGCAACAGAAATTTTGCGAATTGGTCAATCCGTTCGCGAGAAATGGCAGTTTGGAGGTAAGAAACGCTCGAGAAACTCAAAATTTTCGCAGTTCTGATGCTCGACAAGCATAACTAGAACGGCCTAGGGGAAAAGTACGCACACCGTTGTAATCGGGCGAGTTTCTACTTTCAGATGCAACAGAAATTTTGCGGATTGGTCAATCCGTTCGCGAGATATGGCAGTTTGGAAGTAAGAAACGCTTGAGAAACTCAAAATTTTCGCAGTTCTGATGCTCGAAACGAATAACTAGAACGGCCTAGGGGAAAAGTACGCATAGTGTTGTAGTCGGGGGAGTTTCTACTTTCAGATGCAACAGAAATTTTGCGGATTGGTCAATCCGTTCGCGAGATATGGCAGTTTGGAGGTAAGAAACGCTCGAGAAACTCAAAATTTTCGCAGTTCTGATGCTCGACAAGCATAACTAGAACGGCCTAGGGGAAAAGTACGCACACCGTTGTAATCGGGCGAGTTTCTACTTTCAGATGCAAGAGGAATTTTGCGGATTGGTCAATCCGTTCGCGAGTTATGGCAGTTTGGAGGTAAGAAACGCTTGAGAAACTCAAAATTTTCGCAGTTCTGATGCTCGAAACGAATAACTAGAACGGCCTAGGGGAAAAGTACGCATAGTGTTGTAATCGGGCGAGTTTCTACTTTCAGATGCAACAGAAATTTTGCGGATTGGTCAATCCGTTCGCGAGATATGGCAGTTTGGAAGTAAGAAACGCTTGAGAAACTCAAAATTTTCGCAGTTCTGATGCTCGAAACGAATAACTAGAACGGCCTAGGGGAAAAGTACGCATAGTGTTGTAGTCGGGGGAGTTTCTACTTTCAGATGCAACAGAAATTTTGCGGATTGGTCAATCCGTTCGCGAGATATGGCAGTTTGGAGGTAAGAAACGCTCGAGAAACTCAAAATTTTCGCAGTTCTGATGCTCGACAAGCATAACTAGAACGGCCTAGGGGAAAAGTACGCACACCGTTGTAATCGGGCGAGTTTCTACTTTCAGATGCAAGAGGAATTTTGCGGATTGGTCAATCCGTTCGCGAGATATGGCAGTTTGGAGGTAAGCAACGCTTGAATTACTCAAAATTTTCGCAGTTCTGTTGCCCGAAACGAATAACTAGAACGGGCTAGGGGAAAAGTACGCATACAGTTGTAATCGGGCGAGTTTCTACTTTCAGATGCAACAGAAATTTTGCGGATTGGTCAATCCGTTCGCGAGATATGGCAGTTTGGAGGTAAGAAACGCTCGAGAAACTCAAAATTTTCGCAGTTCTGATGCTCGACAAGCATAACTAGAACGGCCTAGGGGAAAAGTACGCACACCGTTGTAATCGGGCGAGTTTCTACTTTCAGATGCAAGAGGAATTTTGCGGATTGGTCAATCCGTTCGCGAGTTATGGCAGTTTGGAGGTAAGAAACGCTTGAGAAACTCAAAATTTTCGCAGTTCTGATGCTCGAAACGAATAACTAGAACGGCCTAGGGGAAAAGTACGCATAGTGTTGTAATCGGGCGAGTTTCTACTTTCAGATGCAACAGAAATTTTGCGGATTGGTCAATCCGTTCGCGAGATATGGCAGTTTGGAAGTAAGAAACGCTTGAGAAACTCAAAATTTTCGCAGTTCTGATGCTCGAAACGAATAACTAGAACGGCCTAGGGGAAAAGTACGCATAGTGTTGTAGTCGGGGGAGTTTCTACTTTCAGATGCAACAGAAATTTTGCGGATTGGTCAATCCGTTCGCGAGATATGGCAGTTTGGAGGTAAGAAACGCTCGAGAAACTCAAAATTTTCGCAGTTCTGATGCTCGACAAGCATAACTAGAACGGCCTAGGGGAAAAGTACGCATACAGTTGTAATCGGGCGAGTTTCTACTTTCAGATGCAACAGAAATTTTGCGGATTGGTCAATCCGTTCGCGAGAAATGGCAGTTTGGAGGTAAGAAACGCTCGAGAAACTCAAAATTTTCGCAGTTCTGATGCTCGACAAGCATAACTAGAACGGCCTAGGGGAAAAGTACGCACACCGTTGTAATCGGGCGAGTTTCTACTTTCAGATGCAACAGAAATTTTGCGGATTGGTCAATCCGTTCGCGAGATATGGCAGTTTGGAGGTAAGCAACGCTTGAAAAACTCAAAATTTTCGCAGTTCTGTTGCTCGAAACGAATAACTAGAACGGGCTAGGGGAAAAGTACGCACACCGTTGTAATCGGGCGAGTTTCTACTTTCAGATGCAACAGAAATTTTGCGGATTGGTCAATCCGTTCGCGAGATATGGCAGTTTGGAAGTAAGAAACGCTTGAGAAACTCAAAATTTTCGCAGTTCTGATGCTCGAAACGAATAACTAGAACGGCCTAGGGGAAAAGTACGCATAGTGTTGTAGTCGGGGGAGTTTCTACTTTCAGATGCAACAGAAATTTTGCGGATTGGTCAATCCGTTCGCGAGATATGGCAGTTTGGAGGTAAGAAACGCTCGAGAAACTCAAAATTTTCGCAGTTCTGATGCTCGACAAGCATAACTAGAACGGCCTAGGGGAAAAGTACGCACACCGTTGTAATCGGGCGAGTTTCTACTTTCAGATGCAAGAGGAATTTTGCGGATTGGTCAATCCGTTCGCGAGTTATGGCAGTTTGGAGGTAAGAAACGCTTGAGAAACTCAAAATTTTCGCAGTTCTGATGCTCGAAACGAATAACTAGAACGGCCTAGGGGAAAAGTACGCATAGTGTTGTAATCGGGCGAGTTTCTACTTTCAGATGCAACAGAAATTTTGCGGATTGGTCAATCCGTTCGCGAGATATGGCAGTTTGGATGTAAGAAACGCTTGAGAAACTCAAAATTTTCGCAGTTCTGATGCTCGAAACGAATAACTAGAACGGCCTAGGGGAAAAGTACGCATAGTGTTGTAGTCGGGGGAGTTTCTACTTTCAGATGCAACAGAAATTTTGCGGATTGGTCTATCCGTTCGCGAGATATGGCAGTTTGGAGGTAAGAAACGCTCGAGAAACTCAAAATTTTCGCAGTTCTGATGCTCGACAAGCATAACTAGAACGGCCTAGGGGAAAAGTACGCACACCGTTGTAATCGGGCGAGTTTCTACTTTCAGATGCAAGAGGAATTTTGCGGATTGGTCAATCCGTTCGCGAGATATGGCAGTTTGGAGGTAAGCAACGCTTGAATTACTCAAAATTTTCGCAGTTCTGTTGCCCGAAACGAATAACTAGAACGGGCTAGGGGAAAAGTACGCATACAGTTGTAATCGGGCGAGTTTCTACTTTCAGATGCAACAGAAATTTTGCGGATTGGTCAATCCGTTCGCGAGTTATGGCAGTTTGGAGGTAAGAAACGCTTGAGAAACTCAAAATTTTCGCAGTTCTGATGCTCGACAAGCATAACTAGAACGGTCTAGGGGAAAAGTACGCATACCGTTGAAATCGGGCGACTTTCTACTTTCAGATGCAAAAGAAATTTTGCGGATTGGTCAATCCGTTCGCGGGATATGGCAGTTTGGATGTAAGAAACGGTTGAGAAACTCAAAAGTATCACAGTTCTGATGCACGAAACGAATAACTAGAACCGCCTAGGGGAAAAGTACGCATAGTATTGTAATCGGGCGAGTTTCTACTTTCAGATGCAACAGAAATTTTGCGGATTGGTCAATCCGTTCGCGAGATATGGCAGTTTGGAGGTAAGAAACGCTTGAGAAACTCAAAATTTTCGCAGTTCTGATGCTCGAAACGAATAACTAGAACGGCCTAGGGGAAAAGTACGCATAGTGTTGATATGGGGCGAGTTTCTACTTTCAGATGCAACAGAAATTTTGCGTATTGGTCAATCCGTTCGCGAGTTATGGCAGTTTGGATGTAAGAAACGCTTGAGAAACTCAAAATTTTCGCAGTTCTGATGCTCGAAACGAATAACTAGAACGGCCTAGGGGAAATGTATGCATAGTATTGTAATCGGGCGAGTTTCTACTTCCAGATGCAACAGAAATTTTGCGGATTGGTCAATCCGTTCGCGAGATATGGCAGTTTGGATGTAAGAAACGCTTGAGAAACTCAAAATTTTCGCAGTTCTGATGCTCGATACGAATAACTAGAACTGCCTAGGGGAAAAGTACGCATAGTGTTGTAATCGGGCGAGTTTCTACTTTCAGGTGCAACAGAAATTTTGCGGATTGGTCAATCCGTTCGCGAGATATGGCAGTTTGGAGGTAAGCACCGCTCGAGAAACTCAAAATTTTCGCAGTTCTGATGCTCGACAACCATAACTAGAACGGCCTAGGGGAAAAGTACGCACACCGTTGCAATCGGGCGAGTTTCTACTTTCTGATGCAACAGAAATTTTGCGGATTGGTCAATCCGTTCGCGAGATATGGCAGTTTGGATGTAAGCAACGCTTGAAAAACTCAAAATTTTCGCAGTTCTGTTGCTCGAAACGAATAACTAGAACGGGCTAGGGGAAAAGTACGCACACCGTTGTAATCGGGCGAGTTTCTACTTTCAGATGCAACAGAAATTTTGCGGATTGGTCAATCCGTTCGCGAGTTATGGCAGTTTGGAGGTAAGAAACGCTTGAGAAACTCAAAATTTTCGCAATTCTGATGCTCGAAACGAATAACTAGAACGGCTTAGGGGAAAAGTACGCATAGTGTTGTAATCGGGCGAGTTTCTACTTCCAGATGCAACAGAAATTTTGCGGATTGGTCAATCCGTTCGCGAGATATGGCAGTTTGGAAGTAAGAAACGCTTGAGAAACTCAAAATTTTTGCAGTTCTGATGCTCGAAACGAATAACTAGGGCGGCCTAGGGGAAAAGTACGCATACCGTTGTAATAGGGCGAGTTTCTACTTTCAGATGCATCAGAAATTTTGCGGATTGGACAATCCGTTCGCGAGATGTGGCAGTTTGTACGTGAGAAACGCTTGAGAAACTCAAAATTTTCGCAGTTCTGATGCTCGAAACGAATAACTAGAACGGCCTAGGGGAAAAGTACGCACACCGTTGTAATCGGGCGAGTTTCTACTTTCAGATGCAACAGAAATTTTGCGGATTGGTCAATCCGTTCGCGAGATATGGCAGTTTGGAGGTACGAAACGCTTGAGAAACTCAAAATTTTCGCAGTTCTGATGCTCGAAGCGAATAACTAGAACGGCCTCGGCGAAAAGTACGTATACCGTTGTAATCGGGCGAGTTTCTACTTTCAGATGCAACAGAAATTTTGCGGATTGGTCAATCCGTTCGCGAGATATGGCAGTTTGGATGTAAGAAACGCTTGAGAAACTCAAAATTTTCGCAGTTCTGATGCTCGAAACGAATAACTAGAACTGCCTAGGGGAAAAGTACGCATAGTGTTGTAATCGGGCGAGTTTCTACTTTCAGATGCAACAGAAATTTTGCGAATTGGTCAATCCGTTCGCGAGTTATGGCAGTTTGGAGGTAAGAACCGCTCGAGAAACTCAAAATTTTCGCAGTTCTGATGCTCGACAAGCATAACTAGAACGGCCTAGGGGAAAAGTACGCACACCGTTGCAATCGGGCGAGTTTCTACTTTCTGATGCAACAGAAATTTTGCGGATTGGTCAATCCGTTCGCGAGATATGGCAGTTTGGATGTAAGCAACGCTTGAAAAACTCAAAATTTTCGCAGTTCTGTTGCTCGAAACGAATAACTAGAACGGGCTAGGGGAAAAGTACGCACACCGTTGTAATCGGGCGAGTTTCTACTTTCAGATGCAACAGAAATTTTGCGGATTGGTCAATCCGTTCGCGAGTTATGGCTGTTTGGAGGTAAGAAACGCTTGTGAAACTCAAAATTTTCGCAATTCTGATGCTCGAAACGAATAACTAGAACGGCTTAGGGGAAAAGTACGCATAGTGTTGTAATCGGGCGAGTTTCTACTTCCATATGCAACAGAAATTTTGCGGATTGGTCAATTCGTTCGCGAGATATGGCAGTTTGGAAGTAAGAAACGCTTGAGAAACTCAAAATTTTCGAAGTTCTGATGCTCGAAACGAATAACTAGAACGGCCTAGGGGAAAAGTACGCATAGTGTTGTAGTCGGGGGAGTTTCTACTTTCAGATGCAACAGAAATTTTGCGGATTGGTCAATCCGTTCGCGAGATATGGCAGTTTGGAGGTAAGAAACGCTCGAGAAACTCACAATTTTCGCAGTTCTGATGCTCGACAAGCATAACTAGAACGGCCTAGGGGAAAAGTACGCACACCGTTGTAATCGGGCGAGTTTCTACTTTCAGATGCAACAGAAATTTTGCGGATTGGTCAATCCGTTCGCGAGATATGGCAGTTTGTAGGTAAGCAACGCTTGAAAAACTCAAAATTTTCGCAGTTCTGTTGCTCGAAACGAATAGCTAGAACGGGCTAGGGGAAAAGTACGCATACCGTTGTAATCGGGCGAGTTTCTACTTTCAGATGCAACAGACATTTTGCGGATTGGTCAATCCGTTCGCGAGATATGGCAGTTTGGAAGTAAGAAACGCTTGAGAAACTCAAAATTTTTGCAGTTCTGATGCTCGAAACGAATAACTAGGGCGGCCTAGGGGAAAAGTACGCATACCGTTGTAATAGGGCGAGTTTCTACTTTCAGATGCATCAGAAATTTTGCGGATTGGACAATCCGTTCGCGAGATGTGGCAGTTTGTACGTGAGAAACGCTTGAGAAACTCAAAATTTTCGCAGTTCTGATGCTCGAAACGAATAACTAGAACGGTCTAGGGGAAAAGTACGCATAGTGTTGTAATCGGGCAAGTTTCTACTTTCAGATGCAAAAGAAATTTTGCGGATTGGTCAATCCGTTCGCGAGATATGGCAGTTTGGAGGTAAGCAACGCTTGAGAAACTCAAAATTTTCGCAGTTCTGATGCTCGAAACGAATAACTAGAACGGCCTAGGGGAAAAGTACGCATAGTGTTGATATGGGGCGAGTTTCTACTTTCAGATGCAACAGAAATTTTGCGTATTGGTCAATCCGTTCGCGAGTTATGGCAGTTTGGATGTAAGAAACGCTTGAGAAACTCAAAATTTTCGCAGTTCTGATGCTCGAAACGAATAACTAGAACGGCCTAGGGGAAATGTATGCATAGTATTGTAATCGGGCGAGTTTCTACTTCCAGATGCAACAGAAATTTTGCGGATTGGTCAATCCGTTCGCGAGATATGGCAGTTTGGATGTAAGAAACGCTTGAGAAACTCAAAATTTTCGCAGTTCTGATGCTCGATACGAATAACTAGAACTGCCTAGGGGAAAAGTACGCATAGTGTTGTAATCGGGCGAGTTTCTACTTTCAGGTGCAACAGAAATTTTGCGGATTGGTCAATCCGTTCGCGAGATATGGCAGTTTGGAGGTAAGCACCGCTCGAGAAACTCAAAATTTTCGCAGTTCTGATGCTCGACAACCATAACTAGAACGGCCTAGGGGAAAAGTACGCACACCGTTGCAATCGGGCGAGTTTCTACTTTCTGATGCAACAGAAATTTTGCGGATTGGTCAATCCGTTCGCGAGATATGGCAGTTTGGATGTAAGCAACGCTTGAAAAACTCAAAATTTTCGCAGTTCTGTTGCTCGAAACGAATAACTAGAACGGGCTAGGGGAAAAGTACGCACACCGTTGTAATCGGGCGAGTTTCTACTTTCAGATGCAACAGAAATTTTGCGGATTGGTCAATCCGTTCGCGAGTTATGGCAGTTTGGAGGTAAGAAACGCTTGAGAAACTCAAAATTTTCGCAATTCTGATGCTCGAAACGAATAACTAGAACGGCTTAGGGGAAAAGTACGCATAGTGTTGTAATCGGGCGAGTTTCTACTTCCAGATGCAACAGAAATTTTGCGGATTGGTCAATCCGTTCGCGAGATATGGCAGTTTGGAAGTAAGAAACGCTTGAGAAACTCAAAATTTTTGCAGTTCTGATGCTCGAAACGAATAACTAGGGCGGCCTAGGGGAAAAGTACGCATACCGTTGTAATAGGGCGAGTTTCTACTTTCAGATGCATCAGAAATTTTGCGGATTGGACAATCCGTTCGCGAGATGTGGCAGTTTGTACGTGAGAAACGCTTGAGAAACTCAAAATTTTCGCAGTTCTGATGCTCGAAACGAATAACTAGAACGGCCTAGGGGAAAAGTACGCACACCGTTGTAATCGGGCGAGTTTCTACTTTCAGATGCAACAGAAATTTTGCGGATTGGTCAATCCGTTCGCGAGATATGGCAGTTTGTAGGTAAGCAAGGCTTGAAAAACTCAAAATTTTCGCAGTTCTGAAGCTCGAAACGAATAACTAGAACGGCCTAGGGGAAATGTACGCATAGTATTGTAATCGGGCGAGTTTCTACTTTCAGATGCAACAGAAATTTTGCGGATTGGTCAATCCGTTCGCGAGATATGGCAGTTTGGATGTAAGAAACGCTTGAGAAACTCAAAATTTTCGCAGTTCTGATGCTCGAAACGAATAACTAGAACTGCCTAGGGGAAAAGTACGCATAGTGTTGTAATCGGGCGAGTTTCTACTTTCAGATGCAACAGAAATTTTGCGAATTGGTCAATCCGTTCGCGAGTTATGGCAGTTTGGAGGTAAGAACCGCTCGAGAAACTCAAAATTTTCGCAGTTCTGATGCTCGACAAGCATAACTAGAACGGCCTAGGGGAAAAGTACGCACACCGTTGCAATCGGGCGAGTTTCTACTTTCTGATGCAACAGAAATTTTGCGGATTGGTCAATCCGTTCGCGAGATATGGCAGTTTGGATGTAAGCAACGCTTGAAAAACTCAAAATTTTCGCAGTTCTGTTGCTCGAAACGAATAACTAGAACGGGCTAGGGGAAAAGTACGCACACCGTTGTAATCGGGCGAGTTTCTACTTTCAGATGCAACAGAAATTTTGCGGATTGGTCAATCCGTTCGCGAGTTATGGCTGTTTGGAGGTAAGAAACGCTTGTGAAACTCAAAATTTTCGCAATTCTGATGCTCGAAACGAATAACTAGAACGGCTTAGGGGAAAAGTACGCATAGTGTTGTAATCGGGCGAGTTTCTACTTCCATATGCAACAGAAATTTTGCGGATTGGTCAATTCGTTCGCGAGATATGGCAGTTTGGAAGTAAGAAACGCTTGAGAAACTCAAAATTTTCGAAGTTCTGATGCTCGAAACGAATAACTAGAACGGCCTAGGGGAAAAGTACGCATAGTGTTGTAGTCGGGGGAGTTTCTACTTTCAGATGCAACAGAAATTTTGCGGATTGGTCAATCCGTTCGCGAGATATGGCAGTTTGGAGGTAAGAAACGCTCGAGAAACTCACAATTTTCGCAGTTCTGATGCTCGACAAGCATAACTAGAACGGCCTAGGGGAAAAGTACGCACACCGTTGTAATCGGGCGAGTTTCTACTTTCAGATGCAACAGAAATTTTGCGGATTGGTCAATCCGTTCGCGAGATATGGCAGTTTGTAGGTAAGCAACGCTTGAAAAACTCAAAATTTTCGCAGTTCTGTTGCTCGAAACGAATAGCTAGAACGGGCTAGGGGAAAAGTACGCATACCGTTGTAATCGGGCGAGTTTCTACTTTCAGATGCAACAGACATTTTGCGGATTGGTCAATCCGTTCGCGAGATATGGCAGTTTGGAAGTAAGAAACGCTTGAGAAACTCAAAATTTTTGCAGTTCTGATGCTCGAAACGAATAACTAGGGCGGCCTAGGGGAAAAGTACGCATACCGTTGTAATAGGGCGAGTTTCTACTTTCAGATGCATCAGAAATTTTGCGGATTGGACAATCCGTTCGCGAGATGTGGCAGTTTGTACGTGAGAAACGCTTGAGAAACTCAAAATTTTCGCAGTTCTGATGCTCGAAACGAATAACTAGAACGGTCTAGGGGAAAAGTACGCATAGTGTTGTAATCGGGCAAGTTTCTACTTTCAGATGCAAAAGAAATTTTGCGGATTGGTCAATCCGTTCGCGAGATATGGCAGTTTGGAGGTAAGCAACGCTTGAGAAACTCAAAATTTTCGCAGTTCTGTTGCTCGAAACGAATAACTTGAACGGGCTAGGGGAAACGTACGCATACAGTTGTAATCGGGCGAGTTTCTACTTTCCGATGCAACAGAAATTTTGCGGATTGGTCAATCCGTTCGCGAGATATGGCAGTTTGGAGGTAAGAAACGCTTGAGAAACTCAAAATTTTTGCAGTTCTGATGCTCGAAACGAATAACTAGGGCGGCCTAGGGGAAAAGTACGCATACCGTTGTAATCCGGCGAGTTTCTACTTTCAGATGCATCAGAAATTTTGCGGATTGGACAATCCGTTCGCGAGATGTGGCAGTTTGTACGTGAGAAACGCTTGAGAAACTCAAAATTTTCGCAGTTCTGA
Source organism: Ptiloglossa arizonensis (assembly GCF_051014685.1). Classification (NCBI taxonomy): domain Eukaryota; kingdom Metazoa; phylum Arthropoda; class Insecta; order Hymenoptera; family Colletidae; genus Ptiloglossa; species Ptiloglossa arizonensis. The sequence continues at coordinate 1,272,953 of NW_027478453.1, read as the reverse complement.
TGCTCGAAACGAATAACTAGAACGGCCTAGGGGAAAAGTACGCATACCGTTGTAATCCGGCGAGTTTCTACTTTCAGATGCAATAGAAGTTTTGCGGATTGGTCAAGCCGTTCGCGAGATATGGCAGTTTGGAGGTAAGAAACGCTTGAGAAACTGAAAATTTTCGCAGTTCTGATGCTCGAAACGAATAACTAGAACTGCCTAGGTGAAAAGTACGCATAGTGTTGTAATCGGGCGAGTTTCTACTTTCAGATGCAACAGAAATTTTGCGAATTGGTCAATCCGTTCGCGAGTTATGGCAGTTTGGAGGTAAGAACCGCTCGAGAAACTCAAAATTTTCGCAGTTCTGATGCTCGACAAGCATAACTAGAACGGCCTAGGGGAAAAGTACGCACACCGTTGCAATCGGGCGAGTTTCTACTTTCTGATGCAACAGAAATTTTGCGGATTGGTCAATCCGTTCGCGAGATATGGCAGTTTGGATGTAAGCAACGCTTGAAAAACTCAAAATTTTCGCAGTTCTGTTGCTCGAAACGAATAACTAGAACGGGCTAGGGGAAAAGTACGCACACCGTTGTAATCGGGCGAGTTTCTACTTTCAGATGCAACAGAAATTTTGCGGATTGGTCAATCCGTTCGCGAGTTATGGCAGTTTGGAGGTAAGAAACGCTTGTGAAACTCAAAATTTTCGCAATTCTGATGCTCGAAACGAATAACTAGAACGGCTTAGGGGAAAAGTACGCATAGTGTTGTAATCGGGCGAGTTTCTACTTCCATATGCAACAGAAATTTTGCGGATTGGTCAATTCGTTCGCGAGATATGGCAGTTTGGAAGTAAGAAACGCTTGAGAAACTCAAAATTTTTGCAGTTCTGATGCTCGAAACGAATAACTAGGGCGGCCTAGGGGAAAAGTACGCATACCGTTGTAATAGGGCGAGTTTCTACTTTCAGATGCATCAGAAATTTTGCGGATTGGACAATCCGTTCGCGAGATGTGGCAGTTTGTACGTGAGAAACGCTTGAGAAACTCAAAATTTTCGCAGTTCTGATGCTCGAAACGAATAACTAGAACGGTCTAGGGGAAAAGTACGCATAGTGTTGTAATCGGGCAAGTTTCTACTTTCAGATGCAACAGAAATTTTGCGGATTGGTCAATCCGTTCGCGAGATATGGCAGTTTGGAGGTAAGAAACGCTCGAGAAACTCACAATTTTCGCAGTTCTGATGCTCGACAAGCATAACTAGAACGGCCTAGGGGAAAAGTACGCACACCGTTGAAATCTGGCGAGTTTCTACTTTCAGATGCAACAGAAATTTTGCGGATTGGTCAATCCGTTCGCGAGATATGGCAGTTTGGAGGTAAGCAACGCTTGAGAAACTCAAAATTTTCGCAGTTCTGTTGCTCGAAACGAATAACTTGAACGGGCTAGGGGAAACGTACGCATACAGTTGTAATCGGGCGAGTTTCTACTTTCCGATGCAACAGAAATTTTGCGGATTGGTCAATCCGTTCGCGAGATATGGCAGTTTGGAGGTAAGAAACGCTTGAGAAACTCAAAATTTTTGCAGTTCTGATGCTCGAAACGAATAACTAGGGCGGCCTAGGGGAAAAGTACGCATACCGTTGTAATAGGGCGAGTTTCTACTTTCAGATGCATCAGAAATTTTGCGGATTGGACAATCCGTTCGCGAGATGTGGCAGTTTGTACGTGAGAAACGCTTGAGAAACTCAAAATTTTCGCAGTTCTGATGCTCGAAACGAATAACTAGAACGGCCTAGGGGAAAAGTACGCATACCGTTGTAATCCGGCGAGTTTCTGCTTTCAGATGCAATAGAAGTTTTGCGGATTGGTCAAGCCGTTCGCGAGATATGGCAGTTTGGAGGTAAGAAACGCTTGAGAAACTGAAAATTTTCGCAGTTCTGATGATCGAAACGAATAACTAGAACGGGCTAGGGGAAAAGTACGCATACCGTTGTAATCGGGCGAGTTTCTACTTTCAGATGCAACAGAAATTTTGCGGATTGGTCAATCCGTTCGCGAGATATGGCAGTTTGGAGGTAAGCAACGCTTGAGAAACTCAAAATTTTCGCAATTCTGATGCTCGAAACGAATAACTAGAACGGCTTAGGGGAAAAGTACGCATAGTGTTGTAATCGGGCGAGTTTCTACTTTCAGATGCAACAGACATTTTGCGGATTGGTCAATCCGTTCGCGAGATATGGCAGTTTGTAGGTAAGCAACGCTTGAAAAACTCAAAATTTTCGCAGTTCTGTTGCTCGAAACGAATAGCTAGAACGGGCTAGGGGAAAAGTACGCATACCGTTGTAATCGGGCGAGTTTCTACTTTCAGATGCAACAGACATTTTGCGGATTGGTCAATCCGTTCGCGAGATATGGCAGTTTGGAAGTAAGAAACGCTTGAGAAACTCAAAATTTTTGCAGTTCTGATGCTCGAAACGAATAACTAGGGCGGCCTAGGGGAAAAGTACGCATACCGTTGTAATAGGGCGAGTTTCTACTTTCAGATGCATCAGAAATTTTGCGGATTGGACAATCCGTTCGCGAGATGTGGCAGTTTGTACGTGAGAAACGCTTGAGAAACTCAAAATTTTCGCAGTTCTGATGCTCGAAACGAATAACTAGAACGGTCTAGGGGAAAAGTACGCATAGTGTTGTAATCGGGCAAGTTTCTACTTTCAGATGCAAAAGAAATTTTGCGGATTGGTCAATCCGTTCGCGAGATATGGCAGTTTGGAGGTAAGCAACGCTTGAGAAACTCAAAATTTTCGCAGTTCTGTTGCTCGAAACGAATAACTTGAACGGGCTAGGGGAAACGTACGCATACAGTTGTAATCGGGCGAGTTTCTACTTTCCGATGCAACAGAAATTTTGCGGATTGGTCAATCCGTTCGCGAGATATGGCAGTTTGGAGGTAAGAAACGCTTGAGAAACTCAAAATTTTTGCAGTTCTGATGCTCGAAACGAATAACTAGGGCGGCCTAGGGGAAAAGTACGCATACCGTTGTAATCCGGCGAGTTTCTACTTTCAGATGCATCAGAAATTTTGCGGATTGGACAATCCGTTCGCGAGATGTGGCAGTTTGTACGTGAGAAACGCTTGAGAAACTCAAAATTTTCGCAGTTCTGATGCTCGAAACGAATAACTAGAACGGCCTAGGGGAAAAGTACGCATACCGTTGTAATCCGGCGAGTTTCTACTTTCAGATGCAATAGAAGTTTTGCGGATTGGTCAAGCCGTTCGCGAGATATGGCAGTTTGGAGGTAAGAAACGCTTGAGAAACTGAAAATTTTCGCAGTTCTGATGCTCGAAACGAATAACTAGAACTGCCTAGGGGAAAAGTACGCATAGTGTTGTAATCGGGCGAGTTTCTACTTTCAGATGCAACAGAAATTTTGCGAATTGGTCAATCCGTTCGCGAGTTATGGCAGTTTGGAGGTAAGAACCGCTCGAGAAACTCAAAATTTTCGCAGTTCTGATGCTCGACAAGCATAACTAGAACGGCCTAGGGGAAAAGTACGCACACCGTTGCAATCGGGCGAGTTTCTACTTTCTGATGCAACAGAAATTTTGCGGATTGGTCAATCCGTTCGCGAGATATGGCAGTTTGGATGTAAGCAACGCTTGAAAAACTCAAAATTTTCGCAGTTCTGTTGCTCGAAACGAATAACTAGAACGGGCTAGGGGAAAAGTACGCACACCGTTGTAATCGGGCGAGTTTCTACTTTCAGATGCAACAGAAATTTTGCGGATTGGTCAATCCGTTCGCGAGTTATGGCAGTTTGGAGGTAAGAAACGCTTGTGAAACTCAAAATTTTCGCAATTCTGATGCTCGAAACGAATAACTAGAACGGCTTAGGGGAAAAGTACGCATAGTGTTGTAATCGGGCGAGTTTCTACTTCCATATGCAACAGAAATTTTGCGGATTGGTCAATTCGTTCGCGAGATATGGCAGTTTGGAAGTAAGAAACGCTTGAGAAACTCAAAATTTTTGCAGTTCTGATGCTCGAAACGAATAACTAGGGCGGCCTAGGGGAAAAGTACGCATACCGTTGTAATAGGGCGAGTTTCTACTTTCAGATGCATCAGAAATTTTGCGGATTGGACAATCCGTTCGCGAGATGTGGCAGTTTGTACGTGAGAAACGCTTGAGAAACTCAAAATTTTCGCAGTTCTGATGCTCGAAACGAATAACTAGAACGGTCTAGGGGAAAAGTACGCATAGTGTTGTAATCGGGCAAGTTTCTACTTTCAGATGCAACAGAAATTTTGCGGATTGGTCAATCCGTTCGCGAGATATGGCAGTTTGGAGGTAAGAAACGCTCGAGAAACTCACAATTTTCGCAGTTCTGATGCTCGACAAGCATAACTAGAACGGCCTAGGGGAAAAGTACGCACACCGTTGAAATCTGGCGAGTTTCTACTTTCAGATGCAACAGAAATTTTGCGGATTGGTCAATCCGTTCGCGAGATATGGCAGTTTGGAGGTAAGCAACGCTTGAGAAACTCAAAATTTTCGCAGTTCTGTTGCTCGAAACGAATAACTTGAACGGGCTAGGGGAAACGTACGCATACAGTTGTAATCGGGCGAGTTTCTACTTTCCGATGCAACAGAAATTTTGCGGATTGGTCAATCCGTTCGCGAGATATGGCAGTTTGGAGGTAAGAAACGCTTGAGAAACTCAAAATTTTTGCAGTTCTGATGCTCGAAACGAATAACTAGGGCGGCCTAGGGGAAAAGTACGCATACCGTTGTAATAGGGCGAGTTTCTACTTTCAGATGCATCAGAAATTTTGCGGATTGGACAATCCGTTCGCGAGATGTGGCAGTTTGTACGTGAGAAACGCTTGAGAAACTCAAAATTTTCGCAGTTCTGATGCTCGAAACGAATAACTAGAACGGCCTAGGGGAAAAGTACGCATACCGTTGTAATCCGGCGAGTTTCTGCTTTCAGATGCAATAGAAGTTTTGCGGATTGGTCAAGCCGTTCGCGAGATATGGCAGTTTGGAGGTAAGAAACGCTTGAGAAACTGAAAATTTTCGCAGTTCTGATGCTCGAAACGAATAACTAGAACGGGCTAGGGGAAAAGTACGCATACCGTTGTAATCGGGCGAGTTTCTACTTTCAGATGCAACAGAAATTTTGCGGATTGGTCAATCCGTTCGCGAGATATGGCAGTTTGGAGGTAAGCAACGCTTGAGAAACTCAAAATTTTCGCAATTCTGATGCTCGAAACGAATAACTAGAACGGCTTAGGGGAAAAGTACGCATAGTGTTGTAATCGGGCGAGTTTCTACTTCCAGATGCAACAGAAATTTTGCGGATTGGTCAATCCGTTCGCGAGATATGGCAGTTTGGAAGTAAGAAACGCTTGAGAAACTCAAAATTTTCGCAGTTCTGATGCTCGAAACGAATAACTAGAACGGCCTAGGGGAAAAGTACGCATAGTGTTGTAGTCGGGGGAGTTTCTACTTTCAGATGCAACAGAAATTTTGCGGATTGGTCAATCCGTTCGCGAGATATGGCAGTTTGGAGGTAAGAACCGCTCGAGAAACTCAAAATTTTCGCAGTTCTGATGCTCGACAAGCATAACTAGAACGGCCTAGGGGAAAAGTACGCACACCGTTGCAATCGGGCGAGTTTCTACTTTCTGATGCAACAGAAATTTTGCGGATTGGTCAATCCGTTCGCGAGATATGGCAGTTTGGATGTAAGCAACGCTTGAAAAACTCAAAATTTTCGCAGTTCTGTTGCTCGAAACGAATAACTAGAACGGGCTAGGGGAAAAGTACGCACACCGTTGTAATCGGGCGAGTTTCTACTTTCAGATGCAACAGAAATTTTGCGGATTGGTCAATCCGTTCGCGAGTTATGGCAGTTTGGAGGTAAGAAACGCTAGTGAAACTCAACATTTTCGCAATTCTGATGCTCGAAACGAATAACTAGAACGGCTTAGGGGAAAAGTACGCATAGTGTTGTAATCGGGCGAGTTTCTACTTCCATATGCAACAGAAATTTTGCGGATTGGTCAATTCGTTCGCGAGATATGGCAGTTTGGAAGTAAGAAACGCTTGAGAAACTCAAAATTTTCGAAGTTCTGATGCTCGAAACGAATAACTAGAACGGCCTAGGGGAAAAGTACGCATAGTGTTGTAGTCGGGGGAGTTTCTACTTTCAGATGCAACAGAAATTTTGCGGATTGGTCAATCCGTTCGCGAGATATGGCAGTTTGGAGGTAAGAAACGCTCGAGAAACTCACAATTTTCGCAGTTCTGATGCTCGACAAGCATAACTAGAACGGCCTAGGGGAAAAGTACGCACACCGTTGTAATCGGGCGAGTTTCTACTTTCAGATGCAACAGAAATTTTGCGGATTGGTCAATCCGTTCGCGAGATATGACAGTTTGTAGGTAAGCAACGCTTGAAAAACTCAAAATTTTCGCAGTTCTGTTGCTCGAAACGAATAGCTAGAACGGGCTAGGGGAAAAGTACGCATACCGTTGTAATCGGGCGAGTTTCTACTTTCAGATGCAACAGACATTTTGCGGATTGGTCAATCCGTTCGCGAGATATGGCAGTTTGGAAGTAAGAAACGCTTGAGAAACTCAAAATTTTTGCAGTTCTGATGCTCGAAACGAATAACTAGGGCGGCCTAGGGGAAAAGTACGCATACCGTTGTAATAGGGCGAGTTTCTACTTTCAGATGCATCAGAAATTTTGCGGATTGGACAATCCGTTCGCGAGATGTGGCAGTTTGTACGTGAGAAACGCTTGAGAAACTCAAAATTTTCGCAGTTCTGATGCTCGAAACGAATAACTAGAACGGCCTAGGGGAAAAGTACGCATACCGTTGTAATCCGGCGAGTTTCTACTTTCAGATGCAATAGAAGTTTTGCGGATTGGTCAATCCGTTCGCGAGATATGGCAGTTTGGAGGTAAGCAACGCTTGAGAAACTCAAAATTTTCGCAATTCTGATGCTCGAAACGAATAACTAGAACGGCTTAGGGGAAAAGTACGCATAGTGTTGTAATCGGGCGAGTTTCTACTTCCATATGCAACAGAAATTTTGCGGATTGGTCAATTCGTTCGCGAGATATGGCAGTTTGGAAGTAAGAAACGCTTGAGAAACTCAAAATTTTCGAAGTTCTGATGCTCGAAACGAATAACTAGAACGGCCTAGGGGAAAAGTACGCATAGTGTTGTAGTCGGGGGAGTTTCTACTTTCAGATGCAACAGAAATTTTGCGGATTGGTCAATCCGTTCGCGAGATATGGCAGTTTGGAGGTAAGAAACGCTCGAGAAACTCACAATTTTCGCAGTTCTGATGCTCGACAAGCATAACTAGAACGGCCTAGGGGAAAAGTACGCACACCGTTGTAATCGGGCGAGTTTCTACTTTCAGATGCAACAGAAATTTTGCGGATTGGTCAATCCGTTCGCGAGATATGGCAGTTTGTAGGTAAGCAACGCTTGAAAAACTCAAAATTTTCGCAGTTCTGTTGCTCGAAACGAATAGCTAGAACGGGCTAGGGGAAAAGTACGCATACCGTTGTAATCGGGCGAGTTTCTACTTTCAGATGCAACAGACATTTTGCGGATTGGTCAATCCGTTCGCGAGATATGGCAGTTTGGAAGTAAGAAACGCTTGAGAAACTCAAAATTTTTGCAGTTCTGATGCTCGAAACGAATAACTAGGGCGGCCTAGGGGAAAAGTACGCATACCGTTGTAATAGGGCGAGTTTCTACTTTCAGATGCATCAGAAATTTTGCGGATTGGACAATCCGTTCGCGAGATGTGGCAGTTTGTACGTGAGAAACGCTTGAGAAACTCAAAATTTTCGCAGTTCTGATGCTCGAAACGAATAACTAGAACGGCCTAGGGGAAAAGTACGCATAGTGTTGTAATCGGGCGAGTTTCTACTTTCAGATGCAAGAGAAATTTTGCGGATTGGTCAATCCGTTCGCGAGATATGGCAGTTTGGAGGTAAGAAACGCTTGAGAAACTCAAAATTTTCGCAGTTCTGTTGCTCGAAACGAATAACTAGAACGGGCTAGGGGAAAAGTGCGCATACCGTTGTAATCGGGCGAGTCTCTACTTTCAGATGCAACAGAAATTTTGCGGATTGGTCAATCCGTTCACGAGATATGGCAGTTTGGAGGTAAGCAACGCTTGAGAAACTCAAAATTTTCGCAGTTCTGATGCTCGAAACGAATAACTAGAACGGCCTAGGGGAAAAGTACGCATACCGTTGTAATCGGGCGAGTTTCTGCTTTCAGATGCATCAGAAATTTTGCGGATTGGTCAATCCGTTCGCCAGATATGGCAGTTTGGAAGTAAGAAACGCTTGAGAAACTCAAAATTTTCGCAGTTCTGATGCTCGAAACGAATAACTAGGGCGGCCTAGGGGAAAAGTACGCATACTGTTGTAATCGGGCGAGTTTCTGCTTTCAGATGCATCAGAAATTTTGCGGATTGGTAAATCCGTTCGCGAGATGTGGCAATTTGGAAGTAAGAAACGCTTGAGAAACTCAAAATTTTCGCAGTTCTGATGCTCGAAACGAATAACTAGAAAGGCCTAGGGGAAAAGTACGCATACCGTTGTAATCGGGCGAGTTTCTACTTTCAGATGCAACAGAAATTTTGCGGATTGGTCAATCCGTTCGCGAGATATGGCAGTTTGGAGGTAAGAAACGCTTGTGAAACTCAAAATTTTCGCAGTTCTGATGCTCGAAACGAATAACTAGAACGGCCTAGGGGAAAAGTACGTATACCGTTGCAATCGGGCGAGTTTCTACTTTCAGGTGCAACAGAAATTTTGCGGATTGGTCAATCCGTTCGCGAGATATGGCAGTTTGGAGGAAAGCAACGCTTGAGAAACTCAAAATTTTCGCAGTTCTGTTGCTCGAAACGAATAACTAGAACGGCCTAGGGGAAAAGTACGCATACAGTTGTAATCGGGCGAGTTTCCACTTTCAGATGCAACAGAAATTTTGCGGATTGGTCAAACCGTTCGCGAGATATGGCAGTTTGGAAGTAAGAAACGCTTGAGAAACTCAAAATTTTCGCAGTTCTGATGCTCGAAACGAATTACTAGGGCGGCCTAGGGGAAAAGTACGCATACCGTTGTAATCGGGCGAGTTTCTGCTTTCAGATGCATCAGAAATTTTGCGGATTGGTCAATCCGTTCGCGAGATGTGGCAGTTTGTAGGTAAGAAACGCTTGAGAAACTCAAAATTTTCGCAGTTCTGATGCTCGAAACGAATAACTAGAACGGCCTAGGGGAAGAGTACGCATACCGTTGTAATCGGGCGAGTTTCTACCTTCAGATGCAACAGAAATTTTGCGGATTGGTCAATCCGTTCGCGAGATATGGCAGTTTGTAGGTAAGCAACGCTTGAAAAACTCAAAATTTTCGCAGTTCTGTTGCTCGAAACGAATAGCTAGAACGGGCTAGGGGAAAAGTACGCATACCGTTGTAATCGGGCGAGTTTCTACTTTCAGATGCAACAGAAATTTTGCGGATTGGTCAATCCGTTCGCGAGATATGGCAGTTTGGAGGTAAGCAACGCTTGAAAAACTCAAAATTTTCGCAGTTCTGAAGCTCGTAACGAATAACTAGAACGGCCTAGGGGAAATGTACGCATAGTATTGTAATCGGGCGAGTTTCTACTTTCAGATGCAACAGAAATTTTGCGGATTGGTCAATCCGTTCGCGAGATATGGCAGTTTGGATGTAAGAAACGCTTGAGAAACTCAAAATTTTCGCAGTTCTGATGCTCGAAACGAATAACTAGAACTGCCTAGGGGAAAAGTACGCATAGTGTTGTAATCGGGCGAGTTTCTACTTTCAGATGCAACAGAAATTTTGCGAATTGGTCAATCCGTTCGCGAGTTATGGCAGTTTGGAGGTAAGAACCGCTCGAGAAACTCAAAATTTTCGCAGTTCTGATGCTCGACAAGCATAACTAGAACGGCCTAGGGGAAAAGTACGTACACCGTTGCAATCGGGCGAGTTTCTACTTTCTGATGCAACAGAAATTTTGCGGATTGGTCAATCCGTTCGCGAGATATGGCAGTTTGGATGTAAGCAACGCTTGAAAAACTCAAAATTTTCGCAGTTCTGATGCTCGAAACGAATAACTAGAACGGCCTAGGGGAAAAGTACGCATACCGTTGTAATCGGGCGAGTTTCTGCTTTCAGATGAATCAGAAATTTTGCGGATTGGTCAATCCGTTCGCCAGATATGGCAGTTTGGAAGTAAGAAACGCTTGAGAAACTCAAAATTTTCGCAGTTCTGATGCTCGAAACGAATAACTAGGGCGGCCTAGGGGAAAAGTACGCATACTGTTGTAATCGGGCGAGTTTCTGCTTTCAGATGCATCAGAAATTTTGCGGATTGGTCAATCCGTTCGCGAGATGTGGCAATTTGGAAGTAAGAAACGCTTGAGAAACTCAAAATTTTCGCAGTTCTGATGCTCGAAACGAATAACTAGAAAGGCCTAGGGGAAAAGTACGCATACCGTTGTAATCGGGCGAGTTTCTACTTTCAGATGCAACAGAAATTTTGCGGATTGGTCAATCCGTTCGCGAGATATGGCAGTTTGGAGGTAAGAAACGCTCGAGAAACTCTCAATTTTCGCAGTTCTGATGCTCGAAACGAATAACTAGAACGGCCTAGGGGAAAAGTACGTATACCGTTGCAATCGGGCGAGTTTCTACTTTCAGGTGCAACAGAAATTTTGCGGATTGGTCAATCCGTTCGCGAGATATGGCAGTTTGGAGGAAAGCAACGCTTGAGAAACTCAAAATTTTCGCAGTTCTGTTGCTCGAAACGAATAACTAGAACGGCCTAGGGGAAAAGTACGCATACAGTTGTAATCGGGCGAGTTTCCACTTTCAGATGCAACAGAAATTTTGCGGATTGGTCAAACCGTTCGCGAGATATGGCAGTTTGGAAGTAAGAAACGCTTGAGAAACTCAAAATTTTCGCAGTTCTGATGCTCGAAACGAATAACTAGAACGGCCTAGGGGAAAAGTACGCATACCGTTGTAATCGGGCGAGTTTCTGCTTTCAGATGCATCAGAAATTTTGCGGATTGGTCAATCCGTTCGCCAGATATGGCAGTTTGGAAGTAAGAAACGCTTGAGAAACTCAAAATTTTCGCAGTTCTGATGCTCGAAACGAATAACTAGGGCGGCCTAGGGGAAAAGTACGCATACCGTTGTAATAGGGCGAGTTTCTACTTTCAGATGCATCAGAAATTTTGCGGATTGGACAATCCGTTCGCGAGATGTGGCAGTTTGTACGTGAGAAACGCTTGAGAAACTCAAAATTTTCGCAGTTCTGATGCTCGAAACGAATAACTAGAGCGGCCTAGGGGAAAAGTACGCATAGTGTTGTAATCGGGCGAGTTTCTACTTTCAGATGCAAGAGAAATTTTGCGGATTGGTCAATCCGTTCGCGAGATATGGCAGTTTGGAGGTAAGAAACGCTTGAGAAACTCAAAATTTTCGCAGTTCTGTTGCTCGAAACGAATAACTAGAACGGGCTAGGGGAAAAGTACGCATACCGTTGTAATCGGGCGAGTCTCTACTTTCAGATGCAACAGAAATTTTGCGGATTGGTCAATCCGTTCACGAGATATGGCAGTTTGGAGGTAAGCAACGCTTGAGAAACTCAAAATTTTCGCAGTTCTGATGCTCGAAACGAATAACTAGAACGGCCTAGGGGAAAAGTACGCATACCGTTGTAATCGGGCGAGTTTCTGCTTTCAGATGCATCAGAAATTTTGCGGATTGGTCAATCCGTTCGCCAGATATGGCAGTTTGGAAGTAAGAAACGCTTGAGAAACTCAAAATTTTCGCAGTTCTGATGCTCGAAACGAATAACTAGGGCGGCCTAGGGGAAAAGTACGCATACTGTTGTAATCGGGCGAGTTTCTGCTTTCAGATGCATCAGAAATTTTGCGGATTGGTAAATCCGTTCGCGAGATGTGGCAATTTGGAAGTAAGAAACGCTTGAGAAACTCAAAATTTTCGCAGTTCTGATGCTCGAAACGAATAACTAGAAAGGCCTAGGGGAAAAGTACGCATACCGTTGTAATCGGGCGAGTTTCTACTTTCAGATGCAACAGAAATTTTGCGGATTGGTCAATCCGTTCGCGAGATATGGCAGTTTGGAGGTAAGAAACGCTTGTGAAACTCAAAATTTTCGCAGTTCTGATGCTCGAAACGAATAACTAGAACGGCCTAGGGGAAAAGTACGTATACCGTTGCAATCGGGCGAGTTTCTACTTTCAGGTGCAACAGAAATTTTGCGGATTGGTCAATCCGTTCGCGAGATATGGCAGTTTGGAGGAAAGCAACGCTTGAGAAACTCAAAATTTTCGCAGTTCTGTTGCTCGAAACGAATAACTAGAACGGCCTAGGGGAAAAGTACGCATACAGTTGTAATCGGGCGAGTTTCCACTTTCAGATGCAACAGAAATTTTGCGGATTGGTCAAACCGTTCGCGAGATATGGCAGTTTGGAAGTAAGAAACGCTTGAGAAACTCAAAATTTTCGCAGTTCTGATGCTCGAAACGAATTACTAGGGCGGCCTAGGGGAAAAGTACGCATACCGTTGTAATCGGGCGAGTTTCTGCTTTCAGATGCATCAGAAATTTTGCGGATTGGTCAATCCGTTCGCGAGATGTGGCAGTTTGTAGGTAAGAAACGCTTGAGAAACTCAAAATTTTCGCAGTTCTGATGCTCGAAACGAATAACTAGAACGGCCTAGGGGAAGAGTACGCATACCGTTGTAATCGGGCGAGTTTCTACCTTCAGATGCAACAGAAATTTTGCGGATTGGTCAATCCGTTCGCGAGATATGGCAGTTTGTAGGTAAGCAACGCTTGAAAAACTCAAAATTTTCGCAGTTCTGTTGCTCGAAACGAATAGCTAGAACGGGCTAGGGGAAAAGTACGCATACCGTTGTAATCGGGCGAGTTTCTACTTTCAGATGCAACAGAAATTTTGCGGATTGGTCAATCCGTTCGCGAGATATGGCAGTTTGGAGGTAAGCAACGCTTGAAAAACTCAAAATTTTCGCAGTTCTGAAGCTCGTAACGAATAACTAGAACGGCCTAGGGGAAATGTACGCATAGTATTGTAATCGGGCGAGTTTCTACTTTCAGATGCAACAGAAATTTTGCGGATTGGTCAATCCGTTCGCGAGATATGGCAGTTTGGATGTAAGAAACGCTTGAGAAACTCAAAATTTTCGCAGTTCTGATGCTCGAAACGAATAACTAGAACTGCCTAGGGGAAAAGTACGCATAGTGTTGTAATCGGGCGAGTTTCTACTTTCAGATGCAACAGAAATTTTGCGAATTGGTCAATCCGTTCGCGAGTTATGGCAGTTTGGAGGTAAGAACCGCTCGAGAAACTCAAAATTTTCGCAGTTCTGATGCTCGACAAGCATAACTAGAACGGCCTAGGGGAAAAGTACGTACACCGTTGCAATCGGGCGAGTTTCTACTTTCTGATGCAACAGAAATTTTGCGGATTGGTCAATCCGTTCGCGAGATATGGCAGTTTGGATGTAAGCAACGCTTGAAAAACTCAAAATTTTCGCAGTTCTGATGCTCGAAACGAATAACTAGAACGGCCTAGGGGAAAAGTACGCATACCGTTGTAATCGGGCGAGTTTCTACTTCCATATGCAACAGAAATTTTGCGGATTGGTCAATCCGTTCGCCAGATATGGCAGTTTGGAAGTAAGAAACGCTTGAGAAACTCAAAATTTTCGCAGTTCTGATGCTCGAAACGAATAACTAGGGCGGCCTAGGGGAAAAGTACGCATACTGTTGTAATCGGGCGAGTTTCTGCTTTCAGATGCATCAGAAATTTTGCGGATTGGTCAATCCGTTCGCGAGATGTGGCAATTTGGAAGTAAGAAACGCTTGAGAAACTCAAAATTTTCGCAGTTCTGATGCTCGAAACGAATAACTAGAAAGGCCTAGGGGAAAAGTACGCATACCGTTGTAATCGGGCGAGTTTCTACTTTCAGATGCAACAGAAATTTTGCGGATTGGTCAATCCGTTCGCGAGATATGGCAGTTTGGAGGTAAGAAACGCTCGAGAAACTCTCAATTTTCGCAGTTCTGATGCTCGAAACGAATAACTAGAACGGCCTAGGGGAAAAGTACGTATACCGTTGCAATCGGGCGAGTTTCTACTTTCAGGTGCAACAGAAATTTTGCGGATTGGTCAATCCGTTCGCGAGATATGGCAGTTTGGAGGAAAGCAACGCTTGAGAAACTCAAAATTTTCGCAGTTCTGTTGCTCGAAACGAATAACTAGAACGGCCTAGGGGAAAAGTACGCATACAGTTGTAATCGGGCGAGTTTCCACTTTCAGATGCAACAGAAATTTTGCGGATTGGTCAAACCGTTCGCGAGATATGGCAGTTTGGAAGTAAGAAACGCTTGAGAAACTCAAAATTTTCGCAGTTCTGATGCTCGAAACGAATTACTAGGGCGGCCTAGGGGAAAAGTACGCATACCGTTGTAATCGGGCGAGTTTCTGCTTTCAGATGCATCAGAAATTTTGCGGATTGGTCAATCCGTTCGCGAGATGTGGCAGTTTGTAGGTAAGAAACGCTTGAGAAACTCAAAATTTTCGCAGTTCTGATGCTCGAAACGAATAACTAGAACGGCCTAGGGGAAGAGTACGCATACCGTTGTAATCGGGCGAGTTTCTACCTTCAGATGCAACAGAAATTTTGCGGATTGGTCAATCCGTTCGCGAGATATGGCAGTTTGTAGGTAAGCAACGCTTGAAAAACTCAAAATTTTCGCAGTTCTGTTGCTCGAAACGAATAGCTAGAACGGGCTAGGGGAAAAGTACGCATACCGTTGTAATCGGGCGAGTTTCTACTTTCAGATGCAACAGAAATTTTGCGGATTGGTCAATCCGTTCGCGAGATATGGCAGTTTGGAGGTAAGCAACGCTTGAAAAACTCAAAATTTTCGCAGTTCTGAAGCTCGTAACGAATAACTAGAACGGCCTAGGGGAAATGTACGCATAGTATTGTAATCGGGCGAGTTTCTACTTTCAGATGCAACAGAAATTTTGCGGATTGGTCAATCCGTTCGCGAGATATGGCAGTTTGGATGTAAGAAACGCTTGAGAAACTCAAAATTTTCGCAGTTCTGATGCTCGAAACGAATAACTAGAACTGCCTAGGGGAAAAGTACGCATAGTGTTGTAATCGGGCGAGTTTCTACTTTCAGATGCAACAGAAATTTTGCGAATTGGTCAATCCGTTCGCGAGTTATGGCAGTTTGGAGGTAAGAACCGCTCGAGAAACTCAAAATTTTCGCAGTTCTGATGCTCGACAAGCATAACTAGAACGGGCTAGGGGAAAAGTACGCACACCGTTGTAATCGGGCGAGTTTCTACTTTCAGATGCAACAGAAATTTTGCGGATTGGTCAATCCGTTCGCGAGTTATGGCAGTTTGGAGGTAAGAAACGCTTGTGAAACTCAAAATTTTCGCAATTCTGATGCTCGAAACGAATAACTAGAACGGCTTAGGGGAAACGTACGCATAGTGTTGTAATCGGGCGAATTTCTACTTCCATATGCAACAGAAATTTTGCGGATTGGTCAATTCGTTCGCGAGATATGGCAGTTTGGAAGTAAGAAATGCTTGAGAAACTCAAAATTTTCGAAGTTCTGATGCTCGAAACGAATAACTAGAACGGCCTAGGGGAAAAGTACGCATAGTGTTGTAGTCGGGGGAGTTTCTACTTTCAGATGCAACAGAAATTTTGCGGATTGGTCAATCCGTTCGCGAGATATGGCAGTTTGGAGGTAAGAAACGCTCGAGAAACTCTCAATTTTCGCAGTTCTGATGCTCGACAAGCATAACTAGAACGGCCTAGGGGAAAAGTACGCACACCGTTGTAATCGGGCGAGTTTCTACTTTCAGATGCAACAGAAATTTTGCGGATTGGTCAATCCGTTCGCGAGATATGGCAGTTTGTAGGTAAGCAACGCTTGAAAAACTCAAAATTTTCGCAGTTCTGTTGCTCGAAACGAATAGCTAGAACGGGCTAGGGGAAAAGTACGCATACCGTTGTAATCGGGCGAGTTTCTACTTTCAGATGCAACAGACATTTTGCGGATTGGTCAATCCGTTCGCGAGATATGGCAGTTTGGAAGTAAGAAACGCTTGAGAAACTCAAAATTTTTGCAGTTCTGATGCTCGAAACGAATAACTAGGGCGGCCTAGGGGAAAAGTACGCATACCGTTGTAATAGGGCGAGTTTCTACTTTCAGATGCATCAGAAATTTTGCGGATTGGACAATCCGTTCGCGAGATGTGGCAGTTTGTACGTGAGAAACGCTTGAGAAACTCAAAATTTTCGCAGTTCTGATGCTCGAAACGAATAACTAGAACGGTCTAGGGGAAAAGTACGCATAGTGTTGTAATCGGGCAAGTTTCTACTTTCAGATGCAACAGAAATTTTGCGGATTGGTCAATCCGTTCGCGAGTTATGGCAGTTTGGAGGTAAGAAACGCTGGAGAAACTCAAAATTTTCGCAGTTCTGATGCTCGAAACGAATAACTAGAACGGCCTAGGGGAAAAGTACGCATAGTGTTGTAGTCGGGGGAGTTTCTACTTTCAGATGCAACAGAGATTTTGCGGATTGGTCAATCCGTTCGCGAGATATGGCAGTTTGGAGGTAAGAAACGCTCGAGAAACTCACAATTTTCGCAGTTCTGATGCTCGACAAGCATAACTAGAACGGCCTAGGGGAAAAGTACGCACACCGTTGAAATCGGGCGAGTTTCTACTTTCAGATGCAACAGAAATTTTGCGGATTGGTCAATCCGTTCGCGAGATATGGCAGATTGGAGGTAAGCGACGCTTGAGAAACTCAAAATTTTCGCAGTTCTGTTGCTCGAAACGAATAACTTGAACGGGCTAGGGGAAACGTACGCATACAGTTGTAATCGGGCGAGTTTCTACTTTCCGATGCAACAGAAATTTTGCGGATTGGTCAATCCGTTCGCGAGATATGGCAGTTTGGAGGTAAGAAACGCTTGAGAAACTCAAAATTTTTGCAGTTCTGATGCTCGAAACGAATAACTAGGGCGGCCTAGGGGAAAAGTACGCATACCGTTGTAATAGGGCGAGTTTCTACTTTCAGATGCATCAGAAATTTTGCGGATTGGACAATCCGTTTGCGAGATGTGGCAGTTTGTACGTGAGAAACGCTTGAGAAACTCAAAATTTTCGCAGTTCTGATGCTCGAAACGAATAACTAGAACGGCCTAGGGGAAAAGTACGCAAACCGTTGTAATCCGGCGAGTTTCTGCTTTCAGATGCAATAGAAGTTTTGTGGATTGGTCAAGCCGTTCGCGAGATATGGCAGTTTGGAGGTAAGAAACGCTTGAGAAACTGAAAATTTTCGCAGTTCTGATGCTCGACAAGCATAACTAGAACGGCCTAGGGGAAAAGTACGCATAGTGTTGTAGTCGGGGGAGTTTGTACTTTCAGATGCAACAGAAATTTTGGGGATTGGTCAATCCGTTCGCGAGATATGGCAGTTTGGATGTAAGCAACGCTTGAAAAACTCAAAATTTTCGCAGTTCTGTTGCTCGAAACGAATAACTAGAACGGGCTAGGGGAAAAGTACGCACACCGTTGTAATCGGGCGAGTTTCTACTTTCAGATGCAACAGAAATTTTGCGGATTGGTCAATCCGTTCGCGAGTTATGGCAGTTTGGAGGTAAGAAACGCTTGAGAAACTCAAAATTTTCGCAATTCTGATGCTCGAAACGAATAACTAGAACGGCTTAGGGGAAAAGTACGCATAGTGTTGTAATCGGGCGAGTTTCTACTTCCAGATGCAACAGAAATTTTGCGGATTGGTCAATCCGTTCGCGAGATATGGCAGTTTGGAAGTAAGAAACGCTTGAGAAACTCAAAATTTTCGCAGTTCTGATGCTCGAAACGAATAACTAGAACGGCCTAGGGGAAAAGTACGCATAGTGTTGTAGTCGGGGGAGTTTCTACTTTCAGATGCAACAGAAATTTTGCGGATTGGTCAATCCGTTCGCGAGATATGGCTGTTTGGAGGTAAGAAACGCTCGAGAAACTCACAATTTTCGCAGTTCTGATGCTCGACAAGCATAACTAGAACGGCCTAGGGGAAAAGTACGTACACCGTTGTAATCGGGCGAGTTTCTACTTTCAGATGCAACAGAAATTTTGCGGATTGGTCAATCCGTTCGCGAGATATGGCAGTTTGTAGGTAAGCAACGCTTGAAAAACTCAAAATTTTCGCAGTTCTGTTGCTCGAAACGAATAGCTAGAACGGGCTAGGGGAAAAGTACGCATACCGTTGTAATCGGGCGAGTTTCTACTTTCAGATGCAACAGAAATTTTGCGGATTGGTCAATCCGTTCGCGAGATATGGCAGTTTGGAGGTAAGCAACGCTTGAAAAACTCAAAATTTTCGCAGTTCTGTTGCTCGAAACGAATAACTAGAACGGGCTAGGGGAAAAGTACGCATAGTGTTGTAATTGGGCGAGTTTCTACTTTCAGATGCAACAGAAATTTTCCGTATTGGTCAATCCGTTCGCGAGTTATGGCAGTTTGGATGTAAGAAACGCTTGAGAAACTCAAAATTTTCGCAGTTCTGAAGCTCGAAACGAATAACTAGAACGGCCTAGGGGAAATGTACGCATAGTATTGTAATCGGGCGAGTTTCTACTTTCAGATGCAACAGAAATTTTGCGGATTGGTCAATCCGTTCGCGAGATATGGCAGTTTGTAGGTAAGCAACGCTTGAAAAACTCAAAATTTTCGCAGTTCTGTTGCTCGAAACGAATAGCTAGAACGGGCTAGGGGAAAAGTACGCATACCGTTGTAATCGGGCGAGTTTCTACTTTCAGATGCAACAGACATTTTGCGGATTGGTCAATCCGTTCGCGAGATATGGCAGTTTGGAAGTAAGAAACGCTTGAGAAACTCAAAATTTTTGCAGTTCTGATGCTCGAAACGAATAACTAGGGCGGCCTAGGGGAAAAGTACGCATACCGTTGTAATAGGGCGAGTTTCTACTTTCAGATGCATCAGAAATTTTGCGGATTGGACAATCCGTTCGCGAGATGTGGCAGTTTGTACGTGAGAAACGCTTGAGAAACTCAAAATTTTCGCAGTTCTGATGCTCGAAACGAATAACTAGAACGGTCTAGGGGAAAAGTACGCATAGTGTTGTAATCGGGCAAGTTTCTACTTTCAGATGCAACAGAAATTTTGCGGATTGGTCAATCCGTTCGCGAGATATGGCAGTTTGGAGGTAAGAAACGCTTGAGAAACTCAAAATTTTTGCAGTTCTGATGCTCGAAACGAATAACTAGGGCGGCCTAGGGGAAAAGTACGCATACCGTTGTAATAGGGCGAGTTTCTACTTTCAGATGCATCAGAAATTTTGCGGATTGGACAATCCGTTCGCGAGATGTGGCAGTTTGTACGTGAGAAACGCTTGAGAAACTCAAAATTTTCGCAGTTCTGATGCTCGAAACGAATAACTAGAACGGGCTAGGGGAAAAGTACGCACACCGTTGTAATCGGGCGAGTTTCTACTTTCAGATGCAACAGAAATTTTGCGGATTGGTCTATCCGTTCGCGAGATATGGCTGTTTGGAGGTAAGAAACGCTTGAGAAACTCAAAATTTTTGCAGTTCTGATGCTCGAAACGAATAACTAGGGCGGCCTAGGGGAAAAGTACGCATACCGTTGTAATAGGGCGAGTTTCTACTTTCAGATGCATCAGAAATTTTGCGGATTGGACAATCCGTTCGCGAGATGTGGCAGTTTGTACGTGAGAAACGCTTGAGAAACTCAAAATTTTCGCAGTTCTGATGCTCGAAACGAATAACTAGAACGGCCTAGGGGAAAAGTACGCATACCGTTGTAATCCGGCGAGTTTCTACTTTCAGATGCAATAGAAGTTTTGCGGATTGGTCAAGCCGTTCGCGAGATATGGCAGTTTGGAGGTAAGAAACGCTTGAGAAACTGAAAATTTTCGCAGTTCTGATGCTCGAAACGAATAACTAGAACGGACTAGGGGAAAAGTACGCATACCGTTGTAATCGGGCGAGTTTCTACTTTCAGATGCAACAGAAATTTTGCGGATTGGTCAATCCGTTCGCGAGATATGGCAGTTTGGAGGTAAGCAACGCTTGAGAAACTCAAAATTTTCGCAGTTCTGTTGCTCGAAACGAATAACTAGAACGGGCTAGGGGAAACGTACGCATACAGTTGTAATCGTGCGAGTTTCTACTTTCCGATGCAACAGAAATTTTGCGGATTGGTCAATCCGTTCACGAGATATGGCAGTTTGGAGGTAAGCAACGCTTGAGAAACTCAAAATTTTCGCAGTTCTGATGCTCGAAACGAATAACTAGAACGGCCTAGGGGAAAAGTACGTATACCGTTGTAATCGGGCGAGTTTCTACTTTCAGATGCAACAGAAATTTTGCGGATTTGTCAATCCGTTCGCGAGATATGACAGTTTGGAGGTAAGAAACGCTTGAGAAACTCAAAATTTTCGCAGTTCTGGTGCTCGAAACGAATAACTAGAAAGGCCTAGGGGAACAGTACGCATACCGTTGTAATCGGGCGAGTTTCTGCTTTCAGATGCATCAGAAATTTTGCGGATTGGTCAATCCGTTCGCCAGATATGGCAGTTTGGAAGTAAGAAACGCTTGAGAAACTCAAAATTTTCGCAGTTCTGATGCTCGAAACGAATAACTAGGGCGGCCTAGGGGAAGAGTACGCATACCGTTGTAATCGGGCGAGTTTCTACCTTCAGATGCAACAGAAATTTTGCGGATTGGTCAATCCGTTCGCGAGATATGGCAGTTTGGAAGTAAGACTCGCTTGAGAAACTCAAAATTTTCGCAGTTCTGATGCTCGAAACGAATTACTAGAGCAGCCTAGGGGAAAAGTACGCATACCGTTGTAATCGGGCGAGTTTCTGCTTTCAGATGCATCAGAAATTTTGCGGATTGGTCAATCCGTTCGCGAGATATGGCAGTTTGGAGGTAAGAAACGCTTGAGAAACTCAAAATTTTCGCAGTTCTGATGCTCGAAACGAATAACTAGAACGGCCTAGGGGAAAAGTACGTATACCGTTGTAATCGAGCGAGTTTCTACTTTCAGATGCAACAGAAATTTTGCGGATTGGTCAATCCGTTCGCGAGATATGGCAGTTTGGAGGTAAGCAACGCTTGAGAAACTCAAAATTTTCGCAGTTCTGTTGCTCGAAACGAATAACTAGAACGGCCTAGGGGAAAAGTACGCATACAGTTTTAATCGGGCGAGTTTCCACTTTCAGATGCAACAGAAATTTTGCGGATTGGTCAATCCGTTCGCAAGATATGGCAGTTTGGAAGTAAGAAACGCTTGAGAAACTCAAAATTTTCGAAGTTCTGATGCTCGAAACGAATAACTAGAACGGCCTAGGGGAAAAGTACGCATACCGTTGTAATCGGGCGAGTTTCTACTTTCAGATGCAACAGAAATTTTGCGGATTGGTCTATCCGTTCGCGAGATATGGCTGTTTGGAGGTGAGAAACGCTTGAGAAACTCAAAATTTTCGCAGTTCTGATCCTCGAAGCGAATAACTAGAACGGCCTAGGGGAAAAGTACGTATACCGTTGTAATCGGGCGAGTTTCTAATTTCAGATGCAACAGAAATTTTGCGGATTGGTCAATCCGTTCGCGAGATATGGCAGTTTGGAGGTAAGCAACGCTTGAGAAACTCAAAATTTTCGCAGTTCTGTTGCTCGAAACGAATAACTAGAACGGCCTAGGGGAAAAGTACGCATACAGTGTTAATCGGGCGAGTTTCTACTTTCAGATGCAACAGAAATTTTGTGGATTGGTCAATCCTCTCAGGAGATATGGCAGTTTGGAGGTAAGAAACGCTTGAGAAACTCAATATTTTCGCAGTTCTGATGCTCGAAACGAATAACTAGAACGGCCTAGGGGAAAAGTACGTATACCGTTGTAATCGGGCGAGTTTCTACCTTCAGATGCAACAGAAATTTTGCGGATTGGTCAATCCGTTCGCGAGATATGGCAGTTTGGAGGTAAGCAACGCTTGAGAAACTCAAAATTTTCGCAGTTCTGTTGCTCGAAACGAATAACTAGAACGGCCTAGGGGAAAAGTACGCATACAGTGTTAATCGGGCGAGTTTCTACTTTCAGATGCAACAGAAATTTTGTGGATTGGTCAATCCTCTCAGGAGATATGGCAGTTTGGAGGTAAGAAACGCTTGAGAAACTCAATATTTTCGCAGTTCTGATGCTCGAAACGAATAACTAGAACGGCCTAGGGGAAAAGTACGTATACCGTTGTAATCGGGCGAGTTTCTACCTTCAGATGCAACAGAAATTTTGCGGATTGGTCAATCCGTTCGCGCGATATGGCAGTTTGGAAGTAAGAAACGCTTGAGAAACTCAAAATTTTCGCAGTTCTGATGCTCGAAACGAATTACTAGGGCGGCCTAGGGGAAAAGTACGCATACAGTTGTAATCGGGCGAGTTTCTACTTTCAGATACAACAGAAATTTTGCGGATTGGTCAATCCGTTCGCGAGATATGGCAGGTTGGAGGTAAGAAACGCTTGAGAAACTCAAAATTTTCGCAGTTCTGATGCTCGACAAGCATAACTAGAACGGCCTAGGGGAAAAGTACGCATACAGTTGTAATCGGGCGAGTTTCCACTTTCAGATGCAACAGAAATTTTGCGGATTGGTCAATCCGTTCGCGAGATATGGCAGTTTGGAAGTAAGAAACGCTTGAGAAACTCAAAATTTTCGCAGTTCTGATGCTCGAAACGAATTACTAGGGCGGCCTAGGGGAAAAGTACGCATACCGTTGTAATCGGGCGAGTTTCTGCTTTCAGATGCATCAGAAATTTTGCGGATTGGTCAATCCGTTCGCGAGATGTGGCAGTTTGTAGGTAAGAAACGCTTGAGAAACTCAAAATTTTCGCAGTTCTGATGCTCGAAAGGAATAACTAGAACGGCCTAGGGAAAAAGTACGTATACCGTTGTAATCGGGCGAGTTTCTACTTTCAGATGCAACAGAAATTTTATGGATTGGCCAATCCGTTCGCGAGATATGGCAGTTTGGAGGTAAGCAACGCTTGAGAAACTCAAAATTTTCGCAGTTCTGATGCTCGAAACGAATAACTAGAACGGACTGGGGGAAAAGTACGCATACAGTTGTAATCGGGCGAGTTTCTACATTCAGATGCAACAGAAATTTTGCGGATTGGTCAATCCGTTCGCGAGATATGGCAGTTTGGAGGTAAGAAACGCTTGAGAAACTCAAAATTTTCGCAGTTCTGATGCTCGAAAGGAATAACTAGAACGGCCTAGGGAAAAAGTACGCATAGTGTTGTAATCGGGCGAGTTTCTACTTTCAGATGCAAGAGAAATTTTGCGGATTGGTCAATCCGTTCGCGAGATATGGCAGTTTGGAGGTAAGCAACGCTTGAGAAACTCAAAATTTTCGCAGTTCTGTTGCTCGAAACGAATAACTAGAACGGCCTAGGGGAAAAGTACGCATACAGTGTTAATCGGGCGAGTTTCTACTTTCAGATGCAACAGAAATTTTGTGGATTGGTCAATCCTCTCAGGAGATATGGCAGTTTGGAGGTAAGAAACGCTTGAGAAACTCAATATTTTCGCAGTTCTGATGCTCGAAACGAATAACTAGAACGGCCTAGGGGAAAAGTACGTATACCGTTGTAATCGGGCGAGTTTCTACCTTCAGATGCAACAGAAATTTTGCGGATTGGTCAATCCGTTCGCGAGATATGGCAGTTTGGAGGTAAGCAACGCTTGAGAAACTCAAAATTTTCGCAGTTCTGTTGCTCGAAACGAATAACTAGAACGGCCTAGGGGAAAAGTACGCATACAGTGTTAATCGGGCGAGTTTCTACTTTCAGATGCAACAGAAATTTTGTGGATTGGTCAATCCTCTCAGGAGATATGGCAGTTTGGAGGTAAGAAACGCTTGAGAAACTCAATATTTTCGCAGTTCTGATGCTCGAAACGAATAACTAGAACGGCCTAGGGGAAAAGTACGTATACCGTTGTAATCGGGCGAGTTTCTACCTTCAGATGCAACAGAAATTTTGCGGATTGGTCAATCCGTTCGCGCGATATGGCAGTTTGGAAGTAAGAAACGCTTGAGAAACTCAAAATTTTCGCAGTTCTGATGCTCGAAACGAATTACTAGGGCGGCCTAGGGGAAAAGTACGCATACAGTTGTAATCGGGCGAGTTTCTACTTTCAGATACAACAGAAATTTTGCGGATTGGTCAATCCGTTCGCGAGATATGGCAGGTTGGAGGTAAGAAACGCTTGAGAAACTCAAAATTTTCGCAGTTCTGATGCTCGACAAGCATAACTAGAACGGCCTAGGGGAAAAGTACGCATACAGTTGTAATCGGGCGAGTTTCCACTTTCAGATGCAACAGAAATTTTGCGGATTGGTCAATCCGTTCGCGAGATATGGCAGTTTGGAAGTAAGAAACGCTTGAGAAACTCAAAATTTTCGCAGTTCTGATGCTCGAAACGAATTACTAGGGCGGCCTAGGGGAAAAGTACGCATACCGTTGTAATCGGGCGAGTTTCTGCTTTCAGATGCATCAGAAATTTTGCGGATTGGTCAATCCGTTCGCGAGATGTGGCAGTTTGTAGGTAAGAAACGCTTGAGAAACTCAAAATTTTCGCAGTTCTGATGCTCGAAAGGAATAACTAGAACGGCCTAGGGAAAAAGTACGTATACCGTTGTAATCGGGCGAGTTTCTACTTTCAGATGCAACAGAAATTTTATGGATTGGCCAATCCGTTCGCGAGATATGGCAGTTTGGAGGTAAGCAACGCTTGAGAAACTCAAAATTTTCGCAGTTCTGATGCTCGAAACGAATAACTAGAACGGACTGGGGGAAAAGTACGCATACAGTTGTAATCGGCCGAGTTTCTACATTCAGATGCAACAGAAATTTTGCGGATTGGTCAATCCGTTCGCGAGATATGGCAGTTTGGAGGTAAGAAACGCTTGAGAAACTCAAAATTTTCGCAGTTCTGATGCTCGAAAGGAATAACTAGAACGGCCTAGGGAAAAAGTACGCATAGTGTTGTAATCGGGCGAGTTTCTACTTTCAGATGCAAGAGAAATTTTGCGGATTGGTCAATCCGTTAGCGAGATATGGCAGTTTGGAGGTAAGAAACGCTTGAGAAACTCAAAATTTTCGCAGTTCTGTTGCTCGAAACGAATAACTAGAACGGGCTAGGGAAAAGTACGCATACCGTTGTAATCGGGCGAGTCTCTACTTTCAGATGCAACAGAAATTTTGCGGATTGGTCAATCCGTTCACGAAATATGGCAGTTTGGAGGTAAGCAACGCTTGAGAAACTCAAAATTTTCGCAGTTCTGATGCTAGAAACGAATAACTAGAACGGCCTAGGGGAAAAGTACGTATACCGTTGTAATCGGGCGAGTTTCTACTTTCAGATGCAACAGAAATTTTGCGGATTGGTCAATCCGTTCGCGAGATATGACAGTTTGGAGGTAAGAAACGCTTGAGAAACTCAAAATTTTCGCAGTTCTGGTGCTCGAAACGAATAACTAGAAAGGCCTAGGGGAACAGTACGCATACCGTTGTAATCGGGCGAGTTTCTGCTTTCAGATGCATCAGAAATTTTGCGGATTGGTCAATCCGTTCGCCAGATATGGCAGTTTGGAAGTAAGAAACGCTTGAGAAACTCAAAATTTTCGCAGTTCTGATGCTCGAAAGGAATAACTAGAACGGCCTAGGGAAAAAGTACGCATAGTGTTGTAATCGGGCGAGTTTCTACTTTCAGATGCAAGAGAAATTTTGCGGATTGGTCAATCCGTTCGCGAGATATGGCAGTTTGGAGGTAAGAAACGCTTGAGAAACTCAAAATTTTCGCAGTTCTGTTGCTCGAAACGAATAACTAGAACGGGCTAGGGAAAAGTACGCATACCGTTGTAATCGGGCGAGTCTCTACTTTCAGATGCAACAGAAATTTTGCGGATTGGTCAATCCGTTCACGAGATATGGCAGTTTGGAGGTAAGCAACGCTTGAGAAACTCAAAATTTTCGCAGTTCTGATGCTAGAAACGAATAACTAGAACGGCCTAGGGGAAAAGTACGTATACCGTTGTAATCGGGCGAGTTTCTACTTTCAGATGCAACAGAAATTTTGCGGATTGGTCAATCCGTTCGCGAGATATGACAGTTTGGAGGTAAGAAACGCTTGAGAAACTCAAAATTTTCGCAGTTCTGTTGCTCGAAACGAATAACTAGAACGGCCTAGGGGAAAAGTACGCATACAGTTGTAATCGGGCGAGTTTCCACTTTCAGATGCAACAGAAATTTTGCGGATTGGTCAATCCGTTCGCGAGATATGGCAGTTTGGAAGTAAGAAACGCTTGAGAAACTCAAAATTTTCGCAGTTCTGATGCACGAAACGAATATCTAGAACGGCCTAGGGGAAAAGTACGCGTACCGTTGTAATCGGGCGAGTTTCTACCTTCAGATGCAACAGAAATTTTGCGGATTGGTCAATCCGTTCGCGAGATATGGCAGTTTGGAAGTAAGAAACGCTTGAGAAACTCAAAATTTTCGCAGTTCTGATGCTCGAAACGAATAACTAGAACGGCCTAGGGGAAAAGTACGCATACCGTTTTAATCGGGCGAGTTTCTACTTTCAGATGCAACAGAAATTTTGCGGATTGGTCAATCCGTTCGCGCGATATGGCAGTTTGGAAGTAAGAAACGCTTGAGAAACTCAAAATTTTCGCAGTTCTGATGCTCGAAACGAATTACTAGGGCGGCCTAGGGGAAAAGTACGCATACAGATGTAATCGGGCGAGTTTCTACTTTCAGATACAACAGAAATTTTGCGGATTGGTCAATCCGTTCGCGAGATATGGCAGGTTGGAGGTAAGAAACGCTTGAGAAACTCAAAATTTTCGCAGTTCTGATGCTCGACAAGCATAACTAGAACGGCCTAGGGGAAAAGTACGCATACAGTTGTAATCGGGCGAGTTTCCACTTTCAGATGCAACAGAAATTTTGCGGATTGGTCAATCCGTTCGCGAGATATGGCAGTTTGGAAGTAAGAAACGCTTGAGAAACTCAAAATTTTCGCAGTTCTGATGCTCGAAACGAATTACTAGGGCGGCCTAGGGGAAAAGTACGCATACCGTTGTAATCGGGCGAGTTTCTGCTTTCAGATGCATCAGAAATTTTGCGGATTGGTCAATCCGTTCGCGAGATGTGGCAGTTTGTAGGTAAGAAACGCTTGAGAAACTCAAAATTTTCGCAGTTCTGATGCTCGAAAGGAATAACTAGAACGGCCTAGGGAAAAAGTACGTATACAGTTGTAATCGGGCGAGTTTCTACATTCAGATGCAACAGAAATTTTGCGGATTGGTCAATCCGTTCGCGAGATATGGCAGTTTGGAGGTAAGAAACGCTTGAGAAACTCAAAATTTTCGCAGTTCTGGTGCTCGAAACGAATAACTAGAAAGGCCTAGGGGAACAGTACGCATACCGTTGTAATCGGGCGAGTTTCTGCTTTCAGATGCATCAGAAATTTTGCGGATTGGTCAATCCGTTCGCCAGATATGGCAGTTTGGAAGTAAGAAACGCTTGAGAAACTCAAAATTTTCGCAGTTCTGATGCTCGAAACGAATAACTAGGGCGGCCTAGGGGAAAAGTACGCATACTGTTGTAATCGGGCGAGGTTCTGCTTTCAGATGCATCGGAAATTTTGCGGATTTGTCAATCCGTTCGCGAGATGTGGCAATTTGGAAGTAAGAAACGCTTGAGAAACTCAAAATTTTCGCAGTTCTGATGCTCGAAACGAATAACTAGAAAGGCCTAGGGGAAAAGTACGCATACCGTTGTAATCGGGCGAGTTTCTACTTTCAGATGCAACAGAAATTTTGCGGATTGGTCAATCCGTTCGCGAGATATGGCAGTTTGGAGGTAAGAAACGCTTGTGAAACTCAAAATTTTCGCAGTTCTGATGCTCGAAACGAATAACTAGAACGGCCTAGGGGAAAAGTACGCATACCGTTGTAATCGGGCGAGTTTCTACTTTCAGATGCAACAGAAATTTTGCGGATTGGTCTATCCGTTCGCGAGATATGGCTGTTTGGAGGTAAGAAACGCTTGAGAAACTCAAAATTTTTGCAGTTCTGATGCTCGAAACGAATAACTAGGGCGGCCTAGGGGAAAAGTACGCATACCGTTGTAATAGGGCGTGTTTCTACTTTCAGATGCATCAGAAATTTTGCGGATTGGACAATCCGTTCGCGAGATGTGGCAGTTTGTACGTGAGAAACGCTTGAGAAACTCAAAATTTTCGCAGTTCTGATGCTCGAAACGAATAACTAGAACGGCCTAGGGGAAAAGTACGCATACCGTTGTAATCCGGCGAGTTTCTACTTTCAGATGCAATAGAAGTTTTGCGGATTGGTCAAGCCGTTCGCGAGATATGGCAGTTTGGAGGTAAGAAACGCTTGAGAAACTGAAAATTTTCGCAGTTCTGATGCTCGAAACGAATAACTAGAACGGGCTAGGGGAAAAGTACGCATACCGTTGTAATCGGGCGAGTTTCTACTTTCAGATGCAACAGAAATTTTGCGGATTGGTCAATCCGTTCGCGAGATATGGCAGTTTGGAGGTAAGCAACGCTTGAGAAACTCAAAATTTTCGCAGTTCTGTTGCTCGAAACGAATAACTAGAACGGGCTAGGGGAAACGTACGCATACAGTTGTAATCGGGCGAGTTTCTACTTTCCGATGCAACAGAAATTTTGCGGATTGGTCAATCCGTTCGCGAGATATGGCAGTTTGGAGGTAAGAAACGCTTGAGAAACTCAAAATTTTCGCAGTTCTGATGCTCGAAACGAATAACTAGAACGGCCTAGGGGAAAAGTACGCATAGTGTTGTAATCGGGCGAGTTTCTACTTTCAGATGCAAGAGAGATTTTGCGGATTGGTCAATCCGTTCGCGAGATATGGCAGTTTGGAGGTAAGAAACGCTTGAGAAACTCAAAATTTTCGCAGTTCTGTTGCTCGAAACGAATAACTAGAACGGGCTAGGAGAAAAGTACGCATACCGTTGTAATCGGGCGAGTCTCTACTTTCAGATGCAACAGAAATTTTGCGGATTGGTCAATCCGTTCACGAGATATGGCAGTTTGGAGGTAAGCAACGCTTGAGAAACTCAAAATTTTCGCAGTTCTGATGCTCGAAACGAATAACTAGAACGGCCTAGGGGAAAAGTACGTATACCGTTGTAAGCGGGCGAGTTTCTACTTTCAGATGCAACAGAAATTTTGCGGATTGGTCAATCCGTTCGCGAGATATGACAGTTTGGAGGTAAGAAACGCTTGAGAAACTAAAAATTTTCGCAGTTCTGGTGCTCGAAACGAATAACTAGAAAGGCCTAGGGGAACAGTACGCATACCGTTGTAATCGGGCGAGTTTCTGCTTTCAGATGCATCAGAAATTTTGCGGATTGGTCAATCCGTTCGCCAGATATGGCAGTTTGGAAGTAAGAAACGCTTGAGAAACTCAAAATTTTCGCAGTTCTGATGCTCGAAACGAATAACTAGGGCGGCCTAGGGGAAAAGTACGCATACTGTTGTAATCGGGCGAGGTTCTGCTTTCAGATGCATCGGAAATTTTGCGGATTTGTCAATCCGTTCGCGAGATGTGGCAATTTGGAAGTAAGAAACGCTTGAGAAACTGAAAATTTTCGCAGTTCTGATGCTCGAAACGAATAACTAGAACGGGCTAGGGGAAAAGTACGCATACCGTTGTAATCGGGCGAGTTTCTACTTTCAGATGCAACAGAAATTTTGCGGATTGGTCAATCCGTTCGCGAGATATGGCAGTTTGGAGGTAAGCAACGCTAGAGAAACTCAAAATTTTCGCAGTTCTGTTGCTCGAAACGAATAACTAGAACGGGCTAGGGGAAACGTACGCATACAGTTGTAATCGGGCGAGTTTCTACTTTCCGATGCAACAGAAATTTTGCGGATTGGTCAATCCGTTCGCGAGATATGGCAGTTTGGAGGTAAGAAACGCTTGAGAAACTCAAAATTTTCGCAGTTCTGATGCTCGAAACGAATAACTAGAACGGCCTAGGGGAAAAGTACGCATAGTGTTGTAATCGGGCGAGTTTCTACTTTCAGATGCAAGAGAAATTTTGCGGATTGGTCAATCCGTTCGCGAGATATGGCAGTTTGGAGGTAAGAAACGCTTGAGAAACTCAAAATTTTCGCAGTTCTGTTGCTCGAAACGAATAACTAGAACGGGCTAGGGGAAAAGTACGCATACCGTTGTAATCGGGCGAGTCTCTACTTTCAGATGCAACAGAAATTTTGCGGATTGGTCAATCCGTTCACGAGATATGGCAGTTTGGAGGTAAGCAACGCTTGAGAAACTCAAAATTTTCGCAGTTCTGATGCTCGAAACGAATAACTAGAACGGCCTAGGGGAAAAGTACGTATACCGTTGTAAGCGGGCGAGTTTCTACTTTCAGATGCAACAGAAATTTTGCGGATTGGTCAATCCGTTCGCGAGATATGACAGTTTGGAGGTAAGAAACGCTTGAGAAACTCAAAATTTTCGCAGTTCTGGTGCTCGAAACGAATAACTAGAAAGGCCTAGGGGAACAGTACGCATACCGTTGTAATCGGGCGAGTTTCTGCTTTCAGATGCATCAGAAATTTTGCGGATTGGTCAATCCGTTCGCCAGATATGGCAGTTTGGAAGTAAGAAACGCTTGAGAAACTCAAAATTTTCGCAGTTCTGATGCTCGAAACGAATAACTAGGGCGGCCTAGGGGAAAAGTACGCATACTGTTGTAATCGGGCGAGGTTCTGCTTTCAGATGCATCGGAAATTTTGCGGATTTGTCAATCCGTTCGCGAGATGTGGCAATTTGGAAGTAAGAAACGCTTGAGAAACTCAAAATTTTCGCAGTTCTGATGCTCGAAACGAATAACTAGAAAGGCCTAGGGGAAAAGTACGCATACCGTTGTAATCGGGCGAGTTTCTACTTTCAGATGCAACAGAAATTTTGCGGATTGGTCAATCCGTTCGCGAGATATGGCAGTTTGGAGGTAAGAAACGCTTGTGAAACTCAAAATTTTCGCAGTTCTGATGCTCGAAACGAATAACTAGAACGGCCTAGGGGAAAAGTACGCATACCGTTGTAATCGGGCGAGTTTCTACTTTCAGATGCAACAGAAATTTTGCGGATTGGTCTATCCGTTCGCGAGATATGGCTGTTTGGAGGTAAGAAACGCTTGAGAAACTCAAAATTTTTGCAGTTCTGATGCTCGAAACGAATAACTAGGGCGGCCTAGGGGAAAAGTACGCATACCGTTGTAATAGGGCGTGTTTCTACTTTCAGATGCATCAGAAATTTTGCGGATTGGACAATCCGTTCGCGAGATGTGGCAGTTTGTACGTGAGAAACGCTTGAGAAACTCAAAATTTTCGCAGTTCTGATGCTCGAAACGAATAACTAGAACGGCCTAGGGGAAAAGTACGCATACCGTTGTAATCCGGCGAGTTTCTACTTTCAGATGCAATAGAAGTTTTGCGGATTGGTCAAGCCGTTCGCGAGATATGGCAGTTTGGAGGTAAGAAACGCTTGAGAAACTGAAAATTTTCGCAGTTCTGATGCTCGAAACGAATAACTAGAACGGGCTAGGGGAAAAGTACGCATACCGTTGTAATCGGGCGAGTTTCTACTTTCAGATGCAACAGAAATTTTGCGGATTGGTCAATCCGTTCGCGAGATATGGCAGTTTGGAGGTAAGCAACGCTTGAGAAACTCAAAATTTTCGCAGTTCTGTTGCTCGAAACGAATAACTAGAACGGGCTAGGGGAAACGTACGCATACAGTTGTAATCGGGCGAGTTTCTACTTTCCGATGCAACAGAAATTTTGCGGATTGGTCAATCCGTTCGCGAGATATGGCAGTTTGGAGGTAAGAAACGCTTGAGAAACTCAAAATTTTCGCAGTTCTGATGCTCGAAACGAATAACTAGAACGGCCTAGGGGAAAAGTACGCATAGTGTTGTAATCGGGCGAGTTTCTACTTTCAGATGCAAGAGAAATTTTGCGGATTGGTCAATCCGTTCGCGAGATATGACAGTTTGGAGGTAAGAAACGCTTGAGAAACTCAAAATTTTCGCAGTTCTGGTGCTCGAAA
The DNA here is from genome assembly GCF_051014685.1 of Ptiloglossa arizonensis. Classification (NCBI taxonomy): domain Eukaryota; kingdom Metazoa; phylum Arthropoda; class Insecta; order Hymenoptera; family Colletidae; genus Ptiloglossa; species Ptiloglossa arizonensis. The sequence continues at coordinate 1,240,571 of NW_027478453.1, read as the reverse complement.
CGAATAACTAGAAAGGCCTAGGGGAACAGTACGCATACCGTTGTAATCGGGCGAGTTTCTGCTTTCAGATGCATCAGAAATTTTGCGGATTGGTCAATCCGTTCGCCAGATATGGCAGTTTGGAAGTAAGAAACGCTTGAGAAACTCAAAATTTTCGCAGTTCTGATGCTCGAAACGAATAACTAGGGCGGCCTAGGGGAAAAGTACGCATACTGTTGTAATCGGGCGAGTTTCTGCTTTCAGATGCATCAGAAATTTTGCGGATTGGTCAATCCGTTCGCGAGATGTGGCAATTTGGAAGTAAGAAACGCTTGTGAAACTCAAAATTTTCGCAGTTCTGATGCTCGAAACGAATAACTAGAACGGCCTAGGGGAAAAGTACGTATACCGTTGCAATCGGGCGAGTTTCTACTTTCAGGTGCAACAGAAATTTTGCGGATTGGTCAATCCGTTCGCGAGATATGGCAGTTTGGAGGAAAGCAACGCTTGAGAAACTCAAAATTTTCGCAGTTCTGTTGCTCGAAACGAATAACTAGAACGGCCTAGGGGAAAAGTACGCATACAGTTTTAATCGGGCGAGTTTCCACTTTCAGATGCAACAGAAATTTTGCGGATTGGTCAATCCGTTCGCAAGATATGGCAGTTTGGAAGTAAGAAACGCTTGAGAAACTCAAAATTTTCGAAGTTCTGATGCTCGAAACGAATAACTAGAACGGCCTAGGGGAAAAGTACGCATACCGTTGTAATCGGGCGAGTTTCTACTTTCAGATGCAACAGAAATTTTGCGGATTGGTCAATCCGTTCGCGAGATATGGCAGTTTGGAGGTAAGAAACGCTTGTGAAACTCAAAATTTTCGCAGTTCTGATGCTCGAAACGAATAACTAGAACGGCCTAGGGGAAAAGTACGTATACCGTTGCAATCGGGCGAGTTTCTACTTTCAGGTGCAACAGAAATTTTGCGGATTGGTCAATCCGTTCGCGAGATGTGGCAATTTGGATGTAAGAAACGCTTGAGAAACTCAAAATTTTCGCAGTTCTGATGCTCGAAACGAATAACTAGAAAGGCCTAGGGGAAAAGTACGCATACCGTTGTAATCGGGCGAGTTTCTACTTTCAGATGCAACAGAAATTTTGCGGATTGGTCAATCCGTTCGCGAGATATGGCAGTTTGGAGGTAAGAAACGCTTGTGAAACTCAAAATTTTCGCAGTTCTGATGCTCGAAACGAATAACTAGAACGGCCTAGGGGAAAAGTACGTATACCGTTGCAATCGGGCGAGTTTCTACTTTCAGGTGCAACAGAAATTTTGCGGATTGGTCAATCCGTTCGCGAGATATGGCAGTTTGGAGGAAAGCAACGCTTGAGAAACTCAAAATTTTCGCAGTTCTGTTGCTCGAAACGAATAACTAGAACGGCCTAGGGGAAAAGTACGCATACAGTTGTAATCGGGCGAGTTTCCACTTTCAGATGCAACAGAAATTTTGCGGATTGGTCAAACCGTTCGCGAGATATGGCAGTTTGGAAGTAAGAAACGCTTGAGAAACTCAAAATTTTCGCAGTTCTGATGCTCGAAACGAATTACCAGGGCGGCCTAGGGGAAAAGTACGCATACCGTTGTAATCGGGCGAGTTTCTGCTTTCAGATGCATCAGAAATTTTGCGGATTGGTCAATCCGTTCGCGAGATGTGGCAGTTTGTAGGTAAGAAACGCTTGAGAAACTCAAAATTTTCGCAGTTCTGATGCTCGAAACGAATAACTAGAACGGCCTAGGGGAAGAGTACGCATACCGTTGTAATCGGGCGAGACTCTACCTTCAGATTCAACAGAAATTTTGCGGATTGGTCAATCCGTTCGCGAGATATGGCAGTTTGGAAGTAAGACTCGCTTGAGAAACTCAAAATTTTCGCAGTTCTGATGCTCGAAACGAATTACTAGAGCAGCCTAGGGGAAAAGTACGCATACCGTTGTAATCGGGCGAGTTTCTGCTTTCAGATGCATCAGAAATTTTGCGGATTGGTCAATCCGTTCGCGAGATATGGCAGTTTGGAGGTAAGAAACGCTTGAGAAACTCAAAATTTTCGCAGTTCTGATGCTCGAAACGAATAACTAGAACGGCCTAGGGGAAAAGTACGTATACCGTTGTAATCGAGCGAGTTTCTACTTTCAGATGCAACAGAAATTTTGCGGATTGGTCAATCCGTTCGCGAGATATGGCAGTTTGGAGGTAAGCAACGCTTGAGAAACTCAAAATTTTCGCAGTTCTGTTGCTCGAAACGAATAACTAGAACGGCCTAGGGGAAAAGTACGCATACAGTTTTAATCGGGCGAGTTTCCACTTTCAGATGCAACAGAAATTTTGCGGATTGGTCAATCCGTTCGCAAGATATGGCAGTTTGGAAGTAAGAAACGCTTGAGAAACTCAAAATTTTCGAAGTTCTGATGCTCGAAACGAATAACTAGAACGGCCTAGGGGAAAAGTACGCATACCGTTGTAATCGGGCGAGTTTCTACTTTCAGATGCAACAGAAATTTTGCGGATTGGTCTATCCGTTCGCGAGATATGGCTGTTTGGAGGTGAGAAACGCTTGAGAAACTCAAAATTTTCGCAGTTCTGATCCTCGAAGCGAATAACTAGAACGGCCTAGGGGAAAACTACGTATACCGTTGTAATCGGGCGAGTTTCTAATTTCAGATGCAACAGAAATTTTGCGGATTGGTCAATCCGTTCGCGAGATATGGCAGTTTGGAGGTAAGCAACGCTTGAGAAACTCAAAATTTTCGCAGTTCTGTTGCTCGAAACGAATAACTAGAACGGCCTAGGGGAAAAGTACGCATACAGTTGTAATCGGGCGAGTTTCTACTTTCAGATACAACAGAAATTTTGCGGATTGGTCAATCCGTTCGCGAGATATGGCAGTTTGGAGGTAAGAAACGCTTGAGAAACTCAAAATTTTCGCAGTTCGGATGCTCGACAAGCATAACTAGAACGGCCTAGGGGAAAAGTACGCATACAGTTGTAATCGGGCGAGTTTCCACTTTCAGATGCAACAGAAATTTTGGGGATTGGTCAATCCGTTCGCGAGATATGGCAGTTTGGAAGTAAGAAACGCTTGAGAAACTCAAAATTTTCGCAGTTCTGATGCTCGAAACGAATAACTAGAACGGCCTAGGGGAAAAGTACGCATACAGTTGTAATCGGGCGAGTTTCTACTTTCAGATGCAACAGAAATTTTGCGGATTGGTCAATCCTCTCGCGAGATATGGCAGTTTGGAGGTAAGAAACGCTTGAGAAACTCAATATTTTCGCAGTTCTGATGCTCGAAACGAATAACTAGAACGGCCTAGGGGAAAAGTACGTATACCGTTGTAATCGGGCGAGTTTCTACTTTCAGATGCAACAGAAATTTTGCGGATTGGTCAATCCGTTCGCGAGATATGGCAGTTTGGAGGTAAGCAACGCTTGCGAAACTCAAAATTTTCGCAGTTCTGTTGCTCGAAACGAATAACTAGAACGGCCTAGGGGAAAAGTACGCATACAGTTGTAATCGGGCGAGTTTCCACTTTCAGATGCAACAGAAATTTTGCGGATTGGTCAATCCGTTCGCGAGATATGGCAGTTTGGAAGTAAGAAACGCTTGAGAAACTCAAAATTTTCGCAGTTCTGATGCACGAAACGAATATCTAGAACGGCCTATGGGAAAAGTACGCGTACCGTTGTAATCGGGCGAGTTTCTACCTTCAGATGCAACAGAAATTTTGCGGATTGGTCAATCCGTTCGCGAGATATGGCAGTTTGGAAGTAAGAAACGCTTGAGAAACTCAAAATTTTCGCAGTTCTGATGCTCGAAACGAATTACTAGGGCGGCCTAGGGGAAAAGTACGCATACCGTTGTAATCGGGCGAGTTTCTGCTTTCAGATGCATCAGAAATTTTGCGGATTGGTCAATCCGTTCGCGAGATGTGGCAGTTTGTAGGTAAGAAACGCTTGAGAAACTCAAAATTTTCGCAGTTCTGATGCTCGAAAGGAATAACTAGAACGGCCTAGGGAAAAAGTACGTATACCGTTGTAATCGGGCGAGTTTCTACTTTCAGATGCAACAGAAATTTTATGGATTGGCCAATCCGTTCGCGAGATATGGCAGTTTGGAGGTAAGCAACGCTTGAGAAACTCAAAATTTTCGCAGTTCTGATGCTCGAAACGAATAACTAGAACGGACTGGGGGAAAAGTACGCATACAGTTGTAATCGGGCGAGTTTCTACATTCAGATGCAACAGAAATTTTGCGGATTGGTCAATCCGTTCGCGAGATATGGCAGTTTGGAGGTAAGAAACGCTTGAGAAACTCAAAATTTTCGCAGTTCTGATGCTCGAAAGGAATAACTAGAACGGCCTAGGGAAAAAGTACGTATACCGTTGTAATCGGGCGAGTTTCTACTTTCAGATGCAACAGAAATTTTGCGGATTGGCCAATCCGTTCGCGAGATATGGCAGTTTGGAGGTAAGCAACGCTTGAGAAACTCAAAATTTTCGCAGTTCTGTTGCGCGAAACGAATAACTAGAACGGCCTAGGGGAAAAGTACGCATACAATTGTAATCGGGCGAGTTTCCACTTTCAGATGCAACAGAAATTTTGCGGATTGGTCAATCCGTTCGCGAGATATGGCAGTTTGGAGGTAAGCAACGCTTGAGAAACTCAAAATTTTCGCAGTTCTGTTGCTCGAAACGAATAACTAGAAAGGCCTAGGGGAAAAGTACGCATACAGTTGTAATCGGGCGAGTTTCACTTTCAGATGCAACAGAAATTTTGCGGATTGGTCAATCCGTTCGCGAGATATGGCAGTTTGGAAGTAAGAAACGCTTGAGAAACTCAAAATTTTCGCAGTTCTGATGCTCGAAACGAATTACTAGGGCGGCCTAGGGGAAAAGTACGCATACAGTTGTAATCGGGCGAGTTTCTACTTTCAGATACAACAGAAATTTTGCGGATTGGTCAATCCGTTCGCGAGATGTGGCAGGTTGGAGGTAAGAAACGCTTGAGAAACTCAAAATTTTCGCAGTTCTGATGCTCGACAAGCATAACTAGAACGGCCTAGGGGAAAAGTACGCATACAGTTGTAATCGGGCGAGTTTCACTTTCAGATGCAACAGAAATTTTGCGGATTGGTCAATCCGTTCGCGAGATATGGCAGTTTGGAAGTAAGAAACGCTTGAGAAACTCAAAATTTTCGCAGTTCTGATGCTCGAAACGAATTACTAGGGCGGCCTAGGGGAAAAGTACGCATACCGTTGTAATCGGGCGAGTTTCTGCTTTCAGATGCATCAGAAATTTTGCGGATTGGTCAATCCGTTCGCGAGATGTGGCAGTTTGTAGGTAGGAAACGCTTGAGAAACTCAAAATTTTCGCAGTTCTGATGCTCGAAACGAATAACTAGAACGGCCTAGTGGAAAAGTACGCATACAGTTGTAATCGGGCGAGTTTCTACATTCAGATGCAACAGAAATTTTGCGGATTGGTCAATCCGTTCGCGAGATATGGCAGTTTGGAGGTAAGAAACGCTTGAGGAACTTAAAATTTTTGCAGTTCTGATGCTCGAAAGGAATAACTAGAACGGCCTAGGGAAAAAGTACGTATACCGTTGTAATCGGGCGAGTTTCTACTTTCAGATGAAACAGAAATTTTGCGGATTGGCCAATCCGTTCGCGAGATATGGCAGTTTGGAGGTAAGCAACGCTTGAGAAACTCAAAATTTTCGCAGTTCTGTTGCGCGAAACGAATAACTAGAACGGCCTAGGGGAAAAGTACGCATACAATTGTAATCGGGCGAGTTTCCACTTTCAGATGCAACAGAAATTTTGCGGATTGGTCAATCCGTTCGCGAGATATGGCAGTTTGGAGGTAAGCAACGCTTGAGAAACTCAAAATTTTCGCAGTTCTGTTGCTCGAAACGAATAACTAGAAAGGCCTAGGGGAAAAGTACGCATACCGTTGTAATCGGGCGAGTTTCTGCTTTCAGATGCATCAGAAATTTTGCGGATTGGTCAATCCGTTCGCCAGATATGGCAGTTTGGAGGTAAGAAACGCTTGAGAAACTCAAAATTTTCGCAGTTCTGATGCTCGAAACGAATAACTAGAAAGGCCTAGGGGAAAAGTACGCATACCGTTGTAATCGGGCGAGTTTCTGCTTTCAGATGCATCAGAAATTTTGCGGATTGGTCAATCCGTTCGCGAGATGTGGCAGTTTGTAGGTAAGAAACGCTTGAGAATCTCAAAATTTTCGCAGTTCTGATGCTCGAAACGAATAACTAGAACGGCCTAGGGGAAAAGTACGTATACCGTTGTAATCGGGCGAGTTTCTACTTTCAGATGCAACAGAAATTTTGCGGATTGGTCAATCCGTTCGCGAGATATGACAGTTTGGAGGTAAGAAACGCTTGAGAAACTCAAAATTTTCGCAGTTCTGGTGCTCGAAACGAATAACTAGAAACGCCTAGGGGAAAAGTACGCATACCGTTGTAATCGGGCGAGTATCTGCTTTCAGATGCATCAGAAATTTTGCGGATTGGTCAATCCGTTCGCGAGATATGGCAGTTTGGAGGTAAGCAACGCTTGAGAAACTCAAAATTTTCGCAGTTCTGTTGCTCGAAACGAATAACTAGAACGGCCTAGGGGAAAAGTACGCATGCCGTTGTAATCGGGCGAGTTTCTACTTTCAGATGCAACAGAAATTTTGCGGATTGGTCAATCCGTTCGCGAGATATGGCAGTTTGGAGGTAAGAAACGCTTGAGAAATTCAAAGTTTTCACAGTTCTGATGCGCTAAACGAATAACCAGAACGGTCTAGGGGAAAAGTACGAACACCGTTGTAATCGGGCGAGTTTCTACTTTCAGATGCAACAGAAATTTTGCAGATTGGTCAATCCGTTCGCGAGATATGGCAGTTTGGAGGTAAGAAACGCTTGAGAAACTCAAAATTTTCGCAGTTCTGATGCTCGAAACGAATAACTAGAAACGCCTAGGGGAAAAGTACGCATACAGTTTTAATCGGGCGAGTTTCCACTTTCAGATGCAACAGAAATTTTGCGGATTGGTCAATCCGTTCGCGAGATATGGCAGTTTGGAGGCAAGAAACGCTTGAGAAACTCAAAATTTTCGCAGTTCTGATGCTCGAAACGAATTACTAGGACGGCCTAGGGGAAAAGTACGCATACCGTTGTAATCGGGCGAGTTTCTGCTTTCAGATGCATCAGAAATTTTGCGGATTGGTCAATCCGTTCGCGAGATGTGGCAGTTTGTAGGTAAGAAACGCTTGAGAAGCTCAAAATTTTCGCAGTTCTGATGCTCGAAACGAATAACTAGAACGGCCTAGGGGAAAAGTACGTATACCGTTGTAATCGGGCGAGTTTCTACTTTCAGATGCAACAGAAATTTTGCGGATTGGTCAATCCGTTTGCGAGATATGACAGTTTGGAGGTAAGAAACGCTTGAGAAACTCAAAATTTTCGCAGTTCTGGTGCTCGAAACGAATAACTAGAAAGGCCTAGGGGAACAGTACGCATACCGTTGTAATCGGGCGAGTTTCTGCTTTCAGATGCATCAGAAATTTTGCGGATTGGTCAATCCGTTCGCCAGATATGGCAGTTTGGAAGTAAGAAACGCTTGAGAAACTCAAAATTTTCGCAGTTCTGATGCTCGAAACAAATAACTAGGGCGGCCTAGGGGAAAAGTACGCATACTGTTGTAATCGGGCGAGTTTCTGCTTTCAGATGCATCAGAAATTTTGCGGATTGGTCAATCCGTTCGCGAGATGTGGCAATTTGGAAGTAAGAAACGCTTGAGAAACTCAAAATTTTCGCAGTTCTGATGCTCGAAACGAAAAACTAGAAAGGCCTAGGGGAAGAGTACGCATACCGTTGTAATCGGGCGAGTTTCTACTTTCAGATGCAACAGAAATTTTGCGGATTGGTCAATCCGTTCGCGAGATATGGCAGTTTGGAGGTAAGAAACGCTTGAGAAACTCAACATTTTCGCAGTTCTGATGCTCGAACCGAATAACAAGAACGGCCTAGGGGAAAAGTACGTATACCGTTGAAATCGGGCGAGTTTCTACTTTCAGATGCAACAGAAATTTTGCGGATCGGTCAATCCGTTCGCGAGATATGGCAGTTTGGAGGTAAGCAACGCTTGAGAAACTCAAAATTTTCGCAGTTCTGATGCTCGAAACGAATAACTAGAAAGGCCTAGGGGAAAAGTACGCATACCGTTGTAATCGGGCGAGTTTCTACTTTCAGATGCAACAGAAATTTTGCGGATTGGTCAATCCGTTAGCGAGATATGGCAGTTTGGAGGTAAGAAACGCTTGAGAAACTCAAAATTTTCGCAGTTCTGATGCTCGAAACGAATAACTAGAAACGCCTAGGGGAAAAGTACGCATACCGTTGTAATCGGGCGAGTTTCTGCTTTCAGATGCATCAGAAATTTTGCGGATTGGTCAATCCGTTCGCCAGATATGGCAGTTTGGAAGTAAGAAACGCTTGAGAAACTCAAAATTTTCGCAGTTCTGATGCTCGAAACAAATAACTAGGGCGGCCTAGGGGAAAAGTACGCATACTGTTGTAATCGGGCGAGTTTCTGCTTTCAGATGCATCAGAAATTTTGCGGATTGGTCAATCCGTTCGCGAGATGTGGCAATTTGGAAGTAAGAAACGCTTGAGAAACTCAAAATTTTCGCAGTTCTGATGCTCGAAACGAAAAACTAGAAAGGCCTAGGGGAAAAGTACGCATACCGTTGTAATCGGGCGAGTTTCTACTTTCAGATGCAACAGAAATTTTGCGGATTGGTCAATCCGTTCGCGAGATATGGCAGTTTGGAGGTAAGAAACGCTTGAGAAACTCAACATTTTCGCAGTTCTGATGCTCGAAACGAATAACAAGAACGGCCTAGGGGAAAAGTACGTATACCGTTGAAATCGGGCGAGTTTCTACTTTCAGATGCAACAGAAATTTTGCGGATTGGTCAATCCGTTCGCGAGATATGGCAGTTTGGAGGTAAGCAACGCTTGAGAAACTCAAAATTTTCGCAGTTCTGTTGCTCGATACGAATAACTAGAACGGCCTAGGGGAAAAGTACGCATACAGTTGTAATCGGGCGAGTTTCCACTTTCAGATGCAACAGAAATTTTGCGGATTGGTCAATCCGTTAGCGAGATATGGCAGTTTGGAGGTAAGAAACGCTTGAGAAACTCAAAATTTTCGCAGTTCTGATGCTCGGCAAGCATAACTAGAACGGCCTAGGGGAAAAGTACGCATGCCGTTGTAATCGGGCGAGTTTCTACTTTCAGATGCAACAGAAATTTTGCGGATTGGTCAATCCGTTCGCGAGATATGGCAGTTTGGAGGTAAGAAACGCTTGAGAAATTCAAAGTTTTCACAGTTCTGATGCGCTAAACGAATAACCAGAACGGTCTAGGGGAAAAGTACGAACACCGTTGTAATCGGGCGAGTTTCTACTTTCAGATGCAACAGAAATTTTGCAGATTGGTCAATCCGTTCGCGAGATATGGCAGTTTGGAGGTAAGAAACGCTTGAGAAACTCAAAATTTTCGCAGTTCTGATGCTCGAAACGAATAACTAGAAACGCCTAGGGGAAAAGTACGCATACCGTTGTAATCGGGCGAGTATCTGCTTTCAGATGCATCAGAAATTTTGCGGATTGGTCAATCCGTTCGCGAGATATGGCAGTTTGGAGGTAAGCAACGCTTGAGAAACTCAAAATTTTCGCAGTTCTGTTGCTCGAAACGAATAACTAGAACGGCCTAGGGGAAAAGTACGCATGCCGTTGTAATCGGGCGAGTTTCTACTTTCAGATGCAACAGAAATTTTGCGGATTGGTCAATCCGTTCGCGAGATATGGCAGTTTGGAGGTAAGAAACGCTTGAGAAATTCAAAGTTTTCACAGTTCTGATGCGCTAAACGAATAACCAGAACGGTCTAGGGGAAAAGTACGAACACCGTTGTAATCGGGCGAGTTTCTACTTTCAGATGCAACAGAAATTTTGCAGATTGGTCAATCCGTTCGCGAGATATGGCAGTTTGGAGGTAAGAAACGCTTGAGAAACTCAAAATTTTCGCAGTTCTGATGCTCGAAACGAATAACTAGAAACGCCTAGGGGAAAAGTACGCATACAGTTTTAATCGGGCGAGTTTCCACTTTCAGATGCAACAGAAATTTTGCGGATTGGTCAATCCGTTCGCGAGATATGGCAGTTTGGAGGCAAGAAACGCTTGAGAAACTCAAAATTTTCGCAGTTCTGATGCTCGAAACGAATTACTAGGACGGCCTAGGGGAAAAGTACGCATACCGTTGTAATCGGGCGAGTTTCTGCTTTCAGATGCATCAGAAATTTTGCGGATTGGTCAATCCGTTCGCGAGATGTGGCAGTTTGTAGGTAAGAAACGCTTGAGAAGCTCAAAATTTTCGCAGTTCTGATGCTCGAAACGAATAACTAGAACGGCCTAGGGGAAAAGTACGTATACCGTTGTAATCGGGCGAGTTTCTACTTTCAGATGCAACAGAAATTTTGCGGATTGGTCAATCCGTTTGCGAGATATGACAGTTTGGAGGTAAGAAACGCTTGAGAAACTCAAAATTTTCGCAGTTCTGGTGCTCGAAACGAATAACTAGAAAGGCCTAGGGGAACAGTACGCATACCGTTGTAATCGGGCGAGTTTCTGCTTTCAGATGCATCAGAAATTTTGCGGATTGGTCAATCCGTTCGCCAGATATGGCAGTTTGGAAGTAAGAAACGCTTGAGAAACTCAAAATTTTCGCAGTTCTGATGCTCGAAACAAATAACTAGGGCGGCCTAGGGGAAAAGTACGCATACTGTTGTAATCGGGCGAGTTTCTGCTTTCAGATGCATCAGAAATTTTGCGGATTGGTCAATCCGTTCGCGAGATGTGGCAATTTGGAAGTAAGAAACGCTTGAGAAACTCAAAATTTTGGCAGTTCTGATGCTCGAAACGAAAAACTAGAAAGGCCTAGGGGAAAAGTACGCATACCGTTGTAATCGGGCGAGTTTCTACTTTCAGATGCAACAGAAATTTTGCGGATTGGTCAATCCGTTCGCGAGATATGGCAGTTTGGAGGTAAGCAACGCTTGAGAAACTCAAAATTTTCGCAGTTCTGTTGCTCGATACGAATAACTAGAACGGCCTAGGGGAAAAGTACGCATACAGTTGTAATCGGGCGAGTTTCCACTTTCAGATGCAACAGAAATTTTGCGGATTGGTCAATCCGTTAGCGAGATATGGCAGTTTGGAGGTAAGAAACGCTTGAGAAACTCAAAATTTTCGCAGTTCTGATGCTCGACAAGCATAACTAGAACGGCCTAGGGGAAAAGTACGCATGCCGTTGTAATCGGGCGAGTTTCTACTTTCAGATGCAACAGAAATTTTGCGGATTGGTCAATCCGTTCGCGAGATATGGCAGTTTGGAGGTAAGAAACGCTTGAGAAATTCAAAGTTTTCACAGTTCTGATGCGCTAAACGAATAACCAGAACGGTCTAGGGGAAAAGTACGAACACCGTTGTAATCGGGCGAGTTTCTACTTTCAGATGCAACAGAAATTTTGCAGATTGGTCAATCCGTTCGCGAGATATGGCAGTTTGGAGGTAAGAAACGCTTGAGAAACTCAAAATTTTCGCAGTTCTGATGCTCGAAACGAATAACTAGAAACGCCTAGGGGAAAAGTACGCATACCGTTGTAATCGGGCGAGTATCTGCTTTCAGATGCATCAGAAATTTTGCGGATTGGTCAATCCGTTCGCGAGATATGGCAGTTTGGAGGTAAGCAACGCTTGAGAAACTCAAAATTTTCGCAGTTCTGTTGCTCGAAACGAATAACTAGAACGGCCTAGGGGAAAAGTACGCATGCCGTTGTAATCGGGCGAGTTTCTACTTTCAGATGCAACAGAAATTTTGCGGATTGGTCAATCCGTTCGCGAGATATGGCAGTTTGGAGGTAAGAAACGCTTGAGAAATTCAAAGTTTTCACAGTTCTGATGCGCTAAACGAATAACCAGAACGGTCTAGGGGAAAAGTACGAACACCGTTGTAATCGGGCGAGTTTCTACTTTCAGATGCAACAGAAATTTTGCAGATTGGTCAATCCGTTCGCGAGATATGGCAGTTTGGAGGTAAGAAACGCTTGAGAAACTCAAAATTTTCGCAGTTCTGATGCTCGAAACGAATAACTAGAAACGCCTAGGGGAAAAGTACGCATACAGTTTTAATCGGGCGAGTTTCCACTTTCAGATGCAACAGAAATTTTGCGGATTGGTCAATCCGTTCGCGAGATATGGCAGTTTGGAGGCAAGAAACGCTTGAGAAACTCAAAATTTTCGCAGTTCTGATGCTCGAAACGAATTACTAGGACGGCCTAGGGGAAAAGTACGCATACCGTTGTAATCGGGCGAGTTTCTGCTTTCAGATGCATCAGAAATTTTGCGGATTGGTCAATCCGTTCGCGAGATGTGGCAGTTTGTAGGTAAGAAACGCTTGAGAAGCTCAAAATTTTCGCAGTTCTGATGCTCGAAACGAATAACTAGAACGGCCTAGGGGAAAAGTACGTATACCGTTGTAATCGGGCGAGTTTCTACTTTCAGATGCAACAGAAATTTTGCGGATTGGTCAATCCGTTTGCGAGATATGGCAGTTTGGAAGTAAGAAACGCTTGAGAAACTCAAAATTTTCGCAGTTCTGATGCTCGAAACAAATAACTAGGGCGGCCTAGGGGAAAAGTACGCATACTGTTGTAATCGGGCGAGTTTCTGCTTTCAGATGCATCAGAAATTTTGCGGATTGGTCAATCAGTTCGCGAGATGTGGCAATTTGGAAGTAAGAAACGCTTGAGAAACTCAAAATTTTCGCAGTTCTGATGCTCGAAACGAAAAACTAGAAAGGCCTAGGGGAAAAGTACGCATACCGTTGTAATCGGGCGAGTTTCTACTTTCAGATGCAACAGAAATTTTGCGGATTGGTCAATCCGTTAGCGAGATATGGCAGTTTGGAGGTAAGAAACGCTTGAGAAACTCAAAATTTTCGCAGTTCTGATGCTCGAAACGAATAACTAGAAACGCCTAGTGGAAAAGTACGCATACCGTTGTAATCGGGCGAGTTTCTGCTTTCAGATGCATCAGAAATTTTGCGGATTGGTCAATCCGTTCGCCAGATATGGCAGTTTGGAAGTAAGAAACGCTTGAGAAACTCAAAATTTTCGCAGTTCTGATGCTCGAAACAAATAACTAGGGCGGCCTAGGGGAAAAGTACGCATACTGTTGTAATCGGGCGAGTTTCTGCTTTCAGATGCATCAGAAATTTTGCGGATTGGTCAATCAGTTCGCGAGATGTGGCAATTTGGAAGTAAGAAACGCTTGAGAAACTCAAAATTTTCGCAGTTCTGATGCTCGAAACGAAAAACTAGAAAGGCCTAGGGGAAAAGTACGCATACCGTTGTAATCGGGCGAGTTTCTACTTTCAGATGCAACAGAAATTTTGCGGATTGGTCAATCCGTTCGCGAGATATGGCAGTTTGGAGGTAAGAAACGCTTGAGAAACTCAACATTTTCGCAGTTCTGATGCTCGAAACGAATAACAAGAACGGCCTAGGGGAAAAGTACGTATACCGTTGAAATCGGGCGAGTTTCTACTTTCAGATGCAACAGAAATTTTGCGGATTGGTCAATCCGTTCGCGAGATATGGCAGTTTGGAGGTAAGCAACGCTTGAGAAACTCAAAATTTTCGCAGTTCTGTTGCTCGATACGAATAACTAGAACGGCCTAGGGGAAAAGAACGCATACAGTTGTAATCGGGCGAGTTTCCACTTTCAGATGCAACAGAAATTTTGCGGATTGGTCAATCCGTTAGCGAGATATGGCAGTTTGGAGGTAAGAAACGCTTGAGAAACTCAAAATTTTCGCAGTTCTGATGCTCGACAAGCATAACTAGAACGGCCTAGGGGAAAAGTACGCATGCCGTTGTAATCGGGCGAGTTTCTACTTTCAGATGCAACAGAAATTTTGCGGATTGGTCAATCCGTTCGCGAGATGTGGCAGTTTGGAGGTAAGAAACGCTTGAGAAATTCAAAGTTTTCACAGTTCTGATGCGCTAAACGAATAACCAGAACGGTCTAGGGGAAAAGTACGAACACCGTTGTAATCGGGCGAGTTTCTACTTTCAGATGCAACAGAAATTTTGCAGATTGGTCAATCCGTTCGCGAGATATGGCAGTTTGGAGGTAAGAAACGCTTGAGAAACTCAAAATTTTCGCAGTTCTGATGCTCGAAACGAATAACTAGAAACGCCTAGGGGAAAAGTACGCATACCGTTGTAATCGGGCGAGTATCTGCTTTCAGATGCATCAGAAATTTTGCGGATTGGTCAATCCGTTCGCGAGATATGGCAGTTTGGAGGTAAGCAACGCTTGAGAAACTCAAAATTTTCGCAGTTCTGTTGCTCGAAACGAATAACTAGAACGGCCTAGGGGAAAAGTACGCATGCCGTTGTAATCGGGCGAGTTTCTACTTTCAGATGCAACAGAAATTTTGCGGATTGTTCAATCCGTTCGCGAGATATGGCAGTTTGGAGGTAAGAAACGCTTGAGAAATTCAAAGTTTTCACAGTTCTGATGCGCTAAACGAATAACCAGAACGGTCTAGGGGAAAAGTACGAACACCGTTGTAATCGGGCGAGTTTCTACTTTCAGATGCAACAGAAATTTTGCAGATTGGTCAATCCGTTCGCGAGATATGGCAGTTTGGAGGTAAGAAACGCTTGAGAAACTCAAAATTTTCGCAGTTCTGATGCTCGAAACGAATAACTAGAAACGCCTAGGGGAAAAGTACGCATACAGTTTTAATCGGGCGAGTTTCCACTTTCAGATGCAACAGAAATTTTGCGGATTGGTCAATCCGTTCGCGAGATATGGCAGTTTGGAGGCAAGAAACGCTTGAGAAACTCAAAATTTTCGCAGTTCTGATGCTCGAAACGAATTACTAGGACGGCCTAGGGGAAAAGTACGCATACCGTTGTAATCGGGCGAGTTTCTGCTTTCAGATGCATCAGAAATTTTGCGGATTGGTCAATCCGTTCGCGAGATGTGGCAGTTTGTAGGTAAGAAACGCTTGAGAAGCTCAAAATTTTCGCAGTTCTGATGCTCGAAACGAATAACTAGAACGGCCTAGGGGAAAAGTACGTATACCGTTGTAATCGGGCGAGTTTCTACTTTCAGATGCAACAGAAATTTTGCGGATTGGTCAATCCGTTTGCGAGATATTACAGTTTGGAGGTAAGAAACGCTTGAGAAACTCAAAATTTTCGCAGTTCTGGTGCTCGAAACGAATAACTAGAAAGGCCTAGGGGAACAGTACGCATACCGTTGTAATCGGGCGAGTTTCTGCTTTCAGATGCATCAGAAATTTTGCGGATTGGTCAATCCGTTCGCCAGATATGGCAGTTTGGAAGTAAGAAACGCTTGAGAAACTCAAAATTTTCGCAGTTCTGATGCTCGAAACAAATAACTAGGGCGGCCTAGGGGAAAAGTACGCATACTGTTGTAATCGGGCGAGTTTCTGCTTTCAGATGCATCAGAAATTTTGCGGATTGGTCAATCCGTTCGCGAGATGTGGCAATTTGGAAGTAAGAAACGCTTGAGAAACTCAAAATTTTCGCAGTTCTGATGCTCGAAACGAAAAACTAGAAGGGCCTAGGGGAAAAGTACGCATACCGTTGTAATCGGGCGAGTTTCTACTTTCAGATGCAACAGAAATTTTGCGGATTGGTCAATCCGTTCGCGAGATATGGCAGTTTGGAGGTAAGAAACGCTTGAGAAACTCAACATTTTCGCAGTTCTGATGCTCGAACCGAATAACAAGAACGGCCTAGGGGAAAAGTACGTATACCGTTGAAATCGGGCGAGTTTCTACTTTCAGATGCAACAGAAATTTTGCGGATTGGTCAATCCGTTCGCGAGATATGGCAGTTTGGAGGTAAGCAACGCTTGAGAAACTCAAAATTTTCGCAGTTCTGATGCTCGAAACGAATAACTAGAAAGGCCTAGGGGAAAAGTACGCATACCGTTGTAATCGGGCGAGTTTCTACTTTCAGATGCAACAGAAATTTTGCGGATTGGTCAATCCGTTAGCGAGATATGGCAGTTTGGAGGTAAGAAACGCTTGAGAAACTCAAAATTTTCGCAGTTCTGATGCTCGAAACGAATAACTAGAAACGCCTAGGGGAAAAGTACGCATACCGTTGTAATCGGGCGAGTTTCTGCTTTCAGATGCATCAGAAATTTTGCGGATAGGTCAATCCGTTCGCGAGATGTGGCAGTTTGGAGGTAAGAAACGCTTGAGAAACTCAAAATTTTCGCAGTTCTGATGCTCGAAACGAATAACTAGAAAGGCCTAGGGGAAAAGTACGCATGCCGTTGTAATCGGGCGAGTTTCTACTTTCAGATGCAACAGAAATTTTGCGGATTGGTCAATCCGTTCGCGAGATATGGCAGTTTGGAGGTAAGAAACGCTTGAGAAATTCAAAGTTTTCACAGTTCTGATGCTCTAAACGAATAACCAGAACGGTCTAGGGGAAAAGTACGAACACCGTTGTAATCGGGCGAGTTTCTACTATCAGATGCAACAGAAATTTTGCGGATTGGTCAATCCGTTCGCGAGATATGGCAGTTTGGAGGTAAGAAACGCTTGAGAAACTCAAAATTTTCGCAGTTCTGATGCTCGAAACGAATAACTAGAACGGCCTAGGGGAAAAGTACGTATACCGTTGCAATCGGGCGAGTTTCTACTTTCAGGTGCAACAGTAATTTTGCGGATTGGTCAATCCGTTCGCGAGATATGGCAGTTTGGAGGAAAGCAACGCTTGAGAAACTCAAAATTTTCGCAGTTCTGTTGCTCGAAACGAATAACTAGAACGGCCTAGGGGAAAAGTACGCATACAGTTGTAATCGGGCGAGTTTCCACTTTCAGATGCAACAGAAATTTTGCGGATTGGACAATCCGTTCGCGAGATATGGCAGTTTGGAAGTAAGAAACGCTTGAGAAACTCAAAATTTTCGCAGTTCTGATGCTCGAAACGAATTACTAGGGCGGCCTAGGGGAAAAGTACGCATACCGTTGTAATCGGGCGAGTTTCTGCTTTCAGATGCATCAGAAATTTTGCGGATTGGTCAATCCGTTCGCGAGATGTGGCACTTTGTAGGTAAGAAACGCTTGAGAAACTCAAAATTTTCGCAGTTCTGATGCTCGAAACGAATAACTAGAAAGGCCTAGGGGAAAAGTACGCATGCCGTTGTAATCGGGCGAGTTTCTACTTTCAGATGCAACAGAAATTTTGCGGATTGGTCAATCCGTTCGCGAGATATGGCAGTTTGGAGGTAAGAGACGCTTGAGAAATTCAAAATTTTCACAGTTCTGATGCTCTAAACGAATAACCAGAACGGTCTAGGGGAAAAGTACGAACACCGTTGTAATCGGGCGAGTTTCTACTTTCAGATGCAACAGAAATTTTGCGGATTGGTCAATCCGTTCGCGAGATATGGCAGTTTGGAGGTAAGAAACGCTTGAGAAACTCAAAATTTTCGCAGTTCTGATGCTCGAAACGAATAACTAGAAAGGCCTAGGGAAAAAGTACGCATACCGCTGTAATCGGGCGAGTTTCTACTTTCAGATGCAACAGAAATTTTGCGGATTGGTCAATCCGTTCGCGAGATATGGCAGTTTGGAGGTAAGAAACGCTTGAGAAACTCAACATTTTCGCAGTTCTGATGCTCGAAACGAATTACTAGGGCGGCCTAGGGGAAAAGTACGCATACAGTTGTAATCGGGCGAGTTTCTACTTTCAGATACAACAGAAATTTTGCGGATTGGTCAATCCGTTCGCGAGATATGGCAGGTTGGAGGTAAGAAACGCTTGAGAAACTCAAAATTTTCGCAGTTCTGATGCTCGACAAGCATAACTAGAACGGCCTAGGGGAAAAGTACGCATACAGTTGTAATCGGGCGAGTTTCCACTTTCAGATGCAACAGAAATTTTGCGGATTGGTCAATCCGTTCGCGAGATATGGCAGTTTGGAAGTAAGAAACGCTTGAGAAACTCAAAATTTTCGCAGTTCTGATGCTCGAAACGAATTACTAGGGCGGCCTAGGGGAAAAGTACGCATACCGTTGTAATCGGGCGAGTGTCTGCTTTCAGGTGCATCAGAAATTTTGCGGATTGGTCAATCCGTTCGCGAGATGTGGCAGTTTGTAGGTAAGAAACGCTTGAGAAACTCAAAATTTTCGCAGTTCTGATGCTCGAAAGGAATAACTAGAACGGCCTAGGGAAAAAGTACGTATACCGTTGTAATCGGGCGAGTTTCTACTTTCAGATGCAACAGAAATTTTGCGGATTGGTCAATCCGTTCGCGAGATATGGCAGTTTGGAGGTAAGCAACGCTTGCGAAACTCAAAATTTTCGCAGTTCTGTTGCTCGAAACGAATAACTAGAACGGCCTAGGGGAAAAGTACGCATACAGTTGTAATCGGGCGAGTTTCCACTTTCAGATGCAACAGAAATTTTGCGGATTGGTCAATCCGTTCGCGAGATATGGCAGTTTGGAAGTAAGAAACGCTTGAGAAACTCAAAATTTTCGCAGTTCTGATGCACGAAACGAATATCTAGAACGGCCTAGGGGAAAAGTACGCGTACCGTTGTAATCGGGCGAGTTTCTACCTTCAGATGCAACAGAAATTTTGCGGATTGGTCAATCCGTTCGCGAGATATGGCAGTTTGGAAGTAAGAAACGCTTGAGAAACTCAAAATTTTCGCAGTTCTGATGCTCGAAACGAATAACTAGAACGGCCTAGGGGAAAAGTACGAACACCGTTGTAATCGGGCGAGTTTCTACTATCAGATGCAACAGAAATTTTGCGGATTGGTCAATCCGTTCGCGAGATATGGCAGTTTGGAGGTAAGAAACGCTTGAGAAACTCAAAATTTTCGCAGTTCTGATGCTCGAAACGAATAACTAGAACGGCCTAGGGGAAAAGTACGTATACCGTTGCAATCGGGCGAGTTTCTACTTTCAGATGCAACAGTAATTTTGCGGATTGGTCAATCCGTTCGCGAGATATGGCAGTTTGGAGGAAAGCAACGCTTGAGAAACTCAAAATTTTCGCAGTTCTGTTGCTCGAAACGAATAACTAGAACGGCCTAGGGGAAAAGTACGCATACAGTTGTAATCGGGCGAGTTTCCACTTTCAGATGCAACAGAAATTTTGCGGATTGGACAATCCGTTCGCGAGATATGGCAGTTTGGAAGTAAGAAACGCTTGAGAAACTCAAAATTTTCGCAGTTCTGATGCTCGAAACGAATAACTAGAAAGGCCTAGGGGAAAAGTACGCATGCCGTTGTAATCGGGCGAGTTTCTACTTTCAGATGCAACAGAAATTTTGCGGATTGGTCAATCCGTTCGCGAGATATGGCAGTTTGGAGGTAAGAGACGCTTGAGAAATTCAAAATTTTCACAGTTCTGATGCTCTAAACGAATAACCAGAACGGTCTAGGGGAAAAGTACGAACACCGTTGTAATCGGGCGAGTTTCTACTTTCAGATGCAACAGAAATTTTGCGGATTGGTCAATCCGTTCGCGAGATATGGCAGTTTGGAGGTAAGAAACGCTTGAGAAACTCAAAATTTTCGCAGTTCTGATGCTCGAAACGAATAACTAGAAAGGCCTAGGGAAAAAGTACGCATACCGCTGTAATCGGGCGAGTTTCTACTTTCAGATGCAACAGAAATTTTGCGGATTGGTCAATCCGTTCGCGAGATATGGCAGTTTGGAGGTAAGAGACGCTTGAGAAACTCAAAATTTTCACAGTTCTGATGCTCTAAACGAATAACCAGAACGGTCTAGGGGAAAAGTACGAACACCGTTGTAATCGGGCGAGTTTCTACTTTCAGATGCAACAGAAATTTTGCGGATTGGTCAATCCGTTCGCGAGATATGGCAGTTTGGAGGTAAGAAACGCTTGAGAAACTCAAAATTTTCGCAGTTCTGATGCTCGAAACGAATAACTAGAAAGGCCTAGGGAAAAAGTACGCATACCGCTGTAATCGGGCGAGTTTCTACTTTCAGATGCAACAGAAATTTTGCGGATTGGTCAATCCGTTCGCGAGATATGGCAGTTTGGAGGTAAGAAACGCTTGAGAAACTCAACATTTTCGCAGTTCTGATGCTCGAAACGAATTACTAGGGCGGCCTAGGGGAAAAGTACGCATACAGTTGTAATCGGGCGAGTTTCTACTTTCAGATACAACAGAAATTTTGCGGATTGGTCAATCCGTTCGCGAGATATGGCAGGTTGGAGGTAAGAAACGCTTGAGAAACTCAAAATTTTCGCAGTTCTGATGCTCGACAAGCATAACTAGAACGGCCTAGGGGAAAAGTACGCATACAGTTGTAATCGGGCGAGTTTCCACTTTCAGATGCAACAGAAATTTTGCGGATTGGTCAATCCGTTCGCGAGATATGGCAGTTTGGAAGTAAGAAACGCTTGAGAAACTCAAAATTTTCGCAGTTCTGATGCTCGAAACGAATTACTAGGGCGGCCTAGGGGAAAAGTACGCATACCGTTGTAATCGGGCGAGTGTCTGCTTTCAGGTGCATCAGAAATTTTGCGGATTGGTCAATCCGTTCGCGAGATGTGGCAGTTTGTAGGTAAGAAACGCTTGAGAAACTCAAAATTTTCGCAGTTCTGATGCTCGAAAGGAATAACTAGAACGGCCTAGGGAAAAAGTACGTATACCGTTGTAATCGGGCGAGTTTCTACTTTCAGATGCAACAGAAATTTTGCGGATTGGTCAATCCGTTCGCGAGATATGGCAGTTTGGAGGTAAGCAACGCTTGCGAAACTCAAAATTTTCGCAGTTCTGTTGCTCGAAACGAATAACTAGAACGGCCTAGGGGAAAAGTACGCATACAGTTGTAATCGGGCGAGTTTCCACTTTCAGATGCAACAGAAATTTTGCGGATTGGTCAATCCGTTCGCGAGATATGGCAGTTTGGAAGTAAGAAACGCTTGAGAAACTCAAAATTTTCGCAGTTCTGATGCACGAAACGAATATCTAGAACGGCCTAGGGGAAAAGTACGCGTACCGTTGTAATCGGGCGAGTTTCTACCTTCAGATGCAACAGAAATTTTGCGGATTGGTCAATCCGTTCGCGAGATATGGCAGTTTGGAAGTAAGAAACGCTTGAGAAACTCAAAATTTTCGCAGTTCTGATGCTCGAAACGAATAACTAGAACGGCCTAGGGGAAAAGTACGCATACCGTTGTAATCGGGCGAGTTTCTACTTTCAGATGCAACAGAAATTTTGCGGATTGGTCAATCCGTTCGCGAGATATGGCAGTTTGGAAGTAAGAAACGCTTGAGAAACTCAAAATTTTCGCAGTTCTGATGCTCGAAACGAATTACTAGGGCGGCCTAGGGGAAAAGTACGCATACAGTTGTAATCGGGCGAGTTTCTACTTTCAGATACAACAGAAATTTTGCGGATTGGTCAATCCGTTCGCGAGATATGGCAGGTTGGAGGTAAGAAACGCTTGAGAAACTCAAAATTTTCGCAGTTCTGATGCTCGACAAGCATAACTAGAACGGCCTAGGGGAAAAGTACGCATACAGTTGTAATCGGGCGAGTTTACACTTTCAGATGTAACAGAAATTTTGCGGATTGGTCAATCCGTTCGCGAGATATGGCAGTTTGGAAGTAAGAAACGCTTGAGAAACTCAAAATTTTCGCAGTTCTGATGCTCGAAACGAATTACTAGGGCGGCCTAGGGGAAAAGTACGCATACCGTTGTAATCGGGTGAGTTTCTGCTTTCAGATGCATCAGAAATTTTGCGGATTGGTCAATCCGTTCGCGAGATGTGGCAGTTTGTAGGTAAGAAACGCTTGAGAAACTCAAAATTTTCGCAGTTCTGATGCTCGAAAGGAATAACTAGAACGGCCTAGGGAAAAAGTACGTATACCGTTGTAATCGGGCGAGTTTCTACTTTCAGATGCAACAGAAATTTTATGGATTGGCCAATCCGTTCGCGAGATATGGCAGTTTGGAGGTAAGCAACGCTTGAGAAACTCAAAATTTTCGCAGTTCTGATGCTCGAAACGAATAACTAGAACGGACTGGGGGAAAAGTACGCATACAGTTGTAATCGGGCGAGTTTCTACATTCAGATGCAACAGAAATTTTGCGGATTGGTCAATCCGTTCGCGAGATATGGCAGTTTGGAGGTAAGAAACGCTTGAGAAACTCAAAATTTTCGCAGTTCTGATGCTCGAAAGGAATAACTAGAACGGCCTAGGGAAAAAGTACGTATACCGTTGTAGTCGGGCGAGTTTCTACTTTCAGATGCAACAGAAATTTTGCGGATTGGCCAATCCGTTCGCGAGATATGGCAGTTTGGAGGTAAGCAACGCTTGAGAAACTCAAAATTTTCGCAGTTCTGTTGCGCGAAACGAATAACTAGAACGGCCTAGGGGAAAAGTACGCATACAGTTGTAATCGGGCGAGTTTACACTTTCAGATGTAACAGAAATTTTGCGGATTGGTCAATCCGTTCGCGAGATATGGCAGTTTGGAAGTAAGAAACGCTTGAGAAACTCAAAATTTTCGCAGTTCTGATGCTCGAAACGAATTACTAGGGCGGCCTAGGGGAAAAGTACGCATACCGTTGTAATCGGGCGAGTTTCTGCTTTCAGATGCATCAGAAATTTTGCGGATTGGTCAATCCGTTCGCGAGATGTGGCAGTTTGTAGGTAAGAAACGCTTGAGAAACTCAAAATTTTCGCAGTTCTGATGCTCGAAAGGAATAACTAGAACGGCCTAGGGAAAAAGTACGTATACCGTTGTAATCGGGCGAGTTTCTACTTTCAGATGCAACAGAAATTTTATGGATTGGCCAATCCGTTCGCGAGATATGGCAGTTTGGAGGTAAGCAACGCTTGAGAAACTCAAAATTTTCGCAGTTCTGATGCTCGAAACGAATAACTAGAACGGACTGGGGGAAAAGTACGCATACAGTTGTAATCGGGCGAGTTTCTACATTCAGATGCAACAGAAATTTTGCGGATTGGTCAATCCGTTCGCGAGATATGGCAGTTTGGAGGTAAGAAACGCTTGAGAAACTCAAAATTTTCGCAGTTCTGATGCTCGAAAGGAATAACTAGAACGGCCTAGGGAAAAAGTACGTATACCGTTGTAGTCGGGCGAGTTACTACTTTCAGATGCAACAGAAATTTTGCGGATTGGCCAATCCGTTCGCGAGATATGGCAGTTTGGAGGTAAGCAACGCTTGAGAAACTCAAAATTTTCGCAGTTCTGTTGCGCGAAACGAATAACTAGAACGGCCTAGGGGAAAAGTACGCATACAATTGTAATCGGGCGAGTTTCCACTTTCAGATGCAACAGAAATTTTGCGGATTGGTCAATCCGTTCGCGAGATATGGCAGTTTGGAGGTAAGCAACGCTTGAGAAACTCAAAATTTTCGCAGTTCTGTTGCTCGAACCGAATAACTAGAAAGGCCTAGGGGAAAAGTACGCGTACCGTTGTAATCGGGCGAGTTTCTACCTTCAGATGCAACAGAAATTTTGCGGATTGGTCAATCCGTTCGCGAGATATGGCAGTTTGGAAGTAAGAAACGCTTGAGAAACTCAAAATTTTCGCAGTTCTGATGCTCGAAACGAATAACTAGAACGGCCTAGTGGAAAAGTACGCATACAGTTGTAATCGGGCGAGTTTCTACATTCAGATGCAACAGAAATTTTGCGGATTGGTCAATCCGTTCGCGAGATATGGCAGTTTGGAGGTAAGAAACGCTTGAGAAACTCAAAATTTTCGCAGTTCTGATGCTCGAAAGGAATAACTAGAACGGCCTAGGGAAAAAGTACGTATACCGTTGTAATCGGGCGAGTTTCTACTTTCAGATGCAACAGAAATTTTGCGGATTGGCCAATCCGTTCGCGAGATATGGCAGTTTGGAGGTAAGCAACGCTTGAGAAACTCAAAATTTTCGCAGTTCTGTTGCGCGAAACGAATAACTAGAACGGCCTAGGGGAAAAGTACGCATACAATTGTAATCGGGCGAGTTTCCACTTTCAGATGCAACAGAAATTTTGCGGATTGGTCAATCCGTTCGCGAGATATGGCAGTTTGGAGGTAAGCAACGCTTGAGAAACTCAAAATTTTCGCAGTTCTGTTGCTCGAAACGAATAACTAGAAAGGCCTAGGGGAAAAGTACGCATACCGTTGTAATCGGGCGAGTTTCTGCTTTCAGATGCATCAGAAATTTTGCGGATTGGTCAATCCGTTCGCCAGATATGGCAGTTTGGAGGTAAGAAACGCTTGAGAAACTCAAAATTTTCGCAGTTCTGATGCTCGAAACGAATAACTAGAAAGGCCTAGGGGAAAAGTACGCATACCGTTGTAATCGGGCGAGTTTCTGCTTTCAGATGCATCAGAAATATTGCGGATTGGTCAATCCGTTCGCGAGATGTTGCAGTTTGGAGGTAAGAAACGCTTGAGAAACTCAAAATTTTCGCAGTTCTGATGCTCGAAACGAATAACTAGAAAGGCCTAGGGGAAAAGTACGCTTACCGTTGTAATCGGGCGAGTTTCTACTTTCAGGTGCAACAGAAATTTTGCGGATTGGTCAATCCGTTCGCGAGATATGGCAGTTTGGAGGTAAGAAACGCTTGAGAAACTCAAAATTTTCGCAGTTCTGATGCTCGAAACGAATAACTAGAACGGCCTAGGGGAAAAGTACGTATACCGTTGTAATCGGGCGAGTTTCTACTTTCAGATGCAACAGAAATTTTGCGGATTGGTCAATCCGTTCGCGAGATATGGCAGTTTGGAGGTAAGCAACGCTTGAGAAACTCAAAATTTTCGCAGTTCTGTTGCTCGAAACGAATAACTAGAACGGCCTAGGGGAAAAGTACGCATACAGTTTTAATCGGGCGAGTTTCCACTTTCAGATGCAACAGAAATTTTGCGGATTGGTCAATCCGTTCGCGAGATATGGCAGTTTGGAAGCAAGAAACGCTTGAGAAACTCAAAATTTTCGCAGTTCTGATGCTCGAAACGAATTACTAGGACGGCCTAGGGGAAAAGTACGCATACCGTTGTAATCGGGCGAGTTTCTGCTTTCAGATGCATCAGAAATTTTGCGGATTGGTCAATCCGTTCGCGAGATGTGGCAGTTTGTAGGTAAGAAACGCTTGAGAATCTCAAAATTTTCGCAGTTCTGATGCTCGAAACGAATAACTAGAACGGCCTAGGGGAAAAGTACGTATACCGTTGTAATCGGGCGAGTTTCTACTTTCAGATGCAACAGAAATTTTGCGGATTGGTCAATCCGTTCGCGAGATATGACAGTTTGGAGGTAAGAAACGCTTGAGAAACTCAAAATTTTCGCAGTTCTGGTGCTCGAAACGAATAACTAGAAAGGCCTAGGGGAACAGTACGCATACCGTTGTAATCGGGCGAGTTTCTGCTTTCAGATGCATCAGAAATTTTGCGGATTGGTCAATCCGTTCGCCAGATATGGCAGTTTGGAAGTAAGAAACGCTTGAGAAACTCAAAATTTTCGCAGTTCTGATGCTCGAAACAAATAACTAGGGCGGCCTAGGGGAAAAGTACGCATACTGTTGTAATCGGGCGAGTTTCTTCTTTCAGATGCATCAGAAATTTTGCGGATTGGTCAATCCGTTCGCGAGATGTGGCAATTTGGAAGTAAGAAACGCTTGAGAAACTCAAAATTTTCGCAGTTCTGATGCTCGAAAGGAATAACTAGAACGGCCTAGGGAAAAAGTACGTATACCGTTGTAATCGGGCGAGTTTCTACTTTCAGATGCAACAGAAATTTTGCGGATTGGCCAATCCGTTCGCGAGATATGGCAGTTTGGAGGTAAGCAACGCTTGAGAAACTCAAAATTTTCGCAGTTCTGTTGCGCGAAACGAATAACTAGAACGGCCTAGGGGAAAAGTACGCATACAATTGTAATCGGGCGAGTTTCCACTTTCAGATGCAACAGAAATTTTGCGGATTGGTCAATCCGTTCGCGAGATATGGCAGTTTGGAGGTAAGCAACGCTTGAGAAACTGAAAATTTTCGCAGTTCTGTTGCTCGAAACGAATAACTAGAAAGGCCTAGGGGAAAAGTACGCATACCGTTGTAATCGGGCGAGTTTCTGCTTTCAGATGCATCAGAAATTTTGCGGATTGGTCAATCCGTTCGCCAGATATGGCAGTTTGGAGGTAAGAAACGCTTGAGAAACTCAAAATTTTCGCAGTTCTGATGCTCGAAACGAATAACTAGAAAGGCCTAGGGGAAAAGTACGCATACCGTTGTAATCGGGCGAGTTTCTGCTTTCAGATGCATCAGAAATATTGCGGATTGGTCAATCCGTTCGCGAGATGTTGCAGTTTGGAGGTAAGAAACGCTTGAGAAACTCAAAATTTTCGCAGTTCTGATGCTCGAAACGAATAACTAGAAAGGCCTAGGGGAAAAGTACGCTTACCGTTGTAAATCGGGCGAGTTTCTACTTTCAGGTGCAACAGAAATTTTGCGGATTGGTCAATCCATTCGCGAGATATGGCAGTTTGGAGGTAAGAAACGCTTGAGAAACTCAAAATTTTCGCAGTTCTGATGCTCGAAACGAATAACTAGAACGGCCTAGGGGAAAAGTACGTATACCGTTGTAATCGGGCGAGTTTCTACTTTCAGATGCAACAGAAATTTTGCGGATTGGTCAATCCGTTCGCGAGATATGGCAGTTTGGAGGTAAGCAACGCTTGAGAAACTCAAAATTTTCGCAGTTCTGTTGCTCGAAACGAATAACTAGAACGGCCTAGGGGAAAAGTACGCATACAGTTTTAATCGGGCGAGTTTCCACTTTCAGATGCAACAGAAATTTTGCGGATTGGTCAATCCGTTCGCGAGATATGGCAGTTTGGAAGCAAGAAACGCTTGAGAAACTCAAAATTTTCGCAGTTCTGATGCTCGAAACGAATTGCTAGGACGGCCTAGGGGAAAAGTACGCATACCGTTGTAATCGGGCGAGTTTCTGCTTTCAGATGCATCAGAAATTTTGCGGATTGGTCAATCCGTTCGCGAGATGTGGCAGTTTGTAGGTAAGAAACGCTTGAGAATCTCAAAATTTTCGCAGTTCTGATGCTCGAAACGAATAACTAGAACGGCCTAGGGGAAAAGTACGTATACCGTTGTAATCGGGCGAGTTTCTACTTTCAGATGCAACAGAAATTTTGCGGATTGGTCAATCCGTTCGCGAGATATGACAGTTTGGAGGTAAGAAACGCTTGAGAAACTCAAAATTTTCGCAGTTCTGGTGCTCGAAACGAATAACTAGAAAGGCCTAGGGGAACAGTACGCATACCGTTGTAATCGGGCGAGTTTCTGCTTTCAGATGCATCAGAAATTTTGCAGATTGGTCAATCCGTTCGCCAGATATGGCAGTTTGGAAGTAAGAAACGCTTGAGAAACTCAAAATTTTCGCAGTTCTGATGCTCGAAACAAATAACTAGGGCGGCCTAGGGGAAAAGTACGCATACTGTTGTAATCGGGCGAGTTTCTGCTTTCAGATGCATCAGAAATTTTGCGGATTGGTCAATCCGTTCGCGAGATGTGGCAATTTGGAAGTAAGAAACGCTTGAGAAACTCAAAATTTTCGCAGTTCTGATGCTCGAAACGAAAAACTAGAAAGGCCTAGGGGAAAAGTACGCATACCGTTGTAATCGGGCGAGTTTCTACTTTCAGATGCAACAGAAATTTTGCGGATTGGTCAATCCGTTCGCGAGATATGGCAGTTTGGAGGTAAGAAACGCTTGAGAAACTCAACATTTTCGCAGTTCTGATGCTCGAAACGAATAACAAGAACGGCCTAGGGGAAAAGTACGTATACCGTTGAAATCGGGCGAGTTTCTACTTTCAGATGCAACAGAAATTTTGCGGATTGGTCAATCCGTTCGCGAGATATGGCCGTTTGGAGGTAAGCAACGCTTGAGAAACTCAAAATTTTCGCAGTTCTGTTGCTCGATACGAATAACTAGAACGGCCTAGGGGAAAAGTACGCATACAGTTGTAATCGGGCGAGTTTCCACTTTCAGATGCAACAGAAATTTTGCGGATTGGTCAATCCGTTTGCGAGATATGACAGTTTGGAGGTAAGAAACGCTTGAGAATCTCAAAATTTTCGCAGTTCTGGTGCTCGAAACGAATAACTAGAAAGGCCTAGGGGAACAGTACGCATACCGTTGTAATCGGGCGAGTTTCTGCTTTCAGATGCATCAGAAATTTTGCGGATTGGTCAATCCGTTCGCCAGATATGGCAGTTTGGAAGTAAGAAACGCTTGAGAAACTCAAAATTTTCGCAGTTCTGATGCTCGAAACAAATAACTAGGGCGGCCTAGGGGAAAAGTACGCATACTGTTGTAATCGGGCGAGTTTCTGCTTTCAGATGCATCAGAAATTTTGCGGATTGGTCAATCCGTTCGCGAGATGTGGCAATTTGGAAGTAAGAAACGCTTGAGAAACTCAAAATTTTCGCAGTTCTGATGCTCGAAACGAAAAACTAGAAAGGCCTAGGGGAAAAGTACGCATACCGTTGTAATCGGGCGAGTTTCTACTTTCAGATGCAACAGAAATTTTGCGGATTGGTCAATCCGTTCGCGAGATATGGCAGTTTGGAGGTAAGAAACGCTTGAGAAACTCAACATTTTCGCAGTTCTGATGCTCGAACCGAATAACAAGAACGGCCTAGGGGAAAAGTACGTATACCGTTGAAATCGGGCGAGTTTCTACTTTCAGATGCAACAGAAATTTTGCGGATTGGTCAATCCGTTCGCGAGATATGGCAGTTTGGAGGTAAGCAACGCTTGAGAAACTCAAAATTTTCGCAGTTCTGATGCTCGAAACGAATAACTAGAAAGGCCTAGGGGAAAAGTACGCATACCGTTGTAATCGGGCGAGTTTCTACTTTCAGATGCAACAGAAATTTTGCGGATTGGTCAATCCGTTAGCGAGATATGGCAGTTTGGAGGTAAGAAACGCTTGAGAAACTCAAAATTTTCGCAGTTCTGATGCTCGAAACGAATAACTAGAAACGCCTAGGGGAAAAGTACGCATACCGTTGTAATCGGGCGAGTTTCTGCTTTCAGATGCATCAGAAATTTTGCGGATAGGTCAATCCGTTCGCGAGATGTGGCAGTTTGGAGGTAAGAAACGCTTGAGAAACTCAAAATTTTCGCAGTTCTGATGCTCGAAACGAATAACTAGAAAGGCCTAGGGGAAAAGTACGCATGCCGTTGTAATCGGGCGAGTTTCTACTTTCAGATGCAACAGAAATTTTGCGGATTGGTCAATCCGTTCGCGAGATATGGCAGTTTGGAGGTAAGAAACGCTTGAGAAATTCAAAGTTTTCACAGTTCTGATGCTCTAAACGAATAACCAGAACGGTCTAGGGGAAAAGTACGAACACCGTTGTAATCGGGCGAGTTTCTACTTTCAGATGCAACAGAAATTTTGCAGATTGGTCAATCCGTTCGCGAGATATGGCAGTTTGGAGGTAAGAAACGCTTGAGAAACACAAAATTTTCGCAGTTCTGATGCTCGAAACGAATAACTAGAAACGCCTAGGGGAAAAGTACGCATACCGTTGTAATCGGGCGAGTTTCTGCTTTCAGATGCATCAGAAATTTTGCGGATAGGTCAATCCGTTCGCGAGATGTGGCAGTTTGGAGGTAAGAAACGCTTGAGAAACTCAAAATTTTCGCAGTTCTGATGCTCGAAACGAATAACTAGAAAGGCCTAGGGGAAAAGTACGCATACCGTTGTAATCGGGCGAGTTTCTACTTTCAGATGCAACAGAAATTTTGCGGATTGGTCAATCCGTTCGCGAGATATGGCAGTTTGGATGTAAGAAACGCTTGAGAAACTCAAAATTTTCGCAGTTCTGATGCTCGAAACGAATAACTAGAACGGCCTAGGGGAAAAGTACGTATACCGTTGCAATCGGGCGAGTTTCTACCTTCAGATGCAACAGAAATTTTGCGGATTGGACAATCCGTTCGCGAGATATGGCAGTTTGGAAGTAAGAAACGCTTGAGAAACTCAAAATTTTCGCAGTTCTGATGCACGAAACGAATTACTAGGGCGGTCTAGGGGAAAAGTACGCATACCGTTGTAATTGGGCGAGTTTCTGCTTTCAGATGCATCAGAAATTTTGCGGATTGGTCAATCCGTTCGCGACATGTGGCAGTTTGTAGGTAAGAAACGCTTGAGAAATTCAAAATTTTCACAGTTCTGATGCTCTAAACGAATAACCAGAACGGTCTAGGGGAAAAGTACGAACACCGTTGTAATCGGGCGAGTTTCTACTTTCAGATGCAACAGAAATTTTGCGGATTGGTCAATCCGTTCGCGAGATGTGGCAGTTTGGAGGTAAGAAACGCTTGAGAAACTCAAAATTTTCGCAGTTCTGATGCTCGAAACGAATTACTAGGGCGGCCTAGGGGAAAAGTACGCATACCGTTGTAATCGGGCGAGTTTCTGCTTTCAGATGCAACAGAAATTTTGCGGATTGGTCAATCCGTTCGCGAGATGTGGCAGTTTGGAGGTAAGAAACGCTTGAGAAACTCAAAATTTTCGCAGTTCTGATGCTCGAAACGAATATCTAGAAAGGCCTAGGGGAAAAGTACGCATGCCGTTGTAATCGGGCGAGTTTCTACTTTCAGATGCAACAGAAATTTTGCGGATTGGTCAATCCGTTCGCGAGATATGGCAGTTTGGAGGTAAGAAACGCTTGAGAAATTCAAAATTTTCACAGTTCTGATGCTCTAAACGAATAACCAGAACGGTCTAGGGGAAAAGTACGAACACCGTTGTAATCGGGCGAGTTTCTACTTTCAGATGCAACAGAAATTTTGCGGGTTGGTCAATCCGTTCGCGAGATGTGGCAGTTTGGAAGTAAGAAACGCTTGAGAAACTCAAAATTTTCGCAGTTCTGATGCTCGAAACGAATAACTAGAACGGCCTAGGGGAAAAGTACGCATACAGTTGTAATCGGGCGAGTTTCCACTTTCAGATGCAACAGAAATTTTGCGGATTGGACAATCCGTTCGCGAGATATGGCAGTTTGGAAGTAAGAAACGCTTGAGAAACTCAAAATTTTCGCAGTTCTGATGCTCGAAACGAATTACTAGGGCGGCCTAGGGGAGAAGTACGCATACCGTTGTAATCGGGCGAGTTTCTGCTTTCAGATGCATCAGAAATTTTGCGGATTGGTCAATCCGTTCGCGAGATGTGGCACTTTGTAGGTAAGAAACGCTTGAGAAACTCAAAATTTTCGCAGTTCTGATGCTCGAAATGAATAACTAGAACGGCCTAGGGGGAAAGTACGCATACCGTTGTAATCGGGCGAGTTTCTACCTTCAGATGCAACAGAAATTTTGCGGATTGGTCAATCCGTTCGCGAGATATGGCAGTTTGGAAGTAAGAAACGCTTGAGAAACTCAAAATTTTCGCAGTTCTGATGCTCGAAACGAATAACTAGAAAGGCCTAGGGAAAAAGTACGCATACCGTTGTAATCGGGCGAGTTTCTGCTTTCAGATGCATCAGAAATTTTGCGGATTGGTCAATCCGTTCGCGAGATGTGGCAGTTTGGAGGTAAGAAACGCTTGAGAAACTCAAAATTTTCGCAGTTCTGATGCTCGAAACGAACAACTAGAAAGGCCTAGGGGAAAAGTACGCATGCCGTTGTAATCGGGCGAGTTTCTACTTTCAGATGCAACAGAAATTTTGGGGATTGGTCAATCCGTTCGCGAGATATGGCAGTTTGGAGGTAAGAGACGCTTGAGAAATTCAAAATTTTCACAGTTCTGATGCTCTAAACGAATAACCAGAACGGTCTAGGGGAAAAGTACGAACACCGTTGTAATCGGGCGAGTTTCTACTTTCAGATGCAACAGAAATTTTGCGGATTGGTCAATCCGTTCGCGAGATATGGCAGTTTGGAGGTAAGAAACGCTTGAGAAACTCAAAATTTTCGCAGTTCTGATGCTCGAAACGAATAACTAGAAAGGCCTAGGGAAAAAGTACGCATACCGCTGTAATCGGGCGAGTTTCTACTTTCAGATGCAACAGAAATTTTGCGGATTGGTCAATCCGTTCGCGAGATATGGCAGTTTGGAAGTAAGAAACGCTTGAGAAACTCAAAATTTTCGCAGTTCTGATGCTCGAAACGAATTACTAGGGCGGCCTAGGGGAAAAGTACGCATACCGTTGTAATTGGGCGAGTTTCTGCTTTCAGATGCATCAGAAATTTTGCGGATTGGTCAATCCGTTCGCGAGATATGGCAGTTTGGAGGTAAGAAACGCTTGAGAAATTCAAAATTTTCACAGTTCTGATGCTCTAAACGAATAACCAGAACGGTCTAGGGGAAAAGTACGAACACCGTTGTAATCGGGCGAGTTTCTACTTTCAGATGCAACAGAAATTTTGCGGGTTGGTCAATCCGTTCGCGAGATGTGGCAGTTTGGAGGTAAGAAACGCTTGAGAAACTCAAAATTTTCGCAGTTCTGATGCTCGAAACGAATAACTAGAAAGGCCTAGGGGAAAAGTACGCATACCGTTGTAATCGGGCGAGTTTCTACTATCAGATGCATCAGAAATTTTGCGGATAGGTCAATCCGTTCGCGAGATGTGGCAGTTTGGAGGTAAGAAACGCTTGAGAAACTCAAAATTTTCGCAGTTCTGATGCTCGAAACGAATAACTAGAAAGGCCTAGGGGAAAAGTACGCATACCGTTGTAATCGGGCGAGTTTCTACTTTCAGATGCAACAGAAATTTTGCGGATTGGTCAATCCGTTCGCGAGATATGGCAGTTTGGATGTAAGAAACGCTTGAGAAACTCAAAATTTTCGCAGTTCTGATGCTCGAAACGAATAACTAGAACGGCCTAGGGGAAAAGTACGTATACCGTTGCAATCGGGCGAGTTTCTACCTTCAGATGCAACAGAAATTTTGCGGATTGGACAATCCGTTCGCGAGATATGGCAGTTTGGAAGTAAGAAACGCTTGAGAAACTCAAAATTTTCGCAGTTCTGATGCACGAAACGAATTACTAGGGCGGTCTAGGGGAAAAGTACGCATACCGTTGTAATTGGGCGAGTTTCTGCTTTCAGATGCATCAGAAATTTTGCGGATTGGTCAATCCGTTCGCGACATGTGGCAGTTTGTAGGTAAGAAACGCTTGAGAAATTCAAAATTTTCACAGTTCTGATGCTCTAAACGAATAACCAGAACGGTCTAGGGGAAAAGTACGAACACCGTTGTAATCGGGCGAGTTTCTACTTTCAGATGCAACAGAAATTTTGCGGATTGGTCAATCCGTTCGCGAGATGTGGCAGTTTGGAGGTAAGAAACGCTTGAGAAACTCAAAATTTTCGCAGTTCTGATGCTCGAAACGAATTACTAGGGCGGCCTAGGGGAAAAGTACGCATACCGTTGTAATCGGGCGAGTTTCTGCTTTCAGATGCAACAGAAATTTTGCGGATTGGTCAATCCGTTCGCGAGATGTGGCAGTTTGGAGGTAAGAAACGCTTGAGAAACTCAAAATTTTCGCAGTTCTGATGCTCGAAACGAATATCTAGAAAGGCCTAGGGGAAAAGTACGCATGCCGTTGTAATCGGGCGAGTTTCTACTTTCAGATGCAACAGAAATTTTGCGGATTGGTCAATCCGTTCGCGAGATATGGCAGTTTGGAGGTAAGAAACGCTTGAGAAATTCAAAATTTTCACAGTTCTGATGCTCTAAACGAATAACCAGAACGGTCTAGGGGAAAAGTACGAACACCGTTGTAATCGGGCGAGTTTCTACTTTCAGATGCAACAGAAATTTTGCGGGTTGGTCAATCCGTTCGCGAGATGTGGCAGTTTGGAAGTAAGAAACGCTTGAGAAACTCAAAATTTTCGCAGTTCTGATGCTCGAAACGAATAACTAGAACGGCCTAGGGGAAAAGTACGTATACCGTTGCAATCGGGCGAGTTTCTACTTTCAGGTGCAACAGTAATTTTGCGGATTGGTCAATCCGTTCGCGAGATATGGCAGTTTGGAGGAAAGCAACGCTTGAGAAACTCAAAATTTTCGCAGTTCTGTTGCTCGAAACGAATAACTAGAACGGCCTAGGGGAAAAGTACGCATACAGTTGTAATCGGGCGAGTTTCCACTTTCAGATGCAACAGAAATTTTGCGGATTGGACAATCCGTTCGCGAGATATGGCAGTTTGGAAGTAAGAAACGCTTGAGAAACTCAAAATTTTCGCAGTTCTGATGCTCGAAACGAATTACTAGGGCGGCCTAGGGGAAAAGTACGCATACCGTTGTAATCGGGCGAGTTTCTGCTTTCAGATGCATCAGAAATTTTGCGGATTGGTCAATCCGTTCGCGAGATGTGGCACTTTGTAGGTAAGAAACGCTTGAGAAACTCAAAATTTTCGCAGTTCTGATGCTCGAAACGAATAACTAGAACGGCCTAGGGGAAAAGTACGTATACCGTTGCAATCGGGCGAGTTTCTACCTTCAGATGCAACAGAAATTTTGCGGATTGGACAATCCGTTCGCGAGATATGGCAGTTTGGAAGTAAGAAACGCTTGAGAAACTCAAAATTTTCGCAGTTCTGATGCACGAAACGAATTACTAGGGCGGTCTAGGGGAAAAGTACGCATACCGTTGTAATTGGGCGAGTTTCTGCTTTCAGATGCATCAGAAATTTTGCGGATTGGTCAATCCGTTCGCGACATGTGGCAGTTTGTAGGTAAGAAACGCTTGAGAAATTCAAAATTTTCACAGTTCTGATGCTCTAAACGAATAACCAGAACGGTCTAGGGGAAAAGTACGAACACCGTTGTAATCGGGCGAGTTTCTACTTTCAGATGCAACAGAAATTTTGCGGATTGGTCAATCCGTTCGCGAGATGTGGCAGTTTGGAGGTAAGAAACGCTTGAGAAACTCAAAATTTTCGCAGTTCTGATGCTCGAAACGAATTACTAGGGCGGCCTAGGGGAAAAGTACGCATACCGTTGTAATCGGGCGAGTTTCTGCTTTCAGATGCAACAGAAATTTTGCGGATTGGTCAATCCGTTCGCGAGATGTGGCAGTTTGGAGGTAAGAAACGCTTGAGAAACTCAAAATTTTCGCAGTTCTGATGCTCGAAACGAATATCTAGAAAGGCCTAGGGGAAAAGTACGCATGCCGTTGTAATCGGGCGAGTTTCTACTTTCAGATGCAACAGAAATTTTGCGGATTGGTCAATCCGTTCGCGAGATATGGCAGTTTGGAGGTAAGAAACGCTTGAGAAATTCAAAATTTTCACAGTTCTGATGCTCTAAACGAATAACCAGAACGGTCTAGGGGAAAAGTACGAACACCGTTGTAATCGGG
This sequence comes from Ptiloglossa arizonensis, assembly GCF_051014685.1. Taxonomy (NCBI): domain Eukaryota; kingdom Metazoa; phylum Arthropoda; class Insecta; order Hymenoptera; family Colletidae; genus Ptiloglossa; species Ptiloglossa arizonensis. The sequence goes on along the minus strand of NW_027478453.1, from coordinate 1,204,996 downwards.
CGAGTTTCTACTTTCAGATGCAACAGAAATTTTGCGGGTTGGTCAATCCGTTCGCGAGATGTGGCAGTTTGGAAGTAAGAAACGCTTGAGAAACTCAAAATTTTCGCAGTTCTGATGCTCGAAACGAATAACTAGAACGGCCTAGGGGAAAAGTACGTATACCGTTGCAATCGGGCGAGTTTCTACTTTCAGGTGCAACAGTAATTTTGCGGATTGGTCAATCCGTTCGCGAGATATGGCAGTTTGGAAGTAAGAAACGCTTGAGAAACTCAAAATTTTCGCAGTTCTGATGCTCGAAACGAATTACTAGGGCGGCCTAGGGGAAAAGTACCCATACCGTTGTAATCGGGCGAGTTTCTGCTTTCAGATGCATCAGAAATTTTGCGGATTGGTCAATCCGTTCGCGAGATGTGGCACTTTGTAGGTAAGAAACGCTTGAGAAACTCAAAATTTTCGCAGTTCTGATGCTCGAAATGAATAACTAGAACGGCCTAGGGGGAAAGTACGCATACCGTTGTAATCGGGCGAGTTTCTACCTTCAGATGCAACAGAAATTTTGCGGATTGGTCAATCCGTTCGCGAGATATGGCAGTTTGGAAGTAAGAAACGCTTGAGAAACTCAAAATTTTCGCAGTTCTGATGCTCGAAACGAATAACTAGAAAGGCCTAGGGAAAAAGTACGCATACCGTTGTAATCGGGCGAGTTTCTGCTTTCAGATGCATCAGAAATTTTGCGGATTGGTCAATCCGTTCGCGAGATGTGGCAGTTTGGAGGTAAGAAACGCTTGAGAAACTCAAAATTTTCGCAGTTCTGATGCTCGAAACGAACAACTAGAAAGGCCTAGGGGAAAAGTACGCATGCCGTTGTAATCGGGCGAGTTTCTACTTTCAGATGCAACAGAAATTTTGGGGATTGGTCAATCCGTTCGCGAGATATGGCAGTTTGGAGGTAAGAGACGCTTGAGAAATTCAAAATTTTCACAGTTCTGATGCTCTAAACGAATAACCAGAACGGTCTAGGGGAAAAGTACGAACACCGTTGTAATCGGGCGAGTTTCTACTTTCAGATGCAACAGAAATTTTGCGGATTGGTCAATCCGTTCGCGAGATATGGCAGTTTGGAGGTAAGAAACGCTTGAGAAACTCAAAATTTTCGCAGTTCTGATGCTCGAAACGAATAACTAGAAAGGCCTAGGGAAAAAGTACGCATACCGCTGTAATCGGGCGAGTTTCTACTTTCAGATGCAACAGAAATTTTGCGGATTGGTCAATCCGTTCGCGAGATATGGCAGTTTGGAAGTAAGAAACGCTTGAGAAACTCAAAATTTTCGCAGTTCTGATGCTCGAAACGAATTACTAGGGCGGCCTAGGGGAAAAGTACGCATACCGTTGTAATTGGGCGAGTTTCTGCTTTCAGATGCATCAGAAATTTTGCGGATTGGTCAATCCGTTCGCGAGATATGGCAGTTTGGAGGTAAGAAACGCTTGAGAAATTCAAAATTTTCACAGTTCTGATGCTCTAAACGAATAACCAGAACGGTCTAGGGGAAAAGTACGAACACCGTTGTAATCGGGCGAGTTTCTACTTTCAGATGCAACAGAAATTTTGCGGGTTGGTCAATCCGTTCGCGAGATGTGGCAGTTTGGAGGTAAGAAACGCTTGAGAAACTCAAAATTTTCGCAGTTCTGATGCTCGAAACGAATAACTAGAAAGGCCTAGGGGAAAAGTACGCATACCGTTGTAATCGGGCGAGTTTCTACTATCAGATGCAACAGAAATTTTGCGGATTGGTCAATCCGTTCGCGAGATATGGCAGTTTGGAGGTAAGAAACGCTTGAGAAACTCAAAATTTTCGCAGTTCTGATGCTCGAAACGAATAACTAGAACGGCCAAGGGGAAAAGTACGTATACCGTTGCAATCGGGCGAGTTTCTACTTTCAGGTGCAACAGTAATTTTGCGGATTGGTCAATCCGTTCGCGAGATATGGCAGTTTGGAGGAAAGCAACGCTTGAGAAACTCAAAATTTTCGCAGTTCTGTTGCTCGAAACGAATAACTAGAACGGCCTAGGGGAAAAGTACGCATACAGTTGTAATCGGGCGAGTTTCCACTTTCAGATGCAACAGAAATTTTGCGGATTGGACAATCCGTTCGCGAGATATGGCAGTTTGGAAGTAAGAAACGCTTGAGAAACTCAAAATTTTCGCAGTTCTGATGCTCGAAACGAATTACTAGGGCGGCCTAGGGGAAAAGTACGCATACCGTTGTAATCGGGCGAGTTTCTGCTTTCAGATGCATCAGAAATTTTGCGGATTGGTCAATCCGTTCGCGAGATGTGGCACTTTGTAGGTAAGAAACGCTTGAGAAACTCAAAATTTTCGCAGTTCTGATGCTCGAAACGAATAACTAGAAAGGCCTAGGGGAAAAGTACGCATGCCGTTGTAATCGGGCGAGTTTCTACTTTCAGATGCAACAGAAATTTTGCGGATTGGTCAATCCGTTCGCGAGATATGGCAGTTTGGAAGTAAGAAACGCTTGAGAAACTCAAAATTTTCGCAGTTCTGATGCTCGAAACGAATTACTAGGGCGGCCTAGGGGAAAAGTACGCATACCGTTGTAATCGGGCGAGTTTCTACTTTCAGATGCAACAGAAATTTTGGGGATTGGTCAATCCGTTCGCGAGATATGGCAGTTTGGAGGTAAGAGACGCTTGAGAAATTCAAAATTTTCACAGTTCTGATGCTCTAAACGAATAACCAGAACGGTCTAGGGGAAAAGTACGAACACCGTTGTAATCGGGCGAGTTTCTACTTTCAGATGCAACAGAAATTTTGCGGATTGGTCAATCCGTTCGCGAGATATGGCAGTTTGGAGGTAAGAAACGCTTGAGAAACTCAAAATTTTCGCAGTTCTGATGCTCGAAACGAATAACTAGAAAGGCCTAGGGAAAAAGTACGCATACCGCTGTAATCGGGCGAGTTTCTACTTTCAGATGCAACAGAAATTTTGCGGATTGGTCAATCCGTTCGCGAGATATGGCAGTTTGGAAGTAAGAAACGCTTGAGAAACTCAAAATTTTCGCAGTTCTGATGCTCGAAACGAATTACTAGGGCGGCCTAGGGGAAAAGTACGCATACCGTTGTAATTGGGCGAGTTTCTGCTTTCAGATGCATCAGAAATTTTGCGGATTGGTCAATCCGTTCGCGAGATATGGCAGTTTGGAGGTAAGAAACGCTTGAGAAATTCAAAATTTTCACAGTTCTGATGCTCTAAACGAATAACCAGAACGGTCTAGGGGAAAAGTACGAACACCGTTGTAATCGGGCGAGTTTCTACTTTCAGATGCAACAGAAATTTTGCGGGTTGGTCAATCCGTTCGCGAGATGTGGCAGTTTGGAGGTAAGAAACGCTTGAGAAACTCAAAATTTTCGCAGTTCTGATGCTCGAAACGAATAACTAGAAAGGCCTAGGGGAAAAGTACGCATACCGTTGTAATCGGGCGAGTTTCTACTATCAGATGCAACAGAAATTTTGCGGATTGGTCAATCCGTTCGCGAGATATGGCAGTTTGGAGGTAAGAAACGCTTGAGAAACTCAAAATTTTCGCAGTTCTGATGCTCGAAACGAATAACTAGAACGGCCAAGGGGAAAAGTACGTATACCGTTGCAATCGGGCGAGTTTCTACTTTCGGGTGCAACAGTAATTTTGCGGATTGGTCAATCCGTTCGCGAGATATGGCAGTTTGGAGGAAAGCAACGCTTGAGAAACTCAAAATTTTCGCAGTTCTGTTGCTCGAAACGAATAACTAGAACGGCCTAGGGGAAAAGTACGCATACAGTTGTAATCGGGCGAGTTTCCACTTTCAGATGCAACAGAAATTTTGCGGATTGGACAATCCGTTCGCGAGATATGGCAGTTTGGAAGTAAGAAACGCTTGAGAAACTCAAAATTTTCGCAGTTCTGATGCTCGAAACGAATTACTAGGGCGGCCTAGGGGAAAAGTACGCATACCGTTGTAATCGGGCGAGTTTCTGCTTTCAGATGCATCAGAAATTTTGCGGATTGGTCAATCCGTTCGCGAGATGTGGCACTTTGTAGGTAAGAAACGCTTGAGAAACTCAAAATTTTCGCAGTTCTGATGCTCGAAACGAATAACTAGAAAGGCCTAGGGGAAAAGTACGCATGCCGTTGTAATCGGGCGAGTTTCTACTTTCAGATGCAACAGAAATTTTGCGGATTGGTCAATCCGTTCGCGAGATATGGCAGTTTGGAGGTAAGAGACGCTTGAGAAATTCAAAATTTTCACAGTTCTGATGCTCTAAACGAATAACCAGAACGGTCTAGGGGAAAAGTACGAACACCGTTGTAATCGGGCGAGTTTCTACTTTCAGATGCAACAGAAATTTTGCGGATTGGTCAATCCGTTCGCGAGATATGGCAGTTTGGAGGTAAGAAACGCTTGAGAAACTCAAAATTTTCGCAGTTCTGATGCTCGAAACGAATAACTAGAAAGGCCTAGGGAAAAAGTACGCATACCGCTGTAATCGGGCGAGTTTCTACTTTCAGATGCAACAGAAATTTTGCGGATTGGTCAATCCGTTCGCGAGATATGGCAGTTTGGAGGTAAGAAACGCTTGAGAAACTCAACATTTTCGCAGTTCTGATGCTCGAAACGAATTACTAGGGCGGCCTAGGGGAAAAGTACGCATACAGTTGTAATCGGGCGAGTTTCTACTTTCAGATACAACAGAAATTTTGCGGATTGGTCAATCCGTTCGCGAGATATGGCAGGTTGGAGGTAAGAAACGCTTGAGAAACTCAAAATTTTCGCAGTTCTGATGCTCGACAAGCATAACTAGAACGGCCTAGGGGAAAAGTACGCATACAGTTGTAATCGGGCGAGTTTCCACTTTCAGATGCAACAGAAATTTTGCGGATTGGTCAATCCGTTCGCGAGATATGGCAGTTTGGAAGTAAGAAACGCTTGAGAAACTCAAAATTTTCGCAGTTCTGATGCTCGAAACGAATTACTAGGGCGGCCTAGGGGAAAAGTACGCATACCGTTGTAATCGGGCGAGTTTCTGCTTTCAGGTGCATCAGAAATTTTGCGGATTGGTCAATCCGTTCGCGAGATGTGGCAGTTTGTAGGTAAGAAACGCTTGAGAAACTCAAAATTTTCGCAGTTCTGATGCTCGAAAGGAATAACTAGAACGGCCTAGGGAAAAAGTACGTATACCGTTGTAATCGGGCGAGTTTCTACTTTCAGATGCAACAGAAATTTTGCGGATTGGTCAATCCGTTCGCGAGATATGGCAGTTTGGAGGTAAGCAACGCTTGCGAAACTCAAAATTTTCGCAGTTCTGTTGCTCGAAACGAATAACTAGAACGGCCTAGGGGAAAAGTACGCATACAGTTGTAATCGGGCGAGTTTCCACTTTCAGATGCAACAGAAATTTTGCGGATTGGTCAATCCGTTCGCGAGATATGGCAGTTTGGAAGTAAGAAACGCTTGAGAAACTCAAAATTTTCGCAGTTCTGATGCACGAAACGAATATCTAGAACGGCCTAGGGGAAAAGTACGCGTACCGTTGTAATCGGGCGAGTTTCTACCTTCAGATGCAACAGAAATTTTGCGGATTGGTCAATCCGTTCGCGAGATATGGCAGTTTGGAAGTAAGAAACGCTTGAGAAACTCAAAATTTTCGCAGTTCTGATGCTCGAAACGAATAACTAGAACGGCCTAGGGGAAAAGTACGCATACCGTTGTAATCGGGCGAGTTTCTACTTTCAGATGCAACAGAAATTTTGCGGATTGGTCAATCCGTTCGCGAGATATGGCAGTTTGGAAGTAAGAAACGCTTGAGAAACTCAAAATTTTCGCAGTTCTGATGCTCGAAACGAATTACTAGGGCGGCCTAGGGGAAAAGTACGCATACAGTTGTAATCGGGCGAGTTTCTACTTTCAGATACAACAGAAATTTTGCGGATTGGTCAATCCGTTCGCGAGATATGGCAGGTTGGAGGTAAGAAACGCTTGAGAAACTCAAAATTTTCGCAGTTCTGATGCTCGACAAGCATAACTAGAACGGCCTAGGGGAAAAGTACGCATACAGTTGTAATCGGGCGAGTTTACACTTTCAGATGTAACAGAAATTTTGCGGATTGGTCAATCCGTTCGCGAGATATGGCAGTTTGGAAGTAAGAAACGCTTGAGAAACTCAAAATTTTCGCAGTTCTGATGCTCGAAACGAATTACTAGGGCGGCCTAGGGGAAAAGTACGCATACCGTTGTAATCGGGCGAGTTTCTGCTTTCAGATGCATCAGAAATTTTGCGGATTGGTCAATCCGTTCGCGAGATGTGGCAGTTTGTAGGTAAGAAACGCTTGAGAAACTCAAAATTTTCGCAGTTCTGATGCTCGAAAGGAATAACTAGAACGGCCTAGGGAAAAAGTACGTATACCGTTGTAATCGGGCGAGTTTCTACTTTCAGATGCAACAGAAATTTTATGGATTGGCCAATCCGTTCGCGAGATATGGCAGTTTGGAGGTAAGCAACGCTTGAGAAACTCAAAATTTTCGCAGTTCTGATGCTCGAAACGAATAACTAGAACGGACTGGGGGAAAAGTACGCATACAGTTGTAATCGGGCGAGTTTCTACATTCAGATGCAACAGAAATTTTGCGGATTGGTCAATCCGTTCGCGAGATATGGCAGTTTGGAGGTAAGAAACGCTTGAGAAACTCAAAATTTTCGCAGTTCTGATGCTCGAAAGGAATAACTAGAACGGCCCAGGGAAAAAGTACGTATACCGTTGTAATCGGGCGAGTTTCTACTTTCAGATGCAACAGAAATTTTGCGGATTGGCCAATCCGTTCGCGAGATATGGCAGTTTGGAGGTAAGCAACGCTTGAGAAACTCAAAATTTTCGCAGTTCTGTTGCGCGAAACGAATAACTAGAACGGCCTAGGGGAAAAGTACGCATACAATTGTAATCGGGCGAGTTTCCACTTTCAGATGCAACAGAAATTTTGCGGATTGGTCAATCCGTTCGCGAGATATGGCAGTTTGGAGGTAAGAAACGCTTGAGAAACTCAAAATTTTCGCAGTTCTGATGCTCGAAACGAATAACTAGAACGGCCTAGGGGAAAAGTACGCATACAATTGTAATCGGGCGAGTTTCCACTTTCAGATGCAACAGAAATTTTGCGGATTGGACAATCCGTTCGCGAGATATGGCAGTTTGGAAGTAAGAAACGCTTGAGAAACTCAAAATTTTTGCAGTTCTGATGCTCGAAACGAATTACTAGGGCGGCCTAGGGGAAAAGTACGCATACCGTTGTAATCGGGCGAGTTTCTGCTTTCAGATGCATCAGAAATTTTGCGGATTGGTCAATCCGTTCGCGAGATGTGGCACTTTGTAGGTAAGAAACGCTTGAGAAACTCAAAATTTTCGCAGTTCTGATGCTCGAAACGAATAACTAGAAAGGCCTAGGGGAAAAGTACGCATGCCGTTGTAATCGGGCGAGTTTCTACTTTCAGATGCAACAGAAATTTTGCGGATTGGTCAATCCGTTCGCGAGATATGGCAGTTTGGAGGTAAGAGACGCTTGAGAAATTCAAAATTTTCACAGTTCTGATGCTCTAAACGAATAACCAGAACGGTCTAGGGGAAAAGTACGAACACCGTTGTAATCGGGCGAGTTTCTACTTTCAGATGCAACAGAAATTTTGCGGATTGGTCAATCCGTTCGCGAGATATGGCAGTTTGGAGGTAAGAAACGCTTGAGAAACTCAAAATTTTCGCAGTTCTGATGCTCGAAACGAATAACTAGAAAGGCCTAGGGAAAAAGTACGCATACCGCTGTAATCGGGCGAGTTTCTACTTTCAGATGCAACAGAAATTTTGCGGATTGGTCAATCCGTTCGCGAGATATGGCAGTTTGGAGGTAAGAAACGCTTGAGAAACTCAACATTTTCGCAGTTCTGATGCTCGAAACGAATTACTAGGGCGGCCTAGGGGAAAAGTACGCATACAGTTGTAATCGGGCGAGTTTCTACTTTCAGATACAACAGAAATTTTGCGGATTGGTCAATCCGTTCGCGAGATATGGCAGTTTGGAAGTAAGAAACGCTTGAGAAACTCAAAATTTTCGCAGTTCTGATGCTCGAAACGAATTACTAGGGCGGCCTAGGGGAAAAGTACGCATACCGTTGTAATCGGGCGAGTTTCTGCTTTCAGGTGCATCAGAAATTTTGCGGATTGGTCAATCCGTTCGCGAGATGTGGCAGTTTGTAGGTAAGAAACGCTTGAGAAACTCAAAATTTTCGCAGTTCTGATGCTCGAAAGGAATAACTAGAACGGCCTAGGGAAAAAGTACGTATACCGTTGTAATCGGGCGAGTTTCTACTTTCAGATGCAACAGAAATTTTGCGGATTGGTCAATCCGTTCGCGAGATATGGCAGTTTGGAGGTAAGCAACGCTTGCGAAACTCAAAATTTTCGCAGTTCTGTTGCTCGAAACGAATAACTAGAACGGCCTAGGGGAAAAGTACGCATACAGTTGTAATCGGGCGAGTTTCCACTTTCAGATGCAACAGAAATTTTGCGGATTGGTCAATCCGTTCACGAGATATGGCAGTTTGGAAGTAAGAAACGCTTGAGAAACTCAAAATTTTCGCAGTTCTGATGCACGAAACGAATATCTAGAACGGCCTAGGGGAAAAGTACGCGTACCGTTGTAATCGGGCGAGTTTCTACCTTCAGATGCAACAGAAATTTTGCGGATTGGTCAATCCGTTCGCGAGATATGGCAGTTTGGAAGTAAGAAACGCTTGAGAAACTCAAAATTTTCGCAGTTCTGATGCTCGAAACGAATAACTAGAACGGCCTAGGGGAAAAGTACGCATACCGTTGTAATCGGGCGAGTTTCTACTTTCAGATGCAACAGAAATTTTGCGGATTGGTCAATCCGTTCGCGAGATATGGCAGTTTGGAAGTAAGAAACGCTTGAGAAACTCAAAATTTTCGCAGTTCTGATGCTCGAAACGAATTACTAGGGCGGCCTAGGGGAAAAGTACGCATACAGTTGTAATCGGGCGAGTTTCTACTTTCAGATACAACAGAAATTTTGCGGATTGGTCAATCCGTTCGCGAGATATGGCAGGTTGGAGGTAAGAAACGCTTGAGAAACTCAAAATTTTCGCAGTTCTGATGCTCGACAAGCATAACTAGAACGGCCTAGGGGAAAAGTACGCATACAGTTGTAATCGGGCGAGTTTACACTTTCAGATGTAACAGAAATTTTGCGGATTGGTCAATCCGTTCGCGAGATATGGCAGTTTGGAAGTAAGAAACGCTTGAGAAACTCAAAATTTTCGCAGTTCTGATGCTCGAAACGAATTACTAGGGCGGCCTAGGGGAAAAGTACGCATACCGTTGTAATCGGGCGAGTTTCTGCTTTCAGATGCATCAGAAATTTTGCGGATTGGTCAATCCGTTCGCGAGATGTGGCAGTTTGTAGGTAAGAAACGCTTGAGAAACTCAAAATTTTCGCAGTTCTGATGCTCGAAAGGAATAACTAGAACGGCCTAGGGAAAAAGTACGTATACCGTTGTAATCGGGCGAGTTTCTACTTTCAGATGCAACAGAAATTTTATGGATTGGCCAATCCGTTCGCGAGATATGGCAGTTTGGAGGTAAGCAACGCTTGAGAAACTCAAAATTTTCGCAGTTCTGATGCTCGAAACGAATAACTAGAACGGACTGGGGGAAAAGTACGCATACAGTTGTAATCGGGCGAGTTTCTACATTCAGATGCAACAGAAATTTTGCGGATTGGTCAATCCGTTCGCGAGATATGGCAGTTTGGAGGTAAGAAACGCTTGAGAAACTCAAAATTTTCGCAGTTCTGATGCTCGAAAGGAATAACTAGAACGGCCTAGGGAAAAAGTACGTATACCGTTGTAATCGGGCGAGTTTCTACTTTCAGATGCAACAGAAATTTTGCGGATTGGCCAATCCGTTCGCGAGATATGGCAGTTTGGAGGTAAGCAACGCTTGAGAAACTCAAAATTTTCGCAGTTCTGTTGCGCGAAACGAATAACTAGAACGGCCTAGGGGAAAAGTACGCATACAATTGTAATCGGGCGAGTTTCCACTTTCAGATGCAACAGAAATTTTGCGGATTGGTCAATCCGTTCGCGAGATATGGCAGTTTGGAGGTAAGCAACGCTTGAGAAACTCAAAATTTTCGCAGTTCTGTTGCTCGAAACTAATAACTAGAAAGGCCTAGGGGAAAAGTACGCATACCGTTGTAATCGGGCGAGTTTCTGCTTTCAGATGCATCAGAAATTTTGCGGATTGGTCAATCCGTTCGCCAGATATGGCAGTTTGGAGGTAAGAAACGCTTGAGAAACTCAAAATTTTCGCAGTTCTGATGCTCGAAACGAATAACTAGAAAGGCCTAGGGGAAAAGTACGCATACCGTTGTAATCGGGCGAGTTTCTGCTTTCAGATGCATCAGAAATATTGCGGATTGGTCAATCCGTTCGCGAGATGTTGCAGTTTGGAGGTAAGAAACGCTTGAGAAACTCAAAATTTTCGCAGTTCTGATGCTCGAAACGAATAACTAGAAAGGCCTAGGGGAAAAGTACGCTTACCGTTGTAATCGGGCGAGTTTCTACTTTCAGGTGCAACAGAAATTTTGCGGATTGGTCAATCCGTTCGCGAGATATGGCAGTTTGGAGGTAAGAAACGCTTGAGAAACTCAAAATTTTCGCAGTTCTGATGCTCGAAACGAATTACTAGGGCGGCCTAGGGGAAAAGTACGCATACAGTTGTAATCGGGCGAGTTTCTACTTTCAGATACAACAGAAATTTTGCGGATTGGTCAATCCGTTCGCGAGATATGGCAGGTTGGAGGTAAGAAACGCTTGAGAAACTCAAAATTTTCGCAGTTCTGATGCTCGACAAGCATAACTAGAACGGCCTAGGGGAAAAGTACGCATACAGTTGTAATCGGGCGAGTTTCACTTTCAGATGCAACAGAAATTTTGCGGATTGGTCAATCCGTTCGCGAGATATGGCAGTTTGGAAGTAAGAAACGCTTGAGAAACTCAAAATTTTCGCAGTTCTGATGCTCGAAACGAATTACTAGGGCGGCCTAGGGGAAAAGTACGCATACCGTTGTAATCGGGCGAGTTTCTGCTTTCAGATGCATCAGAAATTTTGCGGATTGGTCAATCCGTTCGCGAGATGTGGCAGTTTGTAGGTAGGAAACGCTTGAGAAACTCAAAATTTTCGCAGTTCTGATGCTCGAAACGAATAACTAGAACGGCCTAGTGGAAAAGTACGCATACAGTTGTAATCGGGCGAGTTTCTACATTCAGATGCAACAGAAATTTTGCGGATTGGTCAATCCGTTCGCGAGATATGGCAGTTTGGAGGTAAGAAACGCTTGAGAAACTCAAAATTTTCGCAGTTCTGATGCTCGAAAGGAATAACTAGAACGGCCTAGGGAAAAAGTACGTATACCGTTGTAATCGGGCGAGTTTCTACTTTCAGATGCAACAGAAATTTTGCGGATTGGCCAATCCGTTCGCGAGATATGGCAGTTTGGAGGTAAGCAACGCTTGAGAAACTCAAAATTTTCGCAGTTCTGTTGCGCGAAACGAATAACTAGAACGGCCTAGGGGAAAAGTACGCATACAATTGTAATCGGGCGAGTTTCCACTTTCAGATGCAACAGAAATTTTGCGGATTGGTCAATCCGTTCGCGAGATATGGCAGTTTGGAGGTAAGCAACGCTTGAGAAACTCAAAATTTTCGCAGTTCTGTTGCTCGAAACGAATAACTAGAAAGGCGTAGGGGAAAAGTACGCATACCGTTGTAATCGGGCGAGTTTCTGCTTTCAGATGCATCAGAAATTTTGCGGATTGGTCAATCCGTTCGCCAGATATGGCAGTTTGGAGGTAAGAAACGCTTGAGAAACTCAAAATTTTCGCAGTTCTGTTGCTCGAAACTAATAACTAGAAAGGCCTAGGGGAAAAGTACGCATACCGTTGTAATCGGGCGAGTTTCTGCTTTCAGATGCATCAGAAATATTGCGGATTGGTCAATCCGTTCGCGAGATGTTGCAGTTTGGAGGTAAGAAACGCTTGAGAAACTCAAAATTTTCGCAGTTCTGATGCTCGAAACGAATAACTAGAAAGGCCTAGGGGAAAAGTACGCTTACCGTTGTAATCGGGCGAGTTTCTACTTTCAGATGCAACAGAAATTTTGCGGATTGGCCAATCCGTTCGCGAGATATGGCAGTTTGGAGGTAAGCAACGCTTGAGAAACTCAAAATTTTCGCAGTTCTGTTGCGCGAAACGAATAACTAGAACGGCCTAGGGGAAAAGTACGCATACAATTGTAATCGGGCGAGTTTCCACTTTCAGATGCAACAGAAATTTTGCGGATTGGTCAATCCGTTCGCGAGATATGGCAGTTTGGAGGTAAGCAACGCTTGAGAAACTCAAAATTTTCGCAGTTCTGTTGCTCGAAACGAATAACTAGAAAGGCGTAGGGGAAAAGTACGCATACCGTTGTAATCGGGCGAGTTTCTGCTTTCAGATGCATCAGAAATTTTGCGGATTGGTCAATCCGTTCGCCAGATATGGCAGTTTGGAGGTAAGAAACGCTTGAGAAACTCAAAATTTTCGCAGTTCTGATGCTCGAAACGAATAACTAGAAAGGCCTAGGGGAAAAGTACGCATACCGTTGTAATCGGGCGAGTTTCTGCTTTCAGATGCATCAGAAATATTGCGGATTGGTCAATCCGTTCGCGAGATGTTGCAGTTTGGAGGTAAGAAACGCTTGAGAAACTCAAAATTTTCGCAGTTCTGATGCTCGAAACGAATAACTAGAAAGGCCTAGGGGAAAAGTACGCTTACCGTTGTAATCGGGCGAGTTTCTACTTTCAGGTGCAACAGAAATTTTGCGGATTGGTCAATCCGTTCGCGAGATATGGCAGTTTGGAGGTAAGAAACGCTTGAGAAACTCAAAATTTTCGCAGTTCTGATGCTCGAAACGAATAACTAGAACGGCCTAGGGGAAAAGTACGTATACCGTTGTAATCGGGCGAGTTTCTACTTTCAGATGCAACAGAAATTTTGCGGATTGGTCAATCCGTTCGCGAGATATGGCAGTTTGGAGGTAAGCAACGCTTGAGAAACTCAAAATTTTCGCAGTTCTGTTGCTCGAAACGAATAACTAGAACGGCCTAGGGGAAAAGTACGCATACAGTTTTAATCGGGCGAGTTTCCACTTTCAGATGCAACAGAAATTTTGCGGATTGGTCAATCCGTTCGCGAGATATGGCAGTTTGGAAGCAAGAAACGCTTGAGAAACTCAAAATTTTCGCAGTTCTGATGCTCGAAACGAATTACTAGGACGGCCTAGGGGAAAAGTACGCATACCGTTGTAATCGGGCGAGTTTCTGCTTTCAGATGCATCAGAAATTTTGCGGATTGGTCAATCCGTTCGCGAGATGTGGCAGTTTGTAGGTAAGAAACGCTTGAGAATCTCAAAATTTTCGCAGTTCTGATGCTCGAAACGAATAACTAGAACGGCCTAGGGGAAAAGTACGTATACCGTTGTAATCGGGCGAGTTTCTACTTTCAGATGCAACAGAAATTTTGCGGATTGGTCAATCCGTTCGCGAGATATGGCAGTTTGTAGGTAAGAAACGCTTGAGAATCTCAAAATTTTCGCAGTTCTGATGCTCGAAACGAATAACTAGAAAGGCCTAGGGGAACAGTACGCATACCGTTGTAATCGGGCGAGTTTCTGCTTTCAGATGCATCAGAAATTTTGCGGATTGGTCAATCCGTTCGCCAGATATGGCAGTTTGGAGGTAAGAAACGCTTGAGAAACTCAAAATTTTCGCAGTTCTGATGCTCGAAACGAATAACTAGAAAGGCCTAGGGGAAAAGTACGCATACCGTTGTAATCGGGCGAGTTTCTGCTTTCAGATGCATCAGAAATATTGCGGATTGGTCAATCCGTTCGCGAGATGTTGCAGTTTGGAGGTAAGAAACGCTTGAGAAACTCAAAATTTTCGCAGTTCTGATGCTCGAAACGAATAACTAGAAAGGCCTAGGGGAAAAGTACGCTTACCGTTGTAATCGGGCGAGTTTCTACTTTCAGGTGCAACAGAAATTTTGCGGATTGGTCAATCCGTTCGCGAGATATGGCAGTTTGGAGGTAAGAAACGCTTGAGAAACTCAAAATTTTCGCAGTTCTGATGCTCGAAACGAATAACTAGAACGGCCTAGGGGAAAAGTACGTATACCGTTGTAATCGGGCGAGTTTCTACTTTCAGATGCAACAGAAATTTTGCGGATTGGTCAATCCGTTCGCGAGATATGGCAGTTTGGAGGTAAGCAACGCTTGAGAAACTCAAAATTTTCGCAGTTCTGTTGCTCGAAACGAATAACTAGAACGGCCTAGGGGAAAAGTACGCATACAGTTTTAATCGGGCGAGTTTCCACTTTCAGATGCAACAGAAATTTTGCGGATTGGTCAATCCGTTCGCGAGATATGGCAGTTTGGAAGCAAGAAACGCTTGAGAAACTCAAAATTTTCGCAGTTCTGATGCTCGAAACGAATTACTAGGACGGCCTAGGGGAAAAGTACGCATACCGTTGTAATCGGGCGAGTTTCTACTTTCAGATGCAACAGAAATTTTGCGGATTGGTCAATCCGTTCGCGAGATATGGCAGTTTGGAAGTAAGAAACGCTTGAGAAACTCAAAATTTTCGAAGTTCTGATGCTCGAAACGAATTACTAGGGCGGCCTAGGGGAAAAGTACGCATACAGTTGTAATCGGGCGAGTTTCTACTTTCAGATACAACAGAAATTTTGCGGATTGGTCAATCCGTTCGCGAGATATGGCAGGTTGGAGGTAAGAAACGCTTGAGAAACTCAAAATTTTCGCAGTTCTGATGCTCGACAAGCATAACTAGAACGGCCTAGGGGAAAAGTACGCATACAGTTGTAATCGGGCGAGTTTACACTTTCAGATGTAACAGAAATTTTGCGGATTGGTCAATCCGTTCGCGAGATATGGCAGTTTGGAAGTAAGAAACGCTTGAGAAACTCAAAATTTTCGCAGTTCTGATGCTCGAAACGAATTACTAGGGCGGCCTAGGGGAAAAGTACGCATACAGTTGTAATCGGGCGAGTTTCTACATTCAGATGCAACAGAAATTTTGCGGATTGGTCAATCCGTTCGCGAGATATGGCAGTTTGGAGGTAAGAAACGCTTGAGAAACTCAAAATTTTCGCA
This sequence comes from Ptiloglossa arizonensis, assembly GCF_051014685.1. Classification (NCBI taxonomy): domain Eukaryota; kingdom Metazoa; phylum Arthropoda; class Insecta; order Hymenoptera; family Colletidae; genus Ptiloglossa; species Ptiloglossa arizonensis. The sequence goes on along the minus strand of NW_027478453.1, from coordinate 1,189,664 downwards.
GTTCTGATGCTCGAAAGGAATAACTAGAACGGCCTAGGGAAAAAGTACGTATACCGTTGTAATCGGGCGAGTTTCTACTTTCAGATGCAACAGAAATTTTGCGGATTGGCCAATCCGTTCGCGAGATATGGCAGTTTGGAGGTAAGCAACGCTTGAGAAACTCAAAATTTTCGCAGTTCTGTTGCGCGAAACGAATAACTAGAACGGCCTAGGGGAAAAGTACGCATACAATTGTAATCGGGCGAGTTTCCACTTTCAGATGCAACAGAAATTTTGCGGATTGGTCAATCCGTTCGCGAGATATGGCAGTTTGGAGGTAAGCAACGCTTGAGAAACTCAAAATTTTCGCAGTTCTGTTGCTCGAAACGAATAACTAGAAAGGCCTAGGGGAAAAGTACGCGTACCGTTGTAATCGGGCGAGTTTCTACCTTCAGATGCAACAGAAATTTTGCGGATTGGTCAATCCGTTCGCGAGATATGGCAGTTTGGAAGTAAGAAACGCTTGAGAAACTCAAAATTTTCGCAGTTCTGATGCTCGAAACGAATAACTAGAACGGCCTAGTGGAAAAGTACGCATACAGTTGTAATCGGGCGAGTTTCTACATTCAGATGCAACAGAAATTTTGCGGATTGGTCAATCCGTTCGCGAGATATGGCAGTTTGGAGGTAAGAAACGCTTGAGAAACTCAAAATTTTCGCAGTTCTGATGCTCGAAAGGAATAACTAGAACGGCCTAGGGAAAAAGTACGTATACCGTTGTAATCGGGCGAGTTTCTACTTTCAGATGCAACAGAAATTTTGCGGATTGGCCAATCCGTTCGCGAGATATGGCAGTTTGGAGGTAAGCAACGCTTGAGAAACTCAAAATTTTCGCAGTTCTGTTGCGCGAAACGAATAACTAGAACGGCCTAGGGGAAAAGTACGCATACAATTGTAATCGGGCGAGTTTCCACTTTCAGATGCAACAGAAATTTTGCGGATTGGTCAATCCGTTCGCGAGATATGGCAGTTTGGAGGTAAGCAACGCTTGAGAAACTCAAAATTTTCGCAGTTCTGTTGCTCGAAACTAATAACTAGAAAGGCCTAGGGGAAAAGTACGCATACCGTTGTAATCGGGCGAGTTTCTGCTTTCAGATGTAACAGAAATTTTGCGGATTGGTCAATCCGTTCGCGAGATATGGCAGTTTGGAAGTAAGAAACGCTTGAGAAACTCAAAATTTTCGCAGTTCTGATGCTCGAAACGAATTACTAGGGCGGCCTAGGGGAAAAGTACGCATACCGTTGTAATCGGGCGAGTTTCTGCTTTCAGATGCATCAGAAATTTTGCGGATTGGTCAATCCGTTCGCGAGATGTGGCAGTTTGTAGGTAAGAAACGCTTGAGAAACTCAAAATTTTCGCAGTTCTGATGCTCGAAAGGAATAACTAGAACGGCCTAGGGAAAAAGTACGTATACCGTTGTAATCGGGCGAGTTTCTACTTTCAGATGCAACAGAAATTTTATGGATTGGCCAATCCGTTCGCGAGATATGGCAGTTTGGAGGTAAGCAACGCTTGAGAAACTCAAAATTTTCGCAGTTCTGATGCTCGAAACGAATAACTAGAACGGACTGGGGGAAAAGTACGCATACAGTTGTAATCGGGCGAGTTTCTACATTCAGATGCAACAGAAATTTTGCGGATTGGTCAATCCGTTCGCGAGATATGGCAGTTTGGAGGTAAGAAACGCTTGAGAAACTCAAAATTTTCGCAGTTCTGATGCTCGAAAGGAATAACTAGAACGGCCTAGGGAAAAAGTACGTATACCGTTGTAATCGGGCGAGTTTCTACTTTCAGATGCAACAGAAATTTTGCGGATTGGCCAATCCGTTCGCGAGATATGGCAGTTTGGAGGTAAGCAACGCTTGAGAAACTCAAAATTTTCGCAGTTCTGTTGCGCGAAACGAATAACTAGAACGGCCTAGGGGAAAAGTACGCATACAATTGTAATCGGGCGAGTTTCCACTTTCAGATGCAACAGAAATTTTGCGGATTGGTCAATCCGTTCGCGAGATATGGCAGTTTGGAGGTAAGCAACGCTTGAGAAACTCAAAATTTTCGCAGTTCTGTTGCTCGAAACGAATAACTAGAAAGGCCTAGGGGAAAAGTACGCGTACCGTTGTAATCGGGCGAGTTTCTACCTTCAGATGCAACAGAAATTTTGCGGATTGGTCAATCCGTTCGCGAGATATGGCAGTTTGGAAGTAAGAAACGCTTGAGAAACTCAAAATTTTCGCAGTTCTGATGCTCGAAACGAATAACTAGAACGGCCTAGTGGAAAAGTACGCATACAGTTGTAATCGGGCGAGTTTCTACATTCAGATGCAACAGAAATTTTGCGGATTGGTCAATCCGTTCGCGAGATATGGCAGTTTGGAGGTAAGAAACGCTTGAGAAACTCAAAATTTTCGCAGTTCTGATGCTCGAAAGGAATAACTAGAACGGCCTAGGGAAAAAGTACGTATACCGTTGTAATCGGGCGAGTTTCTACTTTCAGATGCAACAGAAATTTTGCGGATTGGCCAATCCGTTCGCGAGATATGGCAGTTTGGAGGTAAGCAACGCTTGAGAAACTCAAAATTTTCGCAGTTCTGTTGCGCGAAACGAATAACTAGAACGGCCTAGGGGAAAAGTACGCATACAATTGTAATCGGGCGAGTTTCCACTTTCAGATGCAACAGAAATTTTGCGGATTGGTCAATCCGTTCGCGAGATATGGCAGTTTGGAGGTAAGCAACGCTTGAGAAACTCAAAATTTTCGCAGTTCTGTTGCTCGAAACTAATAACTAGAAAGGCCTAGGGGAAAAGTACGCATACCGTTGTAATCGGGCGAGTTTCTGCTTTCAGATGCATCAGAAATTTTGCGGATTGGTCAATCCGTTCGCCAGATATGGCAGTTTGGAGGTAAGAAACGCTTGAGAAACCCAAAATTTTCGCAGTTCTGATGCTCGAAACGAATAACTAGAAAGGCCTAGGGGAAAAGTACGCATACCGTTGTAATCGGGCGAGTTTCTGCTTTCAGATGCATCAGAAATATTGCGGATTGGTCAATCCGTTCGCGAGATGTTGCAGTTTGGAGGTAAGAAACGCTTGAGAAACTCAAAATTTTCGCAGTTCTGATGCTCGAAACGAATAACTAGAAAGGCCTAGGGGAAAAGTACGCTTACCGTTGTAATCGGGCGAGTTTCTACTTTCAGGTGCAACAGAAATTTTGCGGATTGGTCAATCCGTTCGCGAGATATGGCAGTTTGGAGGTAAGAAACGCTTGAGAAACTCAAAATTTTCGCAGTTCTGATGCTCGAAACGAATTACTAGGGCGGCCTAGGGGAAAAGTACGCATACAGTTGTAATCGGGCGAGTTTCTACTTTCAGATACAACAGAAATTTTGCGGATTGGTCAATCCGTTCGCGAGATATGGCAGGTTGGAGGTAAGAAACGCTTGAGAAACTCAAAATTTTCGCAGTTCTGATGCTCGACAAGCATAACTAGAACGGCCTAGGGGAAAAGTACGCATACAGTTGTAATCGGGCGAGTTTCACTTTCAGATGCAACAGAAATTTTGCGGATTGGTCAATCCGTTCGCGAGATATGGCAGTTTGGAAGTAAGAAACGCTTGAGAAACTCAAAATTTTCGCAGTTCTGATGCTCGAAACGAATTACTAGGGCGGCCTAGGGGAAAAGTACGCATACCGTTGTAATCGGGCGAGTTTCTGCTTTCAGATGCATCAGAAATTTTGCGGATTGGTCAATCCGTTCGCGAGATGTGGCAGTTTGTAGGTAGGAAACGCTTGAGAAACTCAAAATTTTCGCAGTTCTGATGCTCGAAACGAATAACTAGAACGGCCTAGTGGAAAAGTACGCATACAGTTGTAATCGGGCGAGTTTCTACATTCAGATGCAACAGAAATTTTGCGGATTGGTCAATCCGTTCGCGAGATATGGCAGTTTGGAGGTAAGAAACGCTTGAGAAACTCAAAATTTTCGCAGTTCTGATGCTCGAAAGGAATAACTAGAACGGCCTAGGGAAAAAGTACGTATACCGTTGTAATCGGGCGAGTTTCTACTTTCAGATGCAACAGAAATTTTGCGGATTGGCCAATCCGTTCGCGAGATATGGCAGTTTGGAGGTAAGCAACGCTTGAGAAACTCAAAATTTTCGCAGTTCTGTTGCGCGAAACGAATAACTAGAACGGCCTAGGGGAAAAGTACGCATACAATTGTAATCGGGCGAGTTTCCACTTTCAGATGCAACAGAAATTTTGCGGATTGGTCAATCCGTTCGCGAGATATGGCAGTTTGGAGGTAAGCAACGCTTGAGAAACTCAAAATTTTCGCAGTTCTGTTGCTCGAAACGAATAACTAGAAAGGCGTAGGGGAAAAGTACGCATACCGTTGTAATCGGGCGAGTTTCTGCTTTCAGATGCATCAGAAATTTTGCGGATTGGTCAATCCGTTCGCCAGATATGGCAGTTTGGAGGTAAGAAACGCTTGAGAAACTCAAAATTTTCGCAGTTCTGATGCTCGAAACGAATAACTAGAAAGGCCTAGGGGAAAAGTACGCATACCGTTGTAATCGGGCGAGTTTCTGCTTTCAGATGCATCAGAAATATTGCGGATTGGTCAATCCGTTCGCGAGATGTTGCAGTTTGGAGGTAAGAAACGCTTGAGAAACTCAAAATTTTCGCAGTTCTGATGCTCGAAACGAATAACTAGAAAGGCCTAGGGGAAAAGTACGCTTACCGTTGTAATCGGGCGAGTTTCTACTTTCAGGTGCAACAGAAATTTTGCGGATTGGTCAATCCGTTCGCGAGATATGGCAGTTTGGAGGTAAGAAACGCTTGAGAAACTCAAAATTTTCGCAGTTCTGATGCTCGAAACGAATAACTAGAACGGCCTAGGGGAAAAGTACGTATACCGTTGTAATCGGGCGAGTTTCTACTTTCAGATGCAACAGAAATTTTGCGGATTGGTCAATCCGTTCGCGAGATATGGCAGTTTGGAGGTAAGCAACGCTTGAGAAACTCAAAATTTTCGCAGTTCTGTTGCTCGAAACGAATAACTAGAACGGCCTAGGGGAAAAGTACGCATACAGTTTTAATCGGGCGAGTTTCCACTTTCAGATGCAACAGAAATTTTGCGGATTGGTCAATCCGTTCGCGAGATATGGCAGTTTGGAAGCAAGAAACGCTTGAGAAACTCAAAATTTTCGCAGTTCTGATGCTCGAAACGAATTACTAGGACGGCCTAGGGGAAAAGTACGCATACCGTTGTAATCGGGCGAGTTTCTGCTTTCAGATGCATCAGAAATTTTGCGGATTGGTCAATCCGTTCGCGAGATGTGGCAGTTTGTAGGTAAGAAACGCTTGAGAATCTCAAAATTTTCGCAGTTCTGTGGCTCGAAACGAATAACTAGAACGGCCTAGGGGAAAAGTACGTATACCGTTGTAATCGGGCGAGTTTCTACTTTCAGATGCAACAGAAATTTTGCGGATTGGTCAATCCGTTCGCGAGATATGACAGTTTGGAGGTAAGAAACGCTTGAGAAACTCAAAATTTTCGCAGTTCTGGTGCTCGAAACGAATAACTAGAAAGGCCTAGGGGAACAGTACGCATACCGTTGTAATCGGGCGAGTTTCTGCTTTCAGATGCATCAGAAATTTTGCGGATTGGTCAATCCGTTCGCCAGATATGGCAGTTTGGAAGTAAGAAACGCTTGAGAAACTCAAAATTTTCGCAGTTCTGATGCTCGAAACAAATAACTAGGGCGGCCTAGGGGAAAAGTACGCATACTGTTGTAATCGGGCGAGTTTCTTCTTTCAGATGCATCAGAAATTTTGCGGATTGGTCAATCCGTTCGCGAGATGTGGCAATTTGGAAGTAAGAAACGCTTGAGAAACTCAAAATTTTCGCAGTTCTGATGCTCGAAAGGAATAACTAGAACGGCCTAGGGAAAAAGTACGTATACCGTTGTAATCGGGCGAGTTTCTACTTTAAGATGCAACAGAAATTTTGCGGATTGGCCAATCCGTTCGCGAGATATGGCAGTTTGGAGGTAAGCAACGCTTGAGAAACTCAAAATTTTCGCAGTTCTGTTGCGCGAAACGAATAACTAGAACGGCCTAGGGGAAAAGTACGCATACAATTGTAATCGGGCGAGTTTCCACTTTCAGATGCAACAGAAATTTTGCGGATTGGTCAATCCGTTCGCGAGATATGGCAGTTTGGAGGTAAGCAACGCTTGAGAAACTCAAAATTTTCGCAGTTCTGTTGCGCGAAACGAATAACTAGAACGGCCTAGGGGAAAAGTACGCATACAATTGTAATCGGGCGAGTTTCCACTTTCAGATGCAACAGAAATTTTGCGGATTGGTCAATCCGTTCGCGAGATATGGCAGTTTGGAGGTAAGCAACGCTTGAGAAACTCAAAATTTTCGCAGTTCTGTTGCTCGAAACGAATAACTAGAAAGGCGTAGGGGAAAAGTACGCATACCGTTGTAATCGGGCGAGTTTCTGCTTTCAGATGCATCAGAAATTTTGCGGATTGGTCAATCCGTTCGCCAGATATGGCAGTTTGGAGGTAAGAAACGCTTGAGAAACTCAAAATTTTCGCAGTTCTGATGCTCGAAACGAATAACTAGAAAGGCCTAGGGGAAAAGTACGCATACCGTTGTAATCGGGCGAGTTTCTGCTTTCAGATGCATCAGAAATATTGCGGATTGGTCAATCCGTTCGCGAGATGTTGCAGTTTGGAGGTAAGAAGCGCTTGAGAAACTCAAAATTTTCGCAGTTCTGATGCTCGAAACGAATAACTAGAAAGGCCTAGGGGAAAAGTACGCTTACCGTTGTAATCGGGCGAGTTTCTACTTTCAGGTGCAACAGAAATTTTGCGGATTGGTCAATCCGTTCGCGAGATATGGCAGTTTGGAGGTAAGAAACGCTTGAGAAACTCAAAATTTTCGCAGTTCTGATGCTCGAAAGGAATAACTAGAACGGCCTAGGGAAAAAGTACGTATACCGTTGTAATCGGGCGAGTTTCTACTTTCAGATGCAACAGAAATTTTGCGGATTGGCCAATCCGTTCGCGAGATATGGCAGTTTGGAGGTAAGCAACGCTTGAGAAACTCAAAATTTTCGCAGTTCTGTTGCGCGAAACGAATAACTAGAACGGCCTAGGGGAAAAGTACGCATACAATTGTAATCGGGCGAGTTTCCACTTTCAGATGCAACAGAAATTTTGCGGATTGGTCAATCCGTTCGCGAGATATGGCAGTTTGGAGGTAAGCAACGCTTGAGAAACTCAAAATTTTCGCAGTTCTGTTGCTCGAAACGAATAACTAGAAAGGCGTAGGGAAAAAGTACGCATACCGTTGTAATCGGGCGAGTTTCTGCTTTCAGATGCATCAGAAATTTTGCGGATTGGTCAATCCGTTCGCCAGATATGGCAGTTTGGAGGTAAGAAACGCTTGAGAAACTCAAAATTTTCGCAGTTCTGATGCTCGAAACGAATAACTAGAAAGGCCTAGGGGAAAAGTACGCATACCGTTGTAATCGGGCGAGTTTCTGCTTTCAGATGCATCAGAAATATTGCGGATTGGTCAATCCGTTCGCGAGATGTTGCAGTTTGGAGGTAAGAAACGCTTGAGAAACTCAAAATTTTCGCAGTTCTGATGCTCGAAACGAATAACTAGAAAGGCCTAGGGGAAAAGTACGCTTACCGTTGTAATCGGGCGAGTTTCTACTTTCAGGTGCAACAGAAATTTTGCGGATTGGTCAATCCGTTCGCGAGATATGGCAGTTTGGAGGTAAGAAACGCTTGAGAAACTCAAAATTTTCGCAGTTCTGATGCTCGAAACGAATAACTAGAACGGCCTAGGGGAAAAGTACGTATACCGTTGTAATCGGGCGAGTTTCTACTTTCAGATGCAACAGAAATTTTGCGGATTGGTCAATCCGTTCGCGAGATATGGCAGTTTGGAGGTAAGCAACGCTTGAGAAACTCAAAATTTTCGCAGTTCTGTTGCTCGAAACGAATAACTAGAACGGCCTAGGGGAAAAGTACGCATACAGTTTTAATCGGGCGAGTTTCCACTTTCAGATGCAACAGAAATTTTGCGGATTGGTCAATCCGTTCGCGAGATATGGCAGTTTGGAAGCAAGAAACGCTTGAGAAACTCAAAATTTTCGCAGTTCTGATGCTCGAAACGAATTACTAGGACGGCCTAGGGGAAAAGTACGCATACCGTTGTAATCGGGCGAGTTTCTGCTTTCAGATGCATCAGAAATTTTGCGGATTGGTCAATCCGTTCGCGAGATGTGGCAGTTTGTAGGTAAGAAACGCTTGAGAATCTCAAAATTTTCGCAGTTCTGTGGCTCGAAACGAATAACTAGAACGGCCTAGGGGAAAAGTACGTATACCGTTGTAATCGGGCGAGTTTCTACTTTCAGATGCAACAGAAATTTTGCGGATTGGTCAATCCGTTCGCGAGATATGACAGTTTGGAGGTAAGAAACGCTTGAGAAACTCAAAATTTTCGCAGTTCTGGTGCTCGAAACGAATAACTAGAAAGGCCTAGGGGAACAGTACGCATACCGTTGTAATCGGGCGAGTTTCTGCTTTCAGATGCATCAGAAATTTTGCGGATTGGTCAATCCGTTCGCCAGATATGGCAGTTTGGAAGTAAGAAACGCTTGAGAAACTCAAAATTTTCGCAGTTCTGATGCTCGAAACAAATAACTAGGGCGGCCTAGGGGAAAAGTACGCATACTGTTGTAATCGGGCGAGTTTCTTCTTTCAGATGCATCAGAAATTTTGCGGATTGGTCAATCCGTTCGCGAGATGTGGCAATTTGGAAGTAAGAAACGCTTGAGAAACTCAAAATTTTCGCAGTTCTGATGCTCGAAAGGAATAACTAGAACGGCCTAGGGAAAAAGTACGTATACCGTTGTAATCGGGCGAGTTTCTACTTTAAGATGCAACAGAAATTTTGCGGATTGGCCAATCCGTTCGCGAGATATGGCAGTTTGGAGGTAAGCAACGCTTGAGAAACTCAAAATTTTCGCAGTTCTGTTGCGCGAAACGAATAACTAGAACGGCCTAGGGGAAAAGTACGCATACAATTGTAATCGGGCGAGTTTCCACTTTCAGATGCAACAGAAATTTTGCGGATTGGTCAATCCGTTCGCGAGATATGGCAGTTTGGAGGTAAGCAACGCTTGAGAAACTCAAAATTTTCGCAGTTCTGTTGCTCGAAACGAATAACTAGAAAGGCGTAGGGGAAAAGTACGCATACCGTTGTAATCGGGCGAGTTTCTGCTTTCAGATGCATCAGAAATTTTGCGGATTGGTCAATCCGTTCGCCAGATATGGCAGTTTGGAGGTAAGAAACGCTTGAGAAACTCAAAATTTTCGCAGTTCTGATGCTCGAAACGAATAACTAGAAAGGCCTAGGGGAAAAGTACGCATACCGTTGTAATCGGGCGAGTTTCTGCTTTCAGATGCATCAGAAATATTGCGGATTGGTCAATCCGTTCGCGAGATGTTGCAGTTTGGAGGTAAGAAACGCTTGAGAAACTCAAAATTTTCGCAGTTCTGATGCTCGAAACGAATAACTAGAAAGGCCTAGGGGAAAAGTACGCTTACCGTTGTAATCGGGCGAGTTTCTACTTTCAGGTGCAACAGAAATTTTGCGGATTGGTCAATCCGTTCGCGAGATATGGCAGTTTGGAGGTAAGAAACGCTTGAGAAACTCAAAATTTTCGCAGTTCTGATGCTCGAAACGAATAACTAGAACGGCCTAGGGGAAAAGTACGTATACCGTTGTAATCGGGCGAGTTTCTACTTTCAGATGCAACAGAAATTTTGCGGATTGGTCAATCCGTTCGCGAGATATGGCAGTTTGGAGGTAAGCAACGCTTGAGAAACTCAAAATTTTCGCAGTTCTGTTGCTCGAAACGAATAACTAGAACGGCCTAGGGGAAAAGTACGCACACAGTTTTAATCGGGCGAGTTTCCACTTTCAGATGCAACAGAAATTTTGCGGATTGGTCAATCCGTTCGCGAGATATGGCAGTTTGGAAGCAAGAAACGCTTGAGAAACTCAAAATTTTCGCAGTTCTGATGCTCGAAACGAATTACTAGGACGGCCTAGGGGAAAAGTACGCATACCGTTGTAATCGGGCGAGTTTCTGCTTTCAGATGCATCAGAAATTTTGCGGATTGGTCAATCCGTTCGCGAGATGTGGCAGTTTGTAGGTAAGAAACGCTTGAGAATCTCAAAATTTTCGCAGTTCTGTGGCTCGAAACGAATAACTAGAACGGCCTAGGGGAAAAGTACGTATACCGTTGTAATCGGGCGAGTTTCTACTTTCAGATGCAACAGAAATTTTGCGGATTGGTCAATCCGTTCGCGAGATATGACAGTTTGGAGGTAAGAAACGCTTGAGAAACTCAAAATTTTCGCAGTTCTGGTGCTCGAAACGAATAACTAGAAAGGCCTAGGGGAACAGTACGCATACCGTTGTAATCGGGCGAGTTTCTGCTTTCAGATGCATCAGAAATTTTGCGGATTGGTCAATCCGTTCGCCAGATATGGCAGTTTGGAAGTAAGAAACGCTTGAGAAACTCAAAATTTTCGCAGTTCTGATGCTCGAAACAAATATCTAGGGCGGCCTAGGGGAAAAGTACGCATACTGTTGTAATCGGGCGAGTTTCTTCTTTCAGATGCATCAGAAATTTTGCGGATTGGTCAATCCGTTCGCGAGATGTGGCAATTTGGAAGTAAGAAACGCTTGAGAAACTCAAAATTTTCGCAGTTCTGATGCTCGAAAGGAATAACTAGAACGGCCTAGGGAAAAAGTACGTATACCGTTGTAATCGGGCGAGTTTCTACTTTAAGATGCAACAGAAATTTTGCGGATTGGCCAATCCGTTCGCGAGATATGGCAGTTTGGAGGTAAGCAACGCTTGAGAAACTCAAAATTTTCGCAGTTCTGTTGCGCGAAACGAATAACTAGAACGGCCTAGGGGAAAAGTACGCATACAATTGTAATCGGGCGAGTTTCCACTTTCAGATGCAACAGAAATTTTGCGGATTGGTCAATCCGTTCGCGAGATATGGCAGTTTGGAGGTAAGCAACGCTTGAGAAACTCAAAATTTTCGCAGTTCTGTTGCTCGAAACGAATAACTAGAAAGGCCTAGGGGAAAAGTACGCATACCGTTGTAATCGGGCGAGTTTCTGCTTTCAGATGCATCAGAAATTTTGCGGATTGGTCAATCCGTTCGCCAGATATGGCAGTTTGGAGGTAAGAAACGCTTGAGAAACTCAAAATTTTCGCAGTTCTGATGCTCGAAACGAATAACTAGAAAGGCCTAGGGGAAAAGTACGCATACCGTTGTAATCGGGCGAGTTTCTGCTTTCAGATGCATCAGAAATATTGCGGATTGGTCAATCCGTTCGCGAGATGTTGCAGTTTGGAGGTAAGAAACGCTTGAGAAACTCAAAATTTTCGCAGTTCTGATGCTCGAAACGAATAACTAGAAAGGCCTAGGGGAATAGTACGCTTACCGTTGTAATCGGGCGAGTTTCTACTTTCAGGTGCAACAGAAATTTTGCGGATTGGTCAATCCATTCGCGAGATATGGCAGTTTGGAGGTAAGAAACGCTTGAGAAACTCAAAATTTTCGCAGTTCTGATGCTCGAAACGAATAACTAGAACGGCCTAGGGGAAAAGTACGTATACCGTTGTAATCGGGCGAGTTTCTACTTTCAGATGCAACAGAAATTTTGCGGATTGGTCAATCCGTTCGCGAGATATGGCAGTTTGGATGTAAGCAACGCTTGAGAAACTCAAAATTTTCGCAGTTCTGTTGCTCGAAACGAATAACTAGAACGGCCTAGGGGAAAAGTACGCATACAGTTTTAATCGGGCGAGTTTCCACTTTCAGATGCAACAGAAATTTTGCGGATTGGTCAATCCGTTCGCGAGATATGGCAGTTTGGAAGCAAGAAACGCTTGAGAAACTCAAAATTTTCGCAGTTCTGATGCTCGAAACGAATTACTAGGACGGCCTAGGGGAAAAGTACGCATACCGTTGTAATCGGGCGAGTTTCTGCTTTCAGATGCATCAGAAATTTTGCGGATTGGTCAATCCGTTCGCGAGATGTGGCAGTTTGTAGGTAAGAAACGCTTGAGAATCTCAAAATTTTCGCAGTTCTGATGCTCGAAACGAATAACTAGAACGGCCTAGGGGAAAAGTACGTATACCGTTGTAATCGGGCGAGTTTCTACTTTCAGATGCAACAGAAATTTTGCGGATTGGTCAATCCGTTCGCGAGATATGACAGTTTGGAGGTAAGAAACGCTTGAGAAACTCAAAATTTTCGCAGTTCTGGTGCTCGAAACGAATAACTAGAAAGGCCTAGGGGAACAGTACGCATACCGTTGTAATCGGGCGAGTTTCTGCTTTCAGATGCATCAGAAATTTTGCAGATTGGTCAATCCGTTCGCCAGATATGGCAGTTTGGAAGTAAGAAACGCTTGAGAAACTCAAAATTTTCGCAGTTCTGATGCTCGAAACAAATAACTAGGGCGGCCTAGGGGAAAAGTACGCATACTGTTGTAATCGGGCGAGTTTCTGCTTTCAGATGCATCAGAAATTTTGCGGATTGGTCAATCCGTTCGCGAGATGTGGCAATTTGGAAGTAAGAAACGCTTGAGAAACTCAAAATTTTCGCAGTTCTGATGCTCGAAACGAAAAACTAGAAAGGCCTAGGGGAAAAGTACGCATACCGTTGTAATCGGGCGAGTTTCTACTTTCAGATGCAACAGAAATTTTGCGGATTGGTCAATCCGTTCGCGAGATATGGCAGTTTGGAGGTAAGAAACGCTTGAGAAACTCAACATTTTCGCAGTTCTGATGCTCGAAACGAATAACAAGAACGGCCTAGGGGAAAAGTACGTATACCGTTGAAATCGGGCGAGTTTCTACTTTCAGATGCAACAGAAATTTTGCGGATTGGTCAATCCGTTCGCGAGATATGGCCGTTTGGAGGTAAGCAACGCTTGAGAAACTCAAAATTTTCGCAGTTCTGTTGCTCGATACGAATAACTAGAACGGCCTAGGGGAAAAGTACGCATACAGTTGTAATCGGGCGAGTTTCCACTTTCAGATGCAACAGAAATTTTGCGGATTGGTCAATCCGTTAGCGAGATATGGCAGTTTGGAGGTAAGAAACGCTTGAGAAACTCAAAATTTTCGCAGTTCTGATGCTCGACAAGCATAACTAGAACGGCCTAGGGGAAAAGTACGCATGCCGTTGTAATCGGGCGAGTTTCTACTTTCAGATGCAACAGAAATTTTGCGGATTGGTCAATCCGTTCGCGAGATATGGCAGTTTGGAGGTAAGAAACGCTTGAGAAATTCAAAGTTTTCACAGTTCTGATGCGCTAAACGAATAACCAGAACGGTCTAGGGGAAGAGTACGAACACCGTTGTAATCGGGCGAGTTTCTACTTTCAGATGCAACAGAAATTTTGCAGATTGGTCAATCCGTTCGCGAGATATGGCAGTTTGGAGGTAAGAAACGCTTGAGAAACTCAAAATTTTCGCAGTTCTGATGCTCGAAACGAATAACTAGAAACGCCTAGGGGAAAAGTACGCATACAGTTTTAATCGGGCGAGTTTCCACTTTCAGATGCAACAGAAATTTTGCGGATTGGTCAATCCGTTCGCGAGATATGGCAGTTTGGAGGCAAGAAACGCTTGAGAAACTCAAAATTTTCGCAGTTCTGATGCTCGAAACGAATTACTAGGACGGCCTAGGGGAAAAGTACGCATACCGTTGTAATCGGGCGAGTTTCTGCTTTCAGATGCATCAGAAATTTTGCGGATTGATCAATCCGTTCGCGAGATGTGGCAGTTTGTAGGTAAGAAACGCTTGAGAAGCTCAAAATTTTCGCAGTTCTGATGCTCGAAACGAATAACTAGAACGGCCTAGGGGAAAAGTACGTATACCGTTGTAATCGGGCGAGTTTCTACTTTCAGATGCAACAGAAATTTTGCGGATTGGTCAATCCGTTTGCGAGATATGACAGTTTGGAGGTAAGAAACGCTTGAGAATCTCAAAATTTTCGCAGTTCTGGTGCTCGAAACGAATAACTAGAAAGGCCTAGGGGAACAGTACGTATACCGTTGAAATCGGGCGAGTTTCTACTTTCAGATGCAACAGAAATTTTGCGGATTGGTCAATCCGTTAGCGAGATATGGCAGTTTGGAGGTAAGAAACGCTTGAGAAACTCAAAATTTTCGCAGTTCTGATGCTCGAAACGAATAACTAGAACGGCCTAGGGGAAAAGTACGTATACCGTTGCAATCGGGCGAGTTTCTACCTTCAGATGCAACAGAAATTTTGCGGATTGGACAATCCGTTCGCGAGATATGGCAGTTTGGAAGTAAGAAACGCTTGAGAAACTCAAAATTTTCGCAGTTCTGATGCACGAAACGAATTACTAGGGCGGTCTAGGGGAAAAGTACGCATACCGTTGTAATTGGGCGAGTTTCTGCTTTCAGATGCATCAGAAATTTTGCGGATTGGTCAATCCGTTCGCGACATGTGGCAGTTTGTAGGTAAGAAACGCTTGAGAAATTCAAAATTTTCACAGTTCTGATGCTCTAAACGAATAACCAGAACGGTCTAGGGGAAAAGTACGAACACCGTTGTAATCGGGCGAGTTTCTACTTTCAGATGCAACAGAAATTTTGCGGATTGGTCAATCCGTTCGCGAGATGTGGCAGTTTGGAGGTAAGAAACGCTTGAGAAACTCAAAATTTTCGCAGTTCTGATGCTCGAAACGAATTACTAGGGCGGCCTAGGGGAAAAGTACGCATACCGTTGTAATCGGGCGAGTTTCTGCTTTCCGATGCAACAGAAATTTTGCGGATTGGTCAATCCGTTCGCGAGATGTGGCAGTTTGGAGGTAAGAAACGCTTGAGAAACTCAAAATTTTCGCAGTTCTGATGCTCGAAACGAATATCTAGAAAGGCCTAGGGGAAAAGTACGCATGCCGTTGTAATCGGGCGAGTTTCTACTTTCAGATGCAACAGAAATTTTGCGGATTGTTCAATCCGTTCGCGAGATATGGCAGTTTGGAGGTAAGAAACGCTTGAGAAATTCAAAATTTTCACAGTTCTGATGCTCTAAACGAATAACCAGAACGGTCTAGGGGAAAAGTACGAACACCGTTGTAATCGGGCGAGTTTCTACTTTCAGATGCAACAGAAATTTTGCGGGTTGGTCAATCCGTTCGCGAGATGTGGCAGTTTGGAAGTAAGAAACGCTTGAGAAACTCAAAATTTTCGCAGTTCTGATGCTCGAAACGAATAACTAGAACGGCCTAGGGGAAAAGTACGTATACCGTTGCAATCGGGCGAGTTTCTACTTTCAGGTGCAACAGTAATTTTGCGGATTGGTCAATCCGTTCGCGAGATATGGCAGTTTGGAGGAAAGCAACGCTTGAGAAACTCAAAATTTTCGCAGTTCTGTTGCTCGAAACGAATAACTAGAACGGCCTAGGGGAAAAGTACGCATACAGTTGTAATCGGGCGAGTTTCCACTTTCAGATGCAACAGAAATTTTGCGGATTGGACAATCCGTTCGCGAGATATGGCAGTTTGGAAGTAAGAAACGCTTGAGAAACTCAAAATTTTCGCAGTTCTGATGCTCGAAACGAATTACTAGGGCGGCCTAGGGGAAAAGTACGCATACCGTTGTAATCGGGCGAGTTTCTGCTTTCAGATGCATCAGAAATTTTGCGGATTGGTCAATCCGTTCGCGAGATGTGGCACTTTGTAGGTAAGAAACGCTTGAGAAACTCAAAATTTTCGCAGTTCTGATGCTCGAAATGAATAACTAGAACGGCCTAGGGGGAAAGTACGCATACCGTTGTAATCGGGCGAGTTTCTACCTTCAGATGCAACAGAAATTTTGCGGATTGGTCAATCCGTTCGCGAGATATGGCAGTTTGGAAGTAAGAAACGCTTGAGAAACTCAAAATTTTCGCAGTTCTGATGCTCGAAACGAATAACTAGAAAGGCCTAGGGAAAAAGTACGCATACCGTTGTAATCGGGCGAGTTTCTGCTTTCAGATGCATCAGAAATTTTGCGGATTGGTCAATCCGTTCGCGAGATGTGGCAGTTTGGAGGTAAGAAACGCTTGAGAAACTCAAAATTTTCGCAGTTCTGATGCTCGAAACGAACAACTAGAAAGGCCTAGGGGAAAAGTACGCATGCCGTTGTAATCGGGCGAGTTTCTACTTTCAGATGCAACAGAAATTTTGGGGATTGGTCAATCCGTTCGCGAGATATGGCAGTTTGGAGGTAAGAGACGCTTGAGAAATTCAAAATTTTCACAGTTCTGATGCTCTAAACGAATAACCAGAACGGTCTAGGGGAAAAGTACGAACACCGTTGTAATCGGGCGAGTTTCTACTTTCAGATGCAACAGAAATTTTGCGGATTGGTCAATCCGTTCGCGAGATATGGCAGTTTGGAGGTAAGAAACGCTTGAGAAACTCAAAATTTTCGCAGTTCTGATGCTCGAAACGAATAACTAGAAAGGCCTAGGGAAAAAGTACGCATACCGCTGTAATCGGGCGAGTTTCTACTTTCAGATGCAACAGAAATTTTGCGGATTGGTCAATCCGTTCGCGAGATATGGCAGTTTGGAGGTAAGAAACGCTTGAGAAACTCAACATTTTCGCAGTTCTGATGCTCGAAACGAATAACAAGAACGGCCTAGGGGAAAAGTACGTATACCGTTGAAATCGGGCGAGTTTCTACTTTCAGATGCAACAGAAATTTTGCGGATTGGTCAATCCGTTCGCGAGATATGGCAGTTTGGAGGTAAGCAACGCTTGAGAAACTCAAAATTTTCGCAGTTCTGATGCTCGACAAGCATAACTAGAACGGCCTAGGGGAAAAGTACGCATGCCGTTGTAATCGGGCGAGTTTCTACTTTCAGATGCAACAGAAATTTTGCGGATTGGTCAATCCGTTCGCGAGATATGGCAGTTTGGAGGTAAGAAACGCTTGAGAAATGCAAAGTTTTCACAGTTCTGATGCTCTAAACGAATAACCAGAACGGTCTAGGGGAAAAGTACGAACACCGTTGTAATCGGGCGAGTTTCTACTTTCAGATGCAACAGAAATTTTGCAGATTGGTCAATCCGTTCGCGAGATATGGCAGTTTGGAGGTAAGAAACGCTTGAGAAACTCAAAATTTTCGCAGTTCTGATGCTCGAAACGAATAACTAGAAACGCCTAGGGGAATAGTACGCATACCGTTGTAATCGGGCGAGTTTCTGCTTTCAGATGCATCAGAAATTTTGCGGATAGGTCAATCCGTTCGCGAGATGTGGCAGATTGGAGGTAAGAAACGCTTGAGAAACTCAAAATTTTCGCAGTTCTGATGCTCGAAACGAATAACTAGAAAGGCCTAGGGGAAAAGTACGCATACCGTTGTAATCGGGCGAGTTTCTACTTTCAGATGCAACAGAAATTTTGCGGATTGGTCAATCCGTTCGCGAGATATGGCAGTTTGGATGTAAGAAACGCTTGAGAAACTCAAAATTTTCGCAGTTCTGATGCTCGAAACGAATAACTAGAACGGCCTAGGGGAAAAGTACGTATACCGTTGCAATCGGGCGAGTTTCTACTTTCAGGTGCAACAGAAATTTTGCGGATTGGTCAATCCGTTCGCGAGATATGGCAGTTTGGAGAAAAGCAACGCTTGAGAAACTCAAAATTTTCGCAATTCTGTTGCTCGAAACGAATAACTAGAACGGCCTAGGGGAAAAGTACGCATACAGTTGTAATCGGGCGGGTTTCCACTTTCAGATGCAACAGAAATTTTGAGGATTGGACAATCCGTTCGCGAGATATGGCAGTTTGGACGTAAGAAACGCTTGAGAAACTCAAAATTTTCGCAGTTCTGATGCTCGAAACGAATTACTAGGGCGGCCTAGGGGAAAAGTACGCATACCGTTGTAATTGGGCGAGTTTCTGCTTTCAGATGCATCAGAAATTTTGCGGATTGGTCAATCCGTTCGCGAGATGTGGCAGTTTGTAGGTAAGAAACGCTTGAGAAACTCAAAATTTTCGCAGTTCTGATGCTCGACAAGCATAACTAGAACGGCCTAGGGGAAAAGTACGCATGCCGTTGTAATCGGGCGAGTTTCTACTTTCAGATACAACAGAAATTTTGCGGATTGGTCAATCCGTTCGCGAGATATGGCAGTTTGGAGGTAAGAAACGCTTGAGAAATTCAAAATTTTCACAGTTCAGATGCTCTAAACGAATAACCAGAACGGTCTAGGGGAAAAGTACGAACACCGTTGTAATCGGGCGAGTTTCTACTTTCAGATGCAACAGAAATTTTGCGGATTGGTCAATCCGTTCGCGAGATATGGCAGTTTGGAGGTAAGAAACGCTTGAGAAACTCAAAATTTTCACAGTTCTGATGCTCGAAACGAATAACAAGAACGGCCTAGGGGAAAAGTACGTATACCGTTGAAATCGGGCGAGTTTCTACTTTCAGATGCAACAGAAATTTTGCGGATTGGTCAATCCGTTCGCGAGATATGGCAGTTTGGAGGTAAGCAACGCTTGAGAAACTCAAAATTTTCGCAGTTCTGATGCTCGACAAGCATAACTAGAACGGCCTAGGGGAAAAGTACGCATGCCGTTGTAATCGGGCGAGTTTCTACTTTCAGATGCAACAGAAATTTTGCGGATTGGTCAATCCGTTCGCGAGATATGGCAGTTTGGAGGTAAGAAACGCTTGAGAAATGCAAAGTTTTCACAGTTCTGATGCTCTAAACGAATAACCAGAACGGTCTAGGGGAAAAGTACGAACACCGTTGTAATCGGGCGAGTTTCTACTTTCAGATGCAACAGAAATTTTGCAGATTGGTCAATCCGTTCGCGAGATATGGCAGTTTGGAGGTAAGAAACGCTTGAGAAACTCAAAATTTTCGCAGTTCTGATGCTCGAAACGAACAACTAGAAACGCCTAGGGGAAAAGTACGCATACCGTTGTAATCGGGCGAGTTTCTGCTTTCAGATGCATCAGAAATTTTGCGGATAGGTCAATCCGTTCGCGAGATGTGGCAGATTGGAGGTAAGAAACGCTTGAGAAACTCAAAATTTTCGCAGTTCTGATGCTCGAAACGAATAACTAGAAAGGCCTAGGGGAAAAGTACGCATACCGTTGTAATCGGGCGAGTTTCTACTTTCAGATGCAACAGAAATTTTGCGGATTGGTCAATCCGTTCGCGAGATATGGCAGTTTGGATGTAAGAAACGCTTGAGAAACTCAAAATTTTCGCAGTTCTGATGCTCGAAACGAATAACTAGAACGGCCTAGGGGAAAAGTACGTATACCGTTGCAATCGGGCGAGTTTCTACTTTCAGATGCAACAGAAATTTTGCGGATTGGACAATCCGTTCGCGAGATATGGCAGTTTGGAAGTAAGAAACGCTTGAGAAACTCAAAATTTTCGCAGTTCTGATGCTCGAAACGAATTACTAGGGCGGCCTAGGGGAAAAGTACGCATACCGTTGTAATTGGGCGAGTTTCTGCTTTCAGATGCATCAGAAATTTTGCGGATTGGTCAATCCGTTCGTGAGATGTGGCAGTTTGTAGGTAAGAAACGCTTGAGAAACTCAAAATTTTCGCAGTTCTGATGCTCGACAAGCATAACTAGAACGGCCTAGGGGAAAAGTACGCATGCCGTTGTAATCGGGCGAGTTTCTACTTTCAGATACAACAGAAATTTTGCGGATTGGTCAATCCGTTCGCGAGATATGGCAGTTTGGATGTAAGAAACGCTTGAGAAATTCAAAATTTTCACAGTTCTGATGCTCTAAACGAATAACCAGAACGGTCTAGGGGAAAAGTACGAACACCGTTGTAATCGGGCGAGTTTCTACTTTCAGATGCAACAGAAATTTTGCGGATTGGTCAATCCGTTCGCGAGATATGGCAGTTTGGAGGTAAGAAACGCTTGAGAAACTCAAAATTTTCGCATTTCTGATGCTCGAAACGAATAACTAGAAACGCCTAGGGGAAGAGTACGCATACCGTTGTAATCGGGCGAGTTTCTGCTTTCAGATGCATCAGAAATTTTGCGGATTGGTCAATCCGTTCGCGAGATGTGGCAGTTTGGAGGTAAGAAACGCTTGAGAAACTCAAAATTTTCGCAGTTCTGATGCTCGACAAGCATAACTAGAACGGCCTAGGGGAAAAGTACGCATGCCGTTGTAATCGGGCGAGTTTCTACTTTCAGATACAACAGAAATTTTGCGGATTGGTCAATCCGTTCGCGAGATATGGCAGTTTGGAGGTAAGAAACGCTTGAGAAATTCAAAATTTTCACAGTTCAGATGCTCTAAACGAATAACCAGAACGGTCTAGGGGAAAAGTACGAACACCGTTGTAATCGGGCGAGTTTCTACTTTCAGATGCAACAGAAATTTTGCGGATTGGTCAATCCGTTCGCGAGATATGGCAGTTTGGAGGTAAGAAACGCTTGAGAAACTCAAAATTTTCACAGTTCTGATGCTCGAAACGAATAACAAGAACGGCCTAGGGGAAAAGTACGTATACCGTTGAAATCGGGCGAGTTTCTACTTTCAGATGCAACAGAAATTTTGCGGATTGGTCAATCCGTTCGCGAGATATGGCAGTTTGGAGGTAAGCAACGCTTGAGAAACTCAAAATTTTCGCAGTTCTGATGCTCGACAAGCATAACTAGAACGGCCTAGGGGAAAAGTACGCATGCCGTTGTAATCGGGCGAGTTTCTACTTTCAGATGCAACAGAAATTTTGCGGATTGGTCAATCCGTTCGCGAGATATGGCAGTTTGGAGGTAAGAAACGCTTGAGAAATGCAAAGTTTTCACAGTTCTGATGCTCTAAACGAATAACCAGAACGGTCTAGGGGAAAAGTACGAACACCGTTGTAATCGGGCGAGTTTCTACTTTCAGATGCAACAGAAATTTTGCAGATTGGTCAATCCGTTCGCGAGATATGGCAGTTTGGAGGTAAGAAACGCTTGAGAAACTCAAAATTTTCGCAGTTCTGATGCTCGAAACGAACAACTAGAAACGCCTAGGGGAAAAGTACGCATACCGTTGTAATCGGGCGAGTTTCTGCTTTCAGATGCATCAGAAATTTTGCGGATAGGTCAATCCGTTCGCGAGATGTGGCAGATTGGAGGTAAGAAACGCTTGAGAAACTCAAAATTTTCGCAGTTCTGATGCTCGAAACGAATAACTAGAAAGGCCTAGGGGAAAAGTACGCATACCGTTGTAATCGGGCGAGTTTCTACTTTCAGATGCAACAGAAATTTTGCGGATTGGTCAATCCGTTCGCGAGATATGGCAGTTTGGATGTAAGAAACGCTTGAGAAACTCAAAATTTTCGCAGTTCTGATGCTCGAAACGAATAACTAGAACGGCCTAGGGGAAAAGTACGTATACCGTTGCAATCGGGCGAGTTTCTACTTTCAGATGCAACAGAAATTTTGCGGATTGGACAATCCGTTCGCGAGATATGGCAGTTTGGAAGTAAGAAACGCTTGAGAAACTCAAAATTTTCGCAGTTCTGATGCTCGAAACGAATTACTAGGGCGGCCTAGGGGAAAAGTACGCATACCGTTGTAATTGGGCGAGTTTCTGCTTTCAGATGCATCAGAAATTTTGCGGATTGGTCAATCCGTTCGCGAGATGTGGCAGTTTGTAGGTAAGAAACGCTTGAGAAACTCAAAATTTTCGCAGTTCTGATGCTCGACAAGCATAACTAGAACGGCCTAGGGGAAAAGTACGCATGCCGTTGTAATCGGGCGAGTTTCTACTTTCAGATACAACAGAAATTTTGCGGATTGGTCAATCCGTTCGCGAGATATGGCAGTTTGGATGTAAGAAACGCTTGAGAAATTCAAAATTTTCACAGTTCTGATGCTCTAAACGAATAACCAGAACGGTCTAGGGGAAAAGTACGAACACCGTTGTAATCGGGCGAGTTTCTACTTTCAGATGCAACAGAAATTTTGCGGATTGGTCAATCCGTTCGCGAGATATGGCAGTTTGGAGGTAAGAAACGCTTGAGAAACTCAAAATTTTCGCATTTCTGATGCTCGAAACGAATAACTAGAAACGCCTAGGGGAAGAGTACGCATACCGTTGTAATCGGGCGAGTTTCTGCTTTCAGATGCATCAGAAATTTTGCGGATTGGTCAATCCGTTCGCGAGATGTGGCAGTTTGGAGGTAAGAAACGCTTGAGAAACTCAAAATTTTCGCAGTTCTGATGCTCGAAACGAATAACTAGAACGGCCTAGGGGAAAAGTACGTATACCGTTGCAATCGGGCGAGTTTCTACTTTCAGGTGCAACAGTAATTTTGCGGATTGGTCAATCCGTTCGCGAGATATGGCAGTTTGGAGGAAAGCAACGCTTGAGAAACTCAAAATTTTCGCAGTTCTGTTGCTCGAAACGAATAACTAGAACGGCCTAGGGGAAAAGTACGCATACAGTTGTAATCGGGCGAGTTTCCACTTTCAGATGCAACAGAAATTTTGCGGATTGGACAATCCGTTCGCGAGATATGGCAGTTTGGAAGTAAGAAACGCTTGAGAAACTCAAAATTTTCGCAGTTCTGATGCTCGAAACGAATTACTAGGGCGGCCTAGGGGAAAAGTACGCATACCGTTGTAATCGGGCGAGTTTCTGCTTTCAGATGCATCAGAAATTTTGCGGATTGGTCAATCCGTTCGCGAGATGTGGCACTTTGTAGGTAAGAAACGCTTGAGAAACTCAAAATTTTCGCAGTTCTTATGCTCGAAACGAATAACTAGAACGGCCTAGGGGGAAAGTACGCATACCGTTGTAATCGGGCGAGTTTCTACCTTCAGATGCAACAGAAATTTTGCGGATTGGTAAATCCGTTCGCGAGATGTGGCAGTTTGGAGGTAAGAAACGCTTGAGAAACTCAAAATTTTCGCAGTTCTGATGCTCGAAACGAATAACTAGAAAGGCCTAGGGGAAAAGTACGCATGCCGTTGTAATCGGGCGAGTTTCTACTTTCAGATGCAACAGAAATTTTGCGGATTGGTCAATCCGTTCGCGAGATATGGCAGTTTGGAGGTAAGAGACGCTTGAGAAATTCAAAATTTTCACAGTTCTGATGCTCTAAACGAATAACCAGAACGGTCTAGGGGAAAAGTACGAACACCGTTGTAATCGGGCGAGTTTCTACTTTCAGATGCAACAGAAATTTTGCGGATTGGTCAATCCGTTCGCGAGATATGGCAGTTTGGAGGTAAGAAACGCTTGAGAAACTCAAAATTTTCGCAGTTCTGATGCTCGAAACGAATAACTAGAAAGGCCTAGGGAAAAAGTACGCATACCGCTGTAATCGGGCGAGTTTCTGCTTTCAGATGCATCAGAAATTTTGCGGATTGGTCAATCCGTTCGCGAGATGTGGCAGTTTGGAGGTAAGAAACGCTTGAGAAACTCAAAATTTTCGCAGTTCTGATGCTCGAAACGAATAACTAGAAAGGCCTAGGGGAAAAGTACGCATACCGTTGTAATCGGGCGAGTTTCTACTTTCAGATGCAACAGAAATTTTGCGGATTGGTCAATCCGTTCGCGAGATATGGCAGTTTGGAGGTAAGAAACGCTTGAGAAACTCAAAATTTTCGAAGTTCTGATGCTCGAAACGAATAACTAGAACGGCCTAGGGGAAAAGTACGTATACCGTTGTAATCGGGCGAGTTTCTACTTTCAGATGCAACAGAAATTTTGCGGATTGGTCAATCCGTTCGCGAGATATGGCAGTTTGGAGGTAAGAGACGCTTGAGAAATTCAAAATTTTCACAGTTCTGATGCTCTAAACGAATAACCAGAACGGTCTAGGGGAAAAGTACGAACACCGTTGTAATCGGGCGAGTTTCTACTTTCAGATGCAACGGAAATTTTGCGGATTGGTCAATCCGTTCGCGAGATATGGCAGTTTGGAGGTAAGAAACGCTTGAGAAACTCAAAATTTTCGCAGTTCTGATGCTCGAAACGAATAACTAGAAAGGCCTAGGGAAAAAGTACGCATACCGCTGTAATCGGGCGAGTTTCTGCTTTCAGATGCATCAGAAATTTTGCGGATTGGTCAATCCGTTCGCGAGATGTGGCAGTTTGGAGGTAAGAAACGCTTGAGAAACTCAAAATTTTCGCAGTTCTGATGCTCGAAACGAATAACTAGAAAGGCCTAGGGGAAAAGTACGCATACCGTTGTAATCGGGCGAGTTTCTACTTTCAGATGCAACAGAAATTTTGCGGATTGGTCAATCCGTTCGCGAGATATGGCAGTTTGGAGGTAAGAAACGCTTGAGAAACTCAAAATTTTCGAAGTTCTGATGCTCGAAACGAATAACTAGAACGGCCTAGGGGAAAAGTACGTATACCGTTGTAATCGGGCGAGTTTCTACTTTCAGATGCAACAGAAATTTTGCGGATTGGCCAATCCGTTCGCGAGATATGGCAGTTTGGAGGTAAGAAACGCTTGAGAAACTCAAAATTTTCGAATTTCTGATGCTCGAAACGAATAACTAGAACGGCCTAGGGGAAAAGTACGTATACCGTTGTAATCGGGCGAGTTTCTACTTTCAGATGCAACAGAAATTTTGCGGATTGGCCAATCCGTTCGCGAGATATGGCAGTTTGGAGGTAAGCAACGCTTGAGAAACTCAAAATTTTCGCAGTTCTGTTGCGCGAAACGAATAACTAGAACGGCCTAGGGGAAAAGTACGCATACAGTTGTAATCGGGCGAGTTTCCACTTTCAGATGCAACAGAAATTTTGCGGATTGGTCAATCCGTTCGCGAGATATGGCAGTTTGGAGGTAAGAAACGCTTGAGAAACTCAAAATTTTCGAAGTTCTGATGCTCGAAACGAATAACTAGAACGGCCTAGGGGAAAAGTACGTATACCGTTGTAATCGGGCGAGTTTCTACTTTCAGATGCAACAGAAATTTTGCGGATTGGTCAATCCGTTCGCGAGATATGGCAGTTTGGAGGTAAGCAACGCTTGAGAAACTCAAAATTTTCGCAGTTCTGATGCTCGACAGGCACAACTAGAACGGCCTAGGGGAAAAGTACGTATACCGTTGTAATCGGGCGAGTTTCTACTTTCAGATGCAACAGAAATTTTGCGGATTGGTCAATTCGTTCGCGAGATATGGCAGTTTGGAGGTAAGAAACGCTTGAGAAACTAAGAATTTTCGCAGTTCTGATGCTCGAAACGAATAACTATAACGGACTAGGGGAAAAGTACGCATACAGTTGTAATCGGGCGGGTTTCTACTCTCAGATGCAACAGAAATTTTGCGGATTGGTCAATCCGTTCGCGAGATATGGCAGTTTGGAGGAAAGAAACGCTTGAGAAACTCAAAATTTTCGCAGTTCTGATGCTCGAAACGAATAACTAGAACGGCCTAGGGGAAAAGTACGCAGACCGTTGTAATCGGGGGAGATTCTACCTTCAGATGCAACAGAAATTTTGTTCATTGGTCAATCCGTTCGCGAGATATGGCAGTTTGGAAGTAAGAAACGCTTGAGAAACTCAAAATTTTCGCAGTTCTGATGCACGAAACGAATAACTAGAACGGCCTAGGGGAAAAGTACGCATACCGTTTTAATCGGGCGAGATTCTACCTTCAGATGCAACAGAAATTTTGCGGATTGGTCAATCCGTTCGCGAGATATGGCAGTTTGGAAGTAAGAAACGCTTGAGAAACTCAAAATTTTTGCAGTTCTGTTGCACGAAACGAATAACTAGAACGGCCTAGGGGAAAAGTACGCATACCGTTGTAATCGGGCGAGTTTCCACTTTCAGACGCAACAGAAATTTTGCGGATTGGTCAATCCGTTCGCGAGATATGGCAGTTTGGAGGTAAGAAACGCTTGAAATACTCAAAATTTTCGCAGTTCTGATGCTCGAAACGAATAACTAGAACGGCCTAGGGGAAAAGTACGCATACCGTTGTAATCGGGCGAGTTTTTACCTTCAGATGCAACAGAAATTTTGCGGATTGGTCAATCTGTTCGCGAGATATGGCAGTTTGGAAGTAAGAAACGCTTGAGAAACTCAAAATTTTCGCAGTTGTGATGCTTGAAACGAATAACTAGAACGGCCTAGGGGAAAAGTACGCATACCATTGTAATCGGGCGAGTTTCTACTTTCAGATGCAACAGAAATTTTGCGGATTGGTCAATACGTTCGCGAGATATGACAGTTTGGAGGTAAGAAACGCTTGAGAAACTCAAAATTTTCGCAGTTCTGATGCTCGAAGCGAATAACTAGAACGGCCTAGGCGAAAAGTACGTATACCGTTGTAATCGGGCGAGTTTCTACTTTCAGATGCAACAGAAATTTTGCGGATTGGTCAATCCGTTCGCGAGATATGGCAGTTTGGACGTAAGCAACGCTTGAGGAACTCAAAATTTTCGCTGTTCTGTTGCTCGAAACGAATAACTAGAACGGCCTAGGGGAAAAGTACGCATACAGTTGTAATCGGGCGAGTTTCTACTTTCACATGCAACAGAAATTTTGCGGATTGGTCAATCCGTTCGCGAGATATGGCAGTTTGGACGTAAGCAACGCTTGAGAAACTCAAAATTTTCGCTGTTCTGTTGCTCGAAACGAATAACTAGAACGGCCTAGGGGAAAAGTACGCATACAGTTGTAATCGGGCGAGTTTCTACTTTCACATGCAACAGAAATTTTGCGGATTGGTCAATCCGTTCGCGAGATATGGCAGTGTGGAGGTAAGAAACGCTTGATGAACTCAAAATTATCGCAGTTCTGATGCTCGACAGGCACAACTAGAACGGCCTAGGGGAAGAGTACGTATACCGTTGTAATCGGGCGAGTTTCTACTTTCAGATGCAACAGAAATTTTGCGGATTGGTCAATTCGTTCGCGAGGTATGGCAGTTTGGAGGTAAGAAACGCTTGAGAAACTCAAAATTTTCGCAGTTCTGATGCACGAAACGAATAACTAGAACGGCCTAGGGGAAAAGTACGCATACCGTTGTAATCGGGCGAGATTCTACCTTCAGATGCAACAGAAATTTTGCGGATTGGTCAATCCGTTCGCGAGATATTGCAGTTTGGAAGTAAGAAACGCTTGAGAAACTCAAAATTTTTGCAGTTCTGTTGCACGAAACGAATAACTAGAACGGCCTAGGGGAAAAGTACGCATACTGTTTTAATCGGGCGAGTTTCCTCTTTCAGATGCAACAGAAATTTTGCGGATTGGTCAATCCGTTCGCGAGATATGGCAGTTTGGAAGTAAGAAACGCTTGAGAATCTCAAAATTTTCGCAGTTCTGATGCTCGAAACGAATTACTAGGGCGGCCTAGGGGAAAAGTACGCATACTATTGTAATCGGGCGAGTTTCTACTTTCAGATGCAACAGAAATTTTGCGGATTGGTCAATCCGTTCGCGAGATATGGCAGTTTGGAAGTAAGAAACGCTTGAGAAACTCAAAATTTTCGCAGTTCTGATGCACGAAACGAATAACTAGAACGGCCTAGGGGAAAAGTACGCATACCATTGTAATCGGGCGAGTTTCTACTTTCAGATGCAACAGAAATTTTGCGGATTGGTCAATACGTTCGCGAGATATGACAGTTTGGAGGTAAGAAACGCTTGAGAAACTCAAAATTTTCGCAGTTCTGATGCTCGAAGCGAATAACTAGAACGGCCTAGGCGAAAAGTACGTATACCGTTGTAATCGGGCGAGTTTCTACTTTCAGATGCAACAGAAATTTTGCGGATTGGTCAATCCGTTCGCGAGATATGGCAGTTTGGACGTAAGCAACGCTTGAGGAACTCAAAATTTTCGCTGTTCTGTTGCTCGAAACGAATAACTAGAACGGCCTAGGGGAAAAGTACGCATACAGTTGTAATCGGGCGAGTTTCTACTTTCACATGCAACAGAAATTTTGCGGATTGGTCAATCCGTTCGCGAGATATGGCAGTTTGGACGTAAGCAACGCTTGAGAAACTCAAAATTTTCGCTGTTCTGTTGCTCGAAACGAATAACTAGAACGGCCTAGGGGAAAAGTACGCATACAGTTGTAATCGGGCGAGTTTCTACTTTCACATGCAACAGAAATTTTGCGGATTGGTCAATCCGTTCGCGAGATATGGCAGTGTGGAGGTAAGAAACGCTTGATGAACTCAAAATTATCGCAGTTCTGATGCTCGACAGGCACAACTAGAACGGCCTAGGGGAAGAGTACGTATACCGTTGTAATCGGGCGAGTTTCTACTTTCAGATGCAACAGAAATTTTGCGGATTGGTCAATTCGTTCGCGAGGTATGGCAGTTTGGAGGTAAGAAACGCTTGAGAAACTCAAAATTTTCGCAGTTCTGATGCACGAAACGAATAACTAGAACGGCCTAGGGGAAAAGTACGCATACCGTTGTAATCGGGCGAGATTCTACCTTCAGATGCAACAGAAATTTTGCGGATTGGTCAATCCGTTCGCGAGATATTGCAGTTTGGAAGTAAGAAACGCTTGAGAAACTCAAAATTTTTGCAGTTCTGTTGCACGAAACGAATAACTAGAACGGCCTAGGGGAAAAGTACGCATACTGTTTTAATCGGGCGAGTTTCCTCTTTCAGATGCAACAGAAATTTTGCGGATTGGTCAATCCGTTCGCGAGATATGGCAGTTTGGAAGTAAGAAACGCTTGAGAATCTCAAAATTTTCGCAGTTCTGATGCTCGAAACGAATTACTAGGGCGGCCTAGGGGAAAAGTACGCATACTATTGTAATCGGGCGAGTTTCTACTTTCAGATGCAACAGAAATTTTGCGGATTGGTCAATCCGTTCGCGAGATATGGCAGTTTGGAAGTAAGAAACGCTTGAGAAACTCAAAATTTTCGCAGTTCTGATGCACGAAACGAATAACTAGAACGGCCTAGGGGAAAAGTACGCATACCATTGTAATCGGGCGAGTTTCTACTTTCAGATGCAACAGAAATTTTGCGGATTGGTCAATACGTTCGCGAGATATGACAGTTTGGAGGTAAGAAACGCTTGAGAAACTCAAAATTTTCGCAGTTCTGATGCTCGAAGCGAATAACTAGAACGGCCTAGGCGAAAAGTACGTATACCGTTGTAATCGGGCGAGTTTCTACTTTCAGATGCAACAGAAATTTTGCGGATTGGTCAATCCGTTCGCGAGATATGGCAGTTTGGACGTAAGCAACGCTTGAGGAACTCAAAATTTTCGCTGTTCTGTTGCTCGAAACGAATAACTAGAACGGCCTAGGGGAAAAGTACGCATACAGTTGTAATCGGGCGAGTTTCTACTTTCACATGCAACAGAAATTTTGCGGATTGGTCAATCCGTTCGCGAGATATGGCAGTTTGGACGTAAGCAACGCTTGAGAAACTCAAAATTTTCGCTGTTCTGTTGCTCGAAACGAATAACTAGAACGGCCTAGGGGAAAAGTACGCATACAGTTGTAATCGGGCGAGTTTCTACTTTCACATGCAACAGAAATTTTGCGGATTGGTCAATCCGTTCGCGAGATATGGCAGTGTGGAGGTAAGAAACGCTTGATGAACTCAAAATTATCGCAGTTCTGATGCTCGACAGGCACAACTAGAACGGCCTAGGGGAAGAGTACGTATACCGTTGTAATCGGGCGAGTTTCTACTTTCAGATGCAACAGAAATTTTGCGGATTGGTCAATTCGTTCGCGAGGTATGGCAGTTTGGAGGTAAGAAACGCTTGAGAAACTCAAAATTTTCGCAGTTCTGATGCACGAAACGAATAACTAGAACGGCCTAGGGGAAAAGTACGCATACCGTTGTAATCGGGCGAGATTCTACCTTCAGATGCAACAGAAATTTTGCGGATTGGTCAATCCGTTCGCGAGATATTGCAGTTTGGAAGTAAGAAACGCTTGAGAAACTCAAAATTTTTGCAGTTCTGTTGCACGAAACGAATAACTAGAACGGCCTAGGGGAAAAGTACGCATACTGTTTTAATCGGGCGAGTTTCCTCTTTCAGATGCAACAGAAATTTTGCGGATTGGTCAATCCGTTCGCGAGATATGGCAGTTTGGAAGTAAGAAACGCTTGAGAATCTCAAAATTTTCGCAGTTCTGATGCTCGAAACGAATTACTAGGGCGGCCTAGGGGAAAAGTACGCATACTATTGTAATCGGGCGAGTTTCTACTTTCAGATGCAACAGAAATTTTGCGGATTGGTCAATCCGTTCGCGAGATATGGCAGTTTGGAAGTAAGAAACGCTTGAGAAACTCAAAATTTTCGCAGTTCTGATGCACGAAACGAATAACTAGAACGGCCTAGGGGAAAAGTACGCATACCATTGTAATCGGGCGAGTTTCTACTTTCAGATGCAACAGAAATTTTGCGGATTGGTCAATACGTTCGCGAGATATGACAGTTTGGAGGTAAGAAACGCTTGAGAAACTCAAAATTTTCGCAGTTCTGATGCTCGAAGCGAATAACTAGAACGGCCTAGGCGAAAAGTACGTATACCGTTGTAATCGGGCGAGTTTCTACTTTCAGATGCAACAGAAATTTTGCGGATTGGTCAATCCGTTCGCGAGATATGGCAGTTTGGACGTAAGCAACGCTTGAGGAACTCAAAATTTTCGCTGTTCTGTTGCTCGAAACGAATAACTAGAACGGCCTAGGGGAAAAGTACGCATACAGTTGTAATCGGGCGAGTTTCTACTTTCACATGCAACAGAAATTTTGCGGATTGGTCAATCCGTTCGCGAGATATGGCAGTTTGGACGTAAGCAACGCTTGAGAAACTCAAAATTTTCGCTGTTCTGTTGCTCGAAACGAATAACTAGAACGGCCTAGGGGAAAAGTACGCATACAGTTGTAATCGGGCGAGTTTCTACTTTCACATGCAACAGAAATTTTGCGGATTGGTCAATCCGTTCGCGAGATATGGCAGTGTGGAGGTAAGAAACGCTTGATGAACTCAAAATTATCGCAGTTCTGATGCTCGACAGGCACAACTAGAACGGCCTAGGGGAAGAGTACGTATACCGTTGTAATCGGGCGAGTTTCTACTTTCAGATGCAACAGAAATTTTGCGGATTGGTCAATTCGTTCGCGAGGTATGGCAGTTTGGAGGTAAGAAACGCTTGAGAAACTCAAAATTTTCGCAGTTCTGATGCACGAAACGAATAACTAGAACGGCCTAGGGGAAAAGTACGCATACCGTTGTAATCGGGCGAGATTCTACCTTCAGATGCAACAGAAATTTTGCGGATTGGTCAATCCGTTCGCGAGATATGGCAGTTTGGAAGTAAGAAACGCTTGAGAAACTCAAAATTTTTGCAGTTCTGTTGCACGAAACGAATAACTAGAACGGCCTAGGGGAAAAGTACGCATACTGTTTTAATCGGGCGAGTTTCCTCTTTCAGATGCAACAGAAATTTTGCGGATTGGTCAATCCGTTCGCGAGATATGGCAGTTTGGAAGTAAGAAACGCTTGAGAATCTCAAAATTTTCGCAGTTCTGATGCTCGAAACGAATTACTAGGGCGGCCTAGGGGAAAAGTACGCATACTATTGTAATCGGGCGAGTTTCTACTTTCAGATGCAACAGAAATTTTGCGGATTGGTCAATCCGTTCGCGAGATATGGCAGTTTGGAAGTAAGAAACGCTTGAGAAACTCAAAATTTTCGCAGTTCTGATGCACGAAACGAATAACTAGAACGGCCTAGGGGAAAAGTACGCGTACCGTTGTAATCGGGCGAGTTTCTACCTTCAGATGCAACAGAAATTTTGCGGATTGGTCAATCCGTTCGCGAGATATGGCAGTTTGGAGGTAAGAAACGCTTGAGAAACTCAAAATTTTCGCAGTTCTGATGCTCGACACAAATAACTAGAACGGCCTAGGGGAAAAGTACGCATACAGTTGTAATCGGGCGAGATTCTACCTTCAGATGCAACAGAAATTTTGCGGATTGGTCAATCCGTTCGCGAGATATTGCAGTTTGGAAGTAAGAAACGCTTGAGAAACTCAAAATTTTTGCAGTTCTGTTGCACGAAACGAATAACTAGAACGGCCTAGGGGAAAAGTACGCATACTGTTTTAATCGGGCGAGTTTCCTCTTTCAGATGCAACAGAAATTTTGCGGATTGGTCAATCCGTTCGCGAGATATGGCAGTTTGGAAGTAAGAAACGCTTGAGAATCTCAAAATTTTCGCAGTTCTGATGCTCGAAACGAATTACTAGGGCGGCCTAGGGGAAAAGTACGCATACTATTGTAATCGGGCGAGTTTCTACTTTCAGATGCAACAGAAATTTTGCGGATTGGTCAATCCGTTCGCGAGATATGGCAGTTTGGAAGTAAGAAACGCTTGAGAAACTCAAAATTTTCGCAGTTCTGATGCACGAAACGAATAACTAGAACGGCCTAGGGGAAAAGTACGCGTACCGTTGTAATCGGGCGAGTTTCTACCTTCAGATGCAACAGAAATTTTGCGGATTGGTCAATCCGTTCGCGAGATATGGCAGTTTGGAGGTAAGAAACGCTTGAGAAACTCAAAATTTTCGCAGTTCTGATGCTCGACACAAATAACTAGAACGGCCTAGGGGAAAAGTACGCATACAGTTGTAATCGGGCGAGATTCTACCTTCAGATGCAACAGAAATTTTGCGGATTGGTCAATCCGTTCGCGAAATATTGCAGTTTGGAAGTAAGAAACGCTTGAGAAACTCAAAATTTTTGCAGTTCTGTTGCACGAAACGAATAACTAGAACGGCCTAGGGGAAAAGTACGCATACTGTTTTAATCGGGCGAGTTTCCTCTTTCAGATGCAACAGAAATTTTGCGGATTGGTCAATCCGTTCGCGAGATATGGCAGTTTGGAAGTAAGAAACGCTTGAGAATCTCAAAATTTTCGCAGTTCTGATGCTCGAAACGAATTACTAGGGCGGCCTAGGGGAAAAGTACGCATACTATTGTAATCGGGCGAGTTTCTACTTTCAGATGCAACAGAAATTTTGCGGATTGGTCAATCCGTTCGCGAGATATGGCAGTTTGGAAGTAAGAAACGCTTGAGAAACTCAAAATTTTCGCAGTTCTGATGCACGAAACGAATAACTAGAACGGCCTAGGGGAAAAGTACGCATACCATTGTAATCGGGCGAGTTTCTACTTTCAGATGCAACAGAAATTTTGCGGATTGGTCAATACGTTCGCGAGATATGACAGTTTGGAGGTAAGAAACGCTTGAGAAACTCAAAATTTTCGCAGTTCTGATGCTCGAAGCGAATAACTAGAACGGCCTAGGCGAAAAGTACGTATACCGTTGTAATCGGGCGAGTTTCTACTTTCAGATGCAACAGAAATTTTGCGGATTGGTCAATCCGTTCGCGAGATATGGCAGTTTGGACGTAAGCAACGCTTGAGGAACTCAAAATTTTCGCTGTTCTGTTGCTCGAAACGAATAACTAGAACGGCCTAGGGGAAAAGTACGCATACAGTTGTAATCGGGCGAGTTTCTACTTTCACATGCAACAGAAATTTTGCGGATTGGTCAATCCGTTCGCGAGATATGGCAGTTTGGACGTAAGCAACGCTTGAGAAACTCAAAATTTTCGCTGTTCTGTTGCTCGAAACGAATAACTAGAACGGCCTAGGGGAAAAGTACGCATACAGTTGTAATCGGGCGAGTTTCTACTTTCACATGCAACAGAAATTTTGCGGATTGGTCAATCCGTTCGCGAGATATGGCAGTGTGGAGGTAAGAAACGCTTGATGAACTCAAAATTATCGCAGTTCTGATGCTCGACAGGCACAACTAGAACGGCCTAGGGGAAGAGTACGTATACCGTTGTAATCGGGCGAGTTTCTACTTTCAGATGCAACAGAAATTTTGCGGATTGGTCAATTCGTTCGCGAGGTATGGCAGTTTGGAGGTAAGAAACGCTTGAGAAACTCAAAATTTTCGCAGTTCTGATGCACGAAACGAATAACTAGAACGGCCTAGGGGAAAAGTACGCATACCGTTGTAATCGGGCGAGATTCTACCTTCAGATGCAACAGAAATTTTGCGGATTGGTCAATCCGTTCGCGAGATATTGCAGTTTGGAAGTAAGAAACGCTTGAGAAACTCAAAATTTTTGCAGTTCTGTTGCACGAAACGAATAACTAGAACGGCCTAGGGGAAAAGTACGCATACTGTTTTAATCGGGCGAGTTTCCTCTTTCAGATGCAACAGAAATTTTGCGGATTGGTCAATCCGTTCGCGAGATATGGCAGTTTGGAAGTAAGAAACGCTTGAGAATCTCAAAATTTTCGCAGTTCTGATGCTCGAAACGAATTACTAGGGCGGCCTAGGGGAAAAGTACGCATACTATTGTAATCGGGCGAGTTTCTACTTTCAGATGCAACAGAAATTTTGCGGATTGGTCAATCCGTTCGCGAGATATGGCAGTTTGGAAGTAAGAAACGCTTGAGAAACTCAAAATTTTCGCAGTTCTGATGCACGAAACGAATAACTAGAACGGCCTAGGGGAAAAGTACGCATACCATTGTAATCGGGCGAGTTTCTACTTTCAGATGCAACAGAAATTTTGCGGATTGGTCAATACGTTCGCGAGATATGACAGTTTGGAGGTAAGAAACGCTTGAGAAACTCAAAATTTTCGCAGTTCTGATGCTCGAAGCGAATAACTAGAACGGCCTAGGCGAAAAGTACGTATACCGTTGTAATCGGGCGAGTTTCTACTTTCAGATGCAACAGAAATTTTGCGGATTGGTCAATCCGTTCGCGAGATATGGCAGTTTGGACGTAAGCAACGCTTGAGGAACTCAAAATTTTCGCTGTTCTGTTGCTCGAAACGAATAACTAGAACGGCCTAGGGGAAAAGTACGCATACAGTTGTAATCGGGCGAGTTTCTACTTTCACATGCAACAGAAATTTTGCGGATTGGTCAATCCGTTCGCGAGATATGGCAGTTTGGACGTAAGCAACGCTTGAGAAACTCAAAATTTTCGCTGTTCTGTTGCTCGAAACGAATAACTAGAACGGCCTAGGGGAAAAGTACGCATACAGTTGTAATCGGGCGAGTTTCTACTTTCACATGCAACAGAAATTTTGCGGATTGGTCAATCCGTTCGCGAGATATGGCAGTGTGGAGGTAAGAAACGCTTGATGAACTCAAAATTATCGCAGTTCTGATGCTCGACAGGCACAACTAGAACGGCCTAGGGGAAGAGTACGTATACCGTTGTAATCGGGCGAGTTTCTACTTTCAGATGCAACAGAAATTTTGCGGATTGGTCAATTCGTTCGCGAGGTATGGCAGTTTGGAGGTAAGAAACGCTTGAGAAACTCAAAATTTTCGCAGTTCTGATGCACGAAACGAATAACTAGAACGGCCTAGGGGAAAAGTACGCATACCGTTGTAATCGGGCGAGATTCTACCTTCAGATGCAACAGAAATTTTGCGGATTGGTCAATCCGTTCGCGAGATATGGCAGTTTGGAAGTAAGAAACGCTTGAGAAACTCAAAATTTTTGCAGTTCTGTTGCACGAAACGAATAACTAGAACGGCCTAGGGGAAAAGTACGCATACTGTTTTAATCGGGCGAGTTTCCTCTTTCAGATGCAACAGAAATTTTGCGGATTGGTCAATCCGTTCGCGAGATATGGCAGTTTGGAAGTAAGAAACGCTTGAGAATCTCAAAATTTTCGCAGTTCTGATGCTCGAAACGAATTACTAGGGCGGCCTAGGGGAAAAGTACGCATACTATTGTAATCGGGCGAGTTTCTACTTTCAGATGCAACAGAAATTTTGCGGATTGGTCAATCCGTTCGCGAGATATGGCAGTTTGGAAGTAAGAAACGCTTGAGAAACTCAAAATTTTCGCAGTTCTGATGCACGAAACGAATAACTAGAACGGCCTAGGGGAAAAGTACGCGTACCGTTGTAATCGGGCGAGTTTCTACCTTCAGATGCAACAGAAATTTTGCGGATTGGTCAATCCGTTCGCGAGATATGGCAGTTTGGAGGTAAGAAACGCTTGAGAAACTCAAAATTTTCGCAGTTCTGATGCTCGACACAAATAACTAGAACGGCCTAGGGGAAAAGTACGCATACCGTTGTAATCGGGCGAGTTTCTACTTTCAGATGCAACAGAAATTTTGCGGATTGGTCAATCCGTTCGCGAGATATGACAGTTTGGAGGTAAGAAACGCTTGAGATACTCAAAATTTTCGCAGTTCTGATGCTCGAAACGAATAACTGGAACGGCCTAGGGGAAAAGTACGCATACCGTTGTAATCGGGCGAGTTTCTACCTTCAGATGCAATAGAAATTTTGCGGATTGGTCAATCTGTTCGCGAGATATGGCAGTTTGGAAGTAAGAAACGCTTGAGAAACTCAAAATTTTCGCAGTTGTGATGCTTGAAACGAATAACTAGAACGGCCTAGGGGAAAAGTACGCATACCGTTGTAATCGGGCGAGTTTCTACTTTCAGATGCAACAGAAATTTTGCGGATTGGTCAATACGTTCGCGAGATATGACAGTTTGGAGGTAAGAAACGCTTGAGAAACTCAAAATTTTCGCAGTTCTGATGCTCGAAGCGAATAACTAGAACGGCCTAGGCGAAAAGTACGTATACCGTTGTAATCGGGCGAGTTTCTACTTTCAGATGCAACAGAAATTTTGCGGATTGGTCAATCCGTTCGCGAGATATGGCAGTTTGGAGGTAAGCAACGCTTGAGAAACTCAAAATTTTCGCAGTTCTGTTGCTCGAAACGAATAACTAGATCGGCCTAGGGGAAAAGTACGCATACACTTGTAATCGGGCGAGTTTCTACTTTCACATGCAACAGAAATTTTGCGGATTGGTCAATCCGTTCGCGAGATATGGCAGTTGCGATGTAAGAAACGCTTGATGAACTCAAAATTATCGCAGTTCTGATGCTCGACAGGCACAACTAGAACGGCCTAGGGGAAAAGTACGTATACCGTTGTAATCGGGCGAGTTTCTACTTTCAGATGCAACAGAAATTTTGCGGATTGGTCAATTCGTTCGCGAGATATGGCAGTTTGGAGGTAAAAAACGCTTGAGAAACTAAGAATTTTCGCAGTTCTGATGCTCGAAACGAATAACTATAACGGACTAGGGGAAAAGTACGCATACAGTTGTAATCGGGCGGGTTTCTACTCTCAGATGCAACAGAAATTTTGCGGATTGGTCAATCCGTTCGCGAGATATGGCAGTTTGGAGGTAAGAAACGCTTGAGAAACTCAAAATTTTCGCAGTTCTGATGCTCGAAACGAATAACTAGAACGGCCTAGGGGAAAAGTACGCATACCGTTGTAATCGGGGGAGATTCTACCTTCAGATGCAACAGAAATTTTGCGGATTGGTCAATCCGTTCGCGAGATATGGCAGTTTGGAAGTAAGAAACGCTTGAGAAACTCAAAATTTTTGCAGTTCTGTTGCACGAAACGAATAACTAGAACGGCCTAGGGGAAAAGTACGCATACTGTTTTAATCGGGCGAGTTTCCTCTTTCAGATGCAACAGAAATTTTGCGGATTGGTCAATCCGTTCGCGAGATATGGCAGTTTGGAAGTAAGAAACGCTTGAGAATCTCAAAATTTTCGCAGTTCTGATGCTCGAAACGAATTACTAGGGCGGCCTAGGGGAAAAGTACGCATACCATTGTAATCGGGCGAGTTTCTACTTTCAGATGCAACAGAAATTTTGCGGATTGGTCAATCCGTTCGCGAGATATGGCAGTTTGGAAGTAAGAAACGCTTGAGAAACTCAAAATTTTCGCAGTTCTGATGCACGAAACGAATAACTAGAACGGCCTAGGGGAAAAGTACGCGTACCGTTGTAATCGGGCGAGTTTCTACCTTCAGATGCAACAGAAATTTTGCGGATTGGTCAATCCGTTCGCGAGATATGGCAGTTTGGAGGTAAGAAACGCTTGAGAAACTCAAAATTTTCGCAGTTCTGATGCTCGACACAAATAACTAGAACGGCCTAGGGGAAAAGTACGCATACCGTTGTAATCGGGCGAGTTTCTACTTTCAGATGCAACAGAAATTTTGCGGATTGGTCAATCCGTTCGCGAGATATGACAGTTTGGAGGTAAGAAACGCTTGAGATACTCAAAATTTTCGCAGTTCTGATGCTCGAAACGAATAACTAGAACGGCCTAGGGGAAAAGTACGCATACCGTTGTAATCGGGCGAGTTTCTACCTTCAGATGCAATAGAAATTTTGCGGATTGGTCAATCTGTTCGCGAGATATGGCAGTTTGGAAGTAAGAAACGCTTGAGAAACTCAAAATTTTCGCAGTTGTGATGCTTGAAACGAATAACTAGAACGGCCTAGGGGAAAAGTACGCATACCGTTGTAATCGGGCGAGTTTCTACTTTCAGATGCAACAGAAATTTTGCGGATTGGTCAATACGTTCGCGAGATATGACAGTTTGGAGGTAAGAAACGCTTGAGAAACTCAAAATTTTCGCAGTTCTGATGCTCGAAGCGAATAACTAGAACGGCCTAGGCGAAAAGTACGTATACCGTTGTAATCGGGCGAGTTTCTACTTTCAGATGCAACAGAAATTTTGCGGATTGGTCAATCCGTTCGCGAGATATGGCAGTTTGGAGGTAAGCAACGCTTGAGAAACTCAAAATTTTCGCAGTTCTGTTGCTCGAAACGAATAACTAGATCGGCCTAGGGGAAAAGTACGCATACACTTGTAATCGGGCGAGTTTCTACTTTCACATGCAACAGAAATTTTGCGGATTGGTCAATCCGTTCGCGAGATATGGCAGTTGCGAGGTAAGAAACGCTTGATGAACTCAAAATTATCGCAGTTCTGATGCTCGACAGGCACAACTAGAACGGCCTAGGGGAAAAGTACGTATACCGTTGTAATCGGGCGAGTTTCTACTTTCAGATGCAACAGAAATTTTGCGGATTGGTCAATTCGTTCGCGAGATATGGCAGTTTGGAGGTAAAAAACGCTTGAGAAACTAAGAATTTTCGCAGTTCTGATGCTCGAAACGAATAACTATAACGGACTAGGGGAAAAGTACGCATACAGTTGTAATCGGGCGGGTTTCTACTCTCAGATGCAACAGAAATTTTGCGGATTGGTCAATCCGTTCGCGAGATATGGCAGTTTGGAGGTAAGAAACGCTTGAGAAACTCAAAATTTTCGCAGTTCTGATGCTCGAAACGAATAACTAGAACGGCCTAGGGGAAAAGTACGCATACCGTTGTAATCGGGGGAGATTCTACCTTCAGATGCAACAGAAATTTTGTGCATTGGTCAATCCGTTCGCGAGATATGGCAGTTTGGAAGTAAGAAACGCTTGAGAAACTCAAAATTTTCGCAGTTCTGATGCACGAAACGAATAACTAGAACGGCCTAGGGGAAAAGTACGCATACCGTTGTAATCGGGCGAGATTCTACCTTCAGATGCAACAGAAATTTTGCGGATTGGTCAATCCGTTCGCGAGATATGGCAGTTTGGAAGTAAGAAACGCTTGAGAAACTCAAAATTTTTGCAGTTCTGTTGCACGAAACGAATAACTAGAACGGCCTAGGGGAAAAGTACGCATACCGTTGTAATCGGGCGAGTTTCCACTTTCAGATGCAACAGAAATTTTGCGGATTGGTCAATCCGTTCGCGAGATATGGCAATTTGGAGGTAAGAAACGCTTGAGATACTCAAAATTTTCGCAGTTCTGATGCTCGAAACGAATAACTAGAACGGCCTAGGGGAAAAGTACGCATACCGTTGTAATCGGGCGAGTTTCTACCTTCAGATGCAACAGAAATTTTGCGGATTGGTCAATCTGTTCGCGAGATATGGCAGTTTGGAAGTAAGAAACGCTTGAGAAACTCAAAATTTTCGCAGTTGTGATGCTTGAAACGAATAACTAGAACGGCCTAGGGGAAAAGTACGCATACCGTTGTAATCGGGCGAGTTTCTACTTTCAGATGCAACAGAAATTTTGCGGATTGGTCAATACGTTCGCGAGATATGACAGTTTGGAGGTAAGAAACGCTTGAGAAACTCAAAATTTTCGCAGTTCTGATGCTCGAAGCGAATAACTAGAACGGCCTAGGCGAAAAGTACGTATACCGTTGTAATCGGGCGAGTTTCTACTTTCAGATGCAACAGAAATTTTGCGGATTGGTCAATCCGTTCGCGAGATATGGCAGTTTGGACGTAAGCAACGCTTGAGAAACTCAAAATTTTCGCAGTTCTGTTGCTCGAAACGAATAACCAGAACGGCCTAGGGGAAAAGTACGCATACAGTTGTAATCGGGCGAGTTTCTACTT
Organism: Ptiloglossa arizonensis; assembly: GCF_051014685.1. Lineage (NCBI taxonomy): Eukaryota > Metazoa > Arthropoda > Insecta > Hymenoptera > Colletidae > Ptiloglossa > Ptiloglossa arizonensis. The sequence continues at coordinate 1,149,160 of NW_027478453.1, read as the reverse complement.
TCACATGCAACAGAAATTTTGCGGATTGGTCAATCCGATCGCGAGATATGGCAGTGTGGAGGTAAGAAACGCTTGATGAACTCAAAATTATCGCAGTTCTGATGCTCGACAGGCACAACTAGAACGGCCTAGGGGAAAAGTACGTAAACCGTTGTAATCGGGCGAGTTTCTACTTTCAGATGCAACAGAAATTTTGCGGATTGGTCAATTCGTTCGCGAGATATGGCAGTTTGGAGGTAAGAAACGCTTGAGAAACTAAGAATTTTCGCAGTTCTGATGCTCGAAACGAATAACTATAACGGACTAGGGGAAAAGTACGCATACAGTTGTAATCGGGCGGGTTTCTACTCTCAGATGCAACAGAAATTTTGCGGATTGGTCAATCCGTTCGCGAGATAAGGCAGTTTGGAGGTAAGAAACGCTTGAGAAACTCAAAATTTTCGCAGTTCTGATGCTCGAAACGAATAACTAGAACGGCCTAGGGGAAAAGTACGCATACCGTTGTAATCGGGCGAGATTCTACCTTCAGATGCAGCAGAAATTTTGCGGATTGGTCAATCCGTTCGCGAGATATGGCAGTTTGGAAGTAAGAAACGCTTGAGAAACTCAAAATTTTCGCAGTTCTGATGCACGAAACGAATAACTAGAACGGCCTAGGGGAAAAGTACGCATACCGTTGTAATCGGGCGAGATTCTACCTTCAGATGCAACAGAAATTTTGCGGATTGGTCAATCCGTTCGCGAGATATGGCAGTTTGGAAGTAAGAAACGCTTGAGAAACTCAAAATTTTTGCAGTTCTATTGCACGAAACGAATAACTAGAACGGCCTAGGGGAAAAGTACGCATACTGTTTTAATCGGGCGAGTTTCCACTTTCAGATGCAACAGAAATTTTGCGGATTGGTCAATCCGTTCGCGAGATATGGCAGTTTGGAAGTAAGAAACGCTTGAGAAACTCAAAATTTTCGCAGTTCTGATGCTCGAAACGAATTACTAGGGCGGCCTAGGGGAAAAGTACGCATACCATTGTAATCGGGCGAGTTTCTACTTTCAGATGCAACAGAAATTTTGCGGATTGGTCAATCCGTTCGCGAGATATGGCAGTTTGGAAGTAAGAAACGCTTGAGAAACTCAAAATTTTCGCAGTTCTGATGCACGAAACGAATAACTAGAACGGCCTAGGGGAAAAGTACGCGTACCGTTGTAATCGGGCGAGTTTCTACCTTCAGATGCAACAGAAATTTTGCGGATTGGTCAATCCGTTCGCGAGATATGGCAGTTTGTCGGTAAGAAACGCTTGAGAAACTCAAAATTTTCGCAGTTCTGATGCTCGACACAAATAACTAGAACGGCCTAGGGGAAAAGTACGCATACCGTTGTAATCGGGCGAGTTTCTACTTTCAGATGCAACAGAAATTTTGCGGATTGGTCAATCCGTTCGCGAGATATGGCAGTTTGGAGGTAAGAAACGCTTGAGATACTCAAAATTTTCGCAGTTCTGATGCTCGAAACGAATAACTAGAACGGCCTAGGGGAAAAGTACGCATACCGTTGTAATCGGGCGAGTTTCTACCTTCAGATGCCATAGAAATTTTGCGGATTGGTCAATCTGTTCGCGAGATATGGCAGTTTGGAAGTAAGAAACGCTTGAGAAACTCAAAATTTTCGCAGTTGTGATGCTTGAAACGAATAACTAGAACGGCCTAGGGGAAAAGTACGCATACCGTTGTAATCGGGCGAGTTTCTACTTTCAGATGCAACAGAAATTTTGCGGATTGGTCAATACGTTCGCGAGATATGACAGTTTGGAGGTAAGAAACGCTTGAGAAACTCAAAATTTTCGCAGTTCTGATGCTCGAAGCGAATAACTAGAACGGCCTAGGCGAAAAGTACGTATACCGTTGTAATCGGGCGAGTTTCTACTTTCAGATGCAACAGAAATTTTGCGGATTGGTCAATCCGTTCGCGAGATATGGCAGTTTGGAGGTAAGCAACGCTTGAGAAACTCAAAATTTTCGCAGTTCTGTTGCTCGAAACGAATAACTAGAACGGCCTAGGGGAAAAGTACGCATACACTTGTAATCGGGCGAGTTTCTACTTTCACATGCAACAGAAATTTTGCGGATTGGTCAATCCGTTCGCGAGATATGGCAGTTTGGAGGTAAGAAACGCTTGATGAACTCAAAATTATCGCAGTTCTGATGCTCGACAGGCACAACTAGAACGTCCTAGGGGAAAAGTACGTATACCGTTGTAATCGGGCGAGTTTCTACTTTCAGATGCAACAGAAATTTTGCGGATTGGTCAATTCGTTCGCGAGATATGGCAGTTTGGAGGTAAAAAACGCTTGAGAAACTAAGAATTTTCGCAGTTCTGATGCTCGAAACGAATAACTATAACGGACTAGGGGAAAAGTACGCATACAGTTGTAATCGGGCGGGTTTCTACTCTCAGATGCAACAGAAATTTTGCGGATTGGTCAATCCGTTCGCGAGATATGGCAGTTTGGAGGTAAGAAACGCTTGAGAAACTCAAAATTTTCGCAGTTCTGATGCTCGAAACGAATAACTAGAACGGCCTAGGGGAAAAGTACGCATACCGTTGTAATCGGGGGAGATTCTACCTTCAGATGCAACAGAAATTTTGTGAATTGGTCAATCCGTTCGCGAGATATGGCAGTTTGGAAGTAAGAAACGCTTGAGAAACTCAAAATTTTCGCAGTTCTGATGCACGAAACGAATAACTAGAACGGCCTAGGGGAAAAGTACGCATACCGTTGTAATCGGGCGAGATTCTACCTTCAGATGCAACAGAAATTTTGCGGATTGGTCAATCCGTTCGCGAGATATGGCAGTTTGGAAGTAAGAAACGCTTGAGAAACTCAAAATTTTTGCAGTTCTGTTGAACGAAACGAATAACTAGAACGGCCTAGGGGAAAAGTACGCATACCGTTGTAATCGGGCGAGTTTCCACTTTCAGATGCAACAGAAATTTTGCGGATTGGTCAATCCGTTCGCGAGATATGGCAGTTTGGAGGTAAGAAACGCTTGATGAACTCAAAATTATCGCAGTTCTGATGCTCGACAGGCACAACTAGAACGGCCTAGGGGAACAGTACGTATACCGTTGTAATCGGGCGAGTTTCTACTTTCAGATGCAACAGAAATTTTGCGGATTGGTCAATTCGTTCGCGAGATATGGCAGTTTGGAGGTAAAAAACGCTTGAGAAACTAAGAATTTTCGCAGTTCTGATGCTCGAAACGAATAACTATAACGGACTAGGGGAAATGTACGCATACAGTTGTAATCGGGCGGGTTTCTACTCTCAGATGCAACAGAAATTTTGCGGATTGGTCAATCCGTTCGCGAGATATGGCAGTTTGGAGGTAAGAAACGCTTGAGAAACTCAAAATTTTCGCAGTTCTGATGCTCGAAACGAATAACTAAAACGGCCTAGGGGAAAAGTACGCATACCGTTGTAATCGGGGGAGATTCTACCTTCAGATGCAACAGAAATTTTGTGCATTGGTCAATCCGTTCGCGAGATATGGCAGTTTGGAAGTAAGAAACGCTTGACAAACTCAAAATTTTCGCAGTTCTGATGCACGAAACGAATAACTAGAACGGCCTAGGGGAAAAGTACGCATACCGTTGTAATCGGGCGAGATTCTACCTTCAGATGCAACAGAAATTTTGCGGATTGGTCAATCCGTTCGCGAGATATGGCAGTTTGGAAGTAAGAAACGCTTGAGAAACTCAAAATTTTCGCAGTTGTGATGCTTGAAACGAATAACTAGAACGGCCTAGGGGAAAAGTACGCATACCGTTGTAATCGGGCGAGTTTCTACTTTCAGATGCAACAGAAATTTTGCGGATTGGTCAATACGTTCGCGAGATATGACAGTTTGGAGGTAAGAAACGCTTGAGAAACTCAAAATTTTCGCAGTTCTGATGCTCGAAGCGAATAACTAGAACGGCCTAGGCGAAAAGTACGTATACCGTTGTAATCGGGCGAGTTTCTACTTTCAGATGCAACAGAAATTTTGCCGATTGGTCAATCCGTTCGCGAGATATGGCAGTTTGGAGGTAAGCAACGCTTGAGAAACTCAAAATTTTCGCAGTTCTGTTGCTCGAAACGAATAACTAGAACGGCCTAGGGGAAAAGTACGCATACAGTTGTAATCGGGCGAGTTTCTACTTTCACATGCAACAGAAATTTTGCGGATTGGTCAATCCGTTCGCGAGATATGGCAGTTTGGAGGTAAGAAACGCTTGATGAACTCAAAATTATCGCAGTTCTGATGCTCGACAGGCACAACTAGAACGGCCTAGGGGAAAAGTACGTATACCGTTGTAATCGGGCGAGTTTCTACTTTCAGATGCAACAGAAATTTTGCGGATTGGTCAATTCGTTCGCGAGATATGGCAGTTTGGAGGTAAGAAACGCTTGAGAAACTAAGAATTTTCGCAGTTCTTATGTTCGAAACGAATAACTATAACGGACTAGGGGAAAAGTACGCATACAGTTGTAATCGGGCGGGTTTCTACTCTCAGATGCAACAGAAATTTTGCGGATTGGTCAATCCGTTCGCGAGATATGGCAGTTTGGAGGTAAGAAACGCTTGAGAAACTCAAAATTTTCGCAGTTCTGATGCTCGAAACGAATAACTTGAACGGCCTAGGGGAAAAGTACGCATACCGTTGTAATCGGGCGAGATTCTACCTTCAGATGCAACAGAAATTTTGCGGATTGGTCAATCCGTTCGCGAGATATGGCAGTTTGGAAGTAAGAAAAGCTTGAGAAACTCAAATTTTCGCAGTTCTGATGCACGAAACGAATAACTAGAACGGCCTAGGGGAAAAGTACGCATACCGTTGTAATCGGGCGAGATTCTACCTTCAGATGCAACAGAAATTTTGCGGATTGGTCAATACGTTCGCGAGATATGACAGTTTGGAGGTAAGAAACGCTTGAGAAACTCAAAATTTTCGCAGTTCTGATGCTCGAAGCGAATAACTAGAACGGCCTAGGCGAAAAGTACGTATACCGTTGTAATCGGGCGAGTTTCTACTTTCAGATGCAACAGAAATTTTGCGGATTGGTCAATCCGTTCGCGAGATATGGCAGTTTGGAGGTAAGCAACGCTTGAGAAACTCAAAATTTTCGCAGTTCTGTTGCTCGAAACGAATAACTAGAACGGCCTAGGGGAAAAGTACGCATACAGTTGTAATCGGGCGAGTTTCTACTTTCACATGCAACAGAAATTTTGCGGATTGGTCAATCCGTTCGCGAGATATGGCAGTTTGGAGGTAAGAAACGCTTGATGAACTCAAAATTATCGCAGTTCTGATGCTCGACAGGCACAACTAGAACGGCCTAGGGGAAAAGTACGTATACCGTTGTAATCGGGCGAGTTTCTACTTTCAGATGCAACAGAAATTTTGCGGATTGGTCAATTCGTTCGCGAGATATGGCAGTTTGTAGGTAAGAAACGCTTGAGAAACTAAGAATTTTCGCAGTTCTTATGCTCGAAACGAATAACTATAACGGACTAGGGGAAAAGTACGCATACAGTTGTAATCGGGCGGGTTTCTACTCTCAGATGCAACAGAAATTTTGCGGATTGGTCAATCCGTTCGCGAGATATGGCAGTTTGGAGGTAAGAAACGCTTGAGAAACTCAAAATTTTCGCAGTTCTGATGCTCGAAACGAATAACTTGAACGGCCTAGGGGAAAAGTACGCATACCGTTGTAATCGGGCGAGATTCTACCTTCAGATGCAACAGAAATTTTGCGGATTGGTCAATCCGTTCGCGAGATATGGCAGTTTGGAAGTAAGAAACGCTTGAGAAACTCAAAATTTTCGCAGTTCTGATGCACGAAACGAATAACTAGAACGGCCTAGGGGAAAAGTACGCGTACCGTTGTAATCGGGCGAGTTTCTACCTTCAGATGCAACAGAAATTTTGCGGATTGGTCAATCCGTTCGCGAGATATGGCAGTTTGGAGGTAAGAAACGCTTGAGAAACTCAAAATTTTCGCAGTTCTGATGCTCGACACGAATAACTAGAACGGCCTAGGGGAAAAGTACGCATACCGTTGTAATCGGGCGAGATTCTACCTTCAGATGCAACAGAAATTTTGCGGATTGGTCAATCCGTTCGCGAGATATGGCAGTTTGGAAGTAAGAAACGCTTGAGAAACTCAAAATTTTCGCAGTTCTGATGCACGAAACGAATAACTAGAACGGCCTAGGGGAAAAGTACGCGTACCGTTGTAATCGGGCGAGTTTCTACCTTCAGATGCAACAGAAATTTTGCGGATTGGTCAATCCGTTCGCGAGATATGGCAGTTTGGAGGTAAGAAACGCTTGAGAAACTCAAAATTTTCGCAGTTCTGATGCTCGACACGAATAACTAGAACGGCCTAGGGGAAAAGTACGCATACCGTTGTAATCGGGCGAGTTTCTACATTCAGATGCAACAGAAATTTTGCGGATTGGTCAATCCGTTCGCGAGATATGGCAGTTTGGAGGTAAGAAACGCTTGAGATACTCAAAATTTTCGCAGTTCTGATGCTCGAAACGAATAACTAGAACGGCCTAGGAGAAAAGTACGCATACCGTTGTAATCGGGCGAGTTTCTACCTTCAGATGCAACAGAAATTTTGCGGATTGGTCAATCTGTTCGCGAGATATGGCAGTTTGGAAGTAAGAAACGCTTGAGAAACTCAAAATTTTCGCAGTTGTGATGCTTGAAACGAATAACTAGAACGGCCTAGGGGAAAAGTACGCATACCGTTGTAATCGGGCGAGTTTCTACTTTCAGATGCAACAGAAATTTTGCGGATTGGTCAATACGTTCGCGAGATATGACAGTTTGGAGGTAAGAAACGCTTGAGAAACTCAAAATTTTCGCAGTTCTGATGCTCGAAGCGAATAACTAGAACGGCCTAGGCGAAAAGTACGTATACCGTTGTAATCGGGCGAGTTTCTACTTTCAGATGCAACAGAAATTTTGCGAATTGGTCAATCCGGTCGCGAGATATGGCAGTTTGGAGGTAAGCAACGCTTGAGAAACTAAGAATTTTCGCAGTTCTGATGCTCGAAACGAATAACTATAACGGACTAGGGGAAAAGTACGTATACCGTTGTAATCGGGCGAGTTTCTACTTTCAGATGCAACAGAAATTTTGCGGATTGGTCAATTCGTTCGCGAGATATGGCAGTTTGGAGGTAAGAAACGCTTGAGAAACTAAGAATTTTCGCAGTTCTGATGCTCGAAACGAATAACTATAACGGACTAGGGGAAAAGTACGCATACAGTTTTAATCGGGCGAGTTTCCACTTTCAGATGCAACAGAAATTTTGCGGATTGGTCAATCCGTTCGCGAGATATGGCAGTTTGGAAGTAAGAAACGCTTGAGAAACTCAAAATTTTCGCAGTTCTGTTGCTCGAAACGAATAACTAGAACGGCCTAGGGGAAAAGTACGCATACAGTTGTAATCGGGCGAGATTCTACTTTCAGATGCAACAGAAATTTTGCGGATTGGTCTATCCGTTCGCGAGATATGGCAGTTTGGAGGTAAGGAACGCTTGAGAAACTCAAAATTTTCGCAGTTCTGATGCTCGACAAGCATAACAAGAACGGCCTAGGGGAAAAGCACGCATACAGTTGTAATCGGGCGAGTTTCCACTTTCAGATGCAACAGAAATTTTGCGGATTGGTCAATCCGTTCGCGAGATATGGCAGTTTGGAAGTAAGAAACGCTTGAGAAACTCAAAATTTTCGCAGTTCTGATGCTCGAAACGAATTACTAGGGCTGCCTAGGGGAAAAGTACGCATACCGTTGTAATCGGGCGAGTTTCTGCTTTCAGATGCATCAGAAATTTTGCGGATTGGTCAATCCGTTCGCGAGATGTGGCAGTTTGTAGGTAAGAAACGCTTGAGAAACTCAAAATTTTCGCAGTTCTGATGCTCGAAACGAATAACTAGAACGGCCTAGGGGAAAAGTACGCATACAGTTGTAATCGGGCGAGTTTCTACTTTCAGATGCAACAGAAATTTTGCGGATTGGTCAATTCGTTCGCGAGATATGGCAGTTTGTAGGTAAGAAACGCTTGAGAAACTAAGAATTTTCGCAGTTCTTATGCTCGAAACGAATAACTATAACGGACTAGGGGAAAAGTACGCATACAGTTGTAATCGGGCGGGTTTCTACTCTCAGATGCAACAGAAATTTTGCGGATTGGTCAATCCGTTCGCGAGATATGGCAGTTTGGAGGTAAGAAACGCTTGAGAAACTCAAAATTTTCGCAGTTCTGATGCTCGAAACGAATAACTTGAACGGCCTAGGGGAAAAGTACGCATACCGTTGTAATCGGGCGAGATTCTACCTTCAGATGCAACAGAAATTTTGCGGATTGGTCAATCCGTTCGCGAGATATGGCAGTTTGGAAGTAAGAAACGCTTGAGAAACTCAAAATTTTTGCAGTTCTGTTGCACGAAACGAATAACTAGAACGGCCTAGGGGAAAAGTACGCATACTGTTTTAATCGGGCGAGTTTCCACTTTCAGATGCAACAGAAATTTTGCGGATTGGTCAATCCGTTCGCGAGATATGGCAGTTTGGAAGTAAGAAACGCTTGAGAAACTCAAAATTTTCGCAGTTCTGATGCACGAAACGAATAACTAGAACGGCCTAGGGGAAAAGTACGCATACCGTTGTAATCGGGCGAGATTCTACCTTCAGATGCAACAGAAATTTTGCGGATTGGTCAATCCGTTCGCGAGATATAGCAGTTTTGAGGTAAGAAACGCTTGAGAAACTCCAAATTTTCGCAGTTCTGATGCTCGAAACGAATAACTAGAACGGCCTAGGGGAAAACAACTCATACCCTTGTAATCGGGCGAGTTTCTACTTTCAGATGCAAGAGAAATTTTGCGGATTGGTCAATCCGTTCGCGAGATATGGCAGTTTGGAAGTAAGAAACGCTTGAGAAACTCAAAATTTTCGCAGTTCTGATGCACGAAACGAATAACTAGAACGGCCTAGGGGAAAAGTACGCATACCGTTGTAATCGGGCGAGATTCTACCTTCAGATGCAACAGAAATTTTGCGGATTGGTCAATCCGTTCGCGAGATATGGCAGTTTGGAAGTAAGAAACGCTTGAGAAACTCAAAATTTTTGCAGTTCTGTTGCACGAAACGAATAACTAGAACGGCCTAGGGGAAAAGTACGCATACTGTTTTAATCGGGCGAGATTCCACTTTCAGATGCAACAGAAATTTTGCGGATTGGTCAATCCGTTCGCGAGATATGGCAGTTTGGAAGTAAGAAACGCTTGAGAAACTCAAAATTTTCGCAGTTCTGATGCTCGAAACGAATTACTAGGGCAGCCTAGGGGAAAAGTACGCATACCATTGTAATCGGGCGAGTTTCTACTTTCAGATGCAACAGAAATTTTGCGGATTGGTCAATCCGTTCGCGAGATATGGCAGTTTGGAAGTAAGAAACGCTTGAGAAACTCAAAATTTTCGCAGTTCTGATGCACGAAACGAATAACTAGAACGGCCTAGGGGAAAAGTACGCGTACCGTTGTAATCGGGCGAGTTTCTACCTTCAGATGCAACAGAAATTTTGCGGATTGGTCAATCCGTTCGCGAGATATGGCAGTTTGGAGGTAAGAAACGCTTGAGAAACTCAAAATTTTCGCAGTTCTGATGCTCGACACGAATAACTAGAACGGCCTAGGGGAAAAGTACGCATACCGTTGTAATCGGGCGAGTTTCTACTTTCAGATGCAACAGAAATTTTGCGGATTGGTCAATCCGTTCGCGAGATATGGCAGTTTGGAGGTAAGAAACGCTTGAGATACTCAAAATTTTCGCAGTTCTGATGCTCGAAACGAGTAACTAGAACGGCCCAGGAGAAAAGTACGCATACCGTTGTAATCGGGCGTATTTCTACCTTCAGATGCAACAGAAATTTTGCGGATTGGTCAATCTGTTCGCGAGATATGGCAGTTTGGAAGTAAGAAACGATTGAGAAACTCAAAATTTTCGCAGTTGTGATGCTTGAAACGAATAACTAGAACGGCCTAGGGGAAAAGTACGCATACCGTTGTAATCGGGCGAGTTTCTACTTTCAGATGCAACAGAAATTTTGCGGATTGGTCAATCCGTTCGCGAGATATGGCAGTTTGGAGGTAAGAAACGCTTGAGAAACTCAAAATTTTCGCAGTTCTGTTGCTCGAAACGAATAACTAGAACGGCCTAGGGGAAAAGTACGCATACAGTTGTAATCGGGCGAGTTTCTACTTTCACATGCAACAGAAATTTTGCGGATTGGTCAATTCGTTCGCGAGATATGGCAGTTTGGAGGTAAGAAACGCTTGAGAAACTAAGAATTTTCGCAGTTCTGATGCTCGAAACGAATAACTATAACGGACTAGGGGAAAAGTACGCATACAGTTATAATCGGGCGGGTTTCTACTCTCAGATGCAACAGAAATTTTGCGGATTGGTCAATCCGTTCGCGAGATATCGCAGTTTGGAGGTAAGAAACGCTTGAGAAACTCAAAATTTTCGCAGTTCTGATGCTCGAAACGAATAACTAGAACGGCCTAGGGGAAAAGTACGCATACCGTTGTAATCGGGCGAGATTCTACCTTCAGATGCAACAGAAATTTTGCGGATTGGTCAATCCGTTCGCGAGATATGGCAGTTTGGAAGTAAGAAACGCTTTAGAAACTCAAAATTTTCGCAGTTCTGATGCACGAAACGAATAACTAGAACGGCCTAGGGGAAAAGTACGCAAACCGTTGTAATCGGGCGAGATTCTACCTTCAGATGCAACAGAAATTTTGCGGATTGGTCAATCCGTTCGCCAGATATGGCAGTTTGGAAGTAAGAAACGCTTGAGAAACTCAAAATTTTCGCAGTTCTGTTGCTCGAAACGAATAACTAGAACGGCCTAGGGGAAAAGTACGCATACAGTTTTAATCGGGCGAGTTTCCACTTTCAGATGCAACAGAAATTTTGCGGATTGGTCAATCCGTTCGCGAGATATGGCAGTTTGGAAGTAAGAAACGCTTGAGAAACTCAAAATTTTCGCAGTTCTGTTGCTCTAAACGAATAACTAGAACGGCCTAGGGGAAAAGTACGCATACAGTTGTAATCGGGCGAGTTTCTACTTTCAGATGCAACAGAAATTTTGCGGATTGGTCAATCCGTTCGCGAGATATGGCAGTTTGGAGATAAGGAACGCTTGAGAAACTCAAAATTTTCGCAGTTCTGATGCTCGACAAGCATAACAAGAACGGCCTAGGGGAAAAGCACGCATACAGTTGTAATCGGGCGAGTTTCCACTTTCAGATGCAACAGAAATTTTGCGGATTGGTCAATCCGTTCGCGAGATATGGCAGTTTGGAAGTAAGAAACGCTTGAGAAACTCAAAATTTTCGCAGTTCTGATGCTCGAAACGAATTACTAGGGCTGCCTAGGGGAAAAGTACGCATACCGTTGTAATCGGGCGAGTTTCTGCTTTCAGATGCATCAGAAATTTTGCGGATTGGTCAATCCGTTCGCGAGATGTGGCAGTTTGTAGGTAAGAAACGCTTGAGAAACTCAAAATTTTCGCAGTTCTGATGCTCGAAACGAATAACTAGAACGGCCTAGGGGAAAAGTACGTATACAGTTGTAATCGGGCGAGTTTCTACTTTCAGATGCAACAGAAATTTTGCGGATTGGTCAATCCGTTCGCGAGATATGGCAGTTTGGAGGTAAGGAACGCTTGAGAAACTCAAAATTTTCGCAGTTCTGATGCTCGACAAGCATAACTAGAACGGCCTAGGGGAAAAGTACGCATACAGTTGTAATCGGGCGAGTTTCTGCTTTCAGATGCATCAGAAATTTTGCGGATTGGTCAATCCGTTCGCGAGATGTGGCAGTTTGTAGGTAAGAAACGCTTGAGGAACTCAAAATTTTCGCAGTTCTGGTGCTCGAAACGAATAACTAGAACGGCCTAGGGGAAAAGTACGCATACCGTGGTAATCGGGCGAGTTTCTACTTTCAGATGCAACAGAAATTTTGCGGATTGGTCAATCCGTTCGCGAGATATGGCAGTTTGGAGGTAAGCAACGCTTGAGAAACTCAAAATTTTCGCAGTTCTGTTGCTCGAAGCGAATAACTAGAACGGCCTAGGCGAAAAGTACGCACACAGTTGTAATCGGGCGAGTTTCTACTTTCAGATGCAACAGAAATTTTGCGGATTGGTCAATCCGTTCGCGAGATATGGCAGTTTGGAGGTAAGAAACGCTTGAGAAACTCAAAATTTTCGCAGTTCTGATGCTCGACAAGCATAACTAGAACGGCCTAGGGGAAAAGTACGCATACAGTTGTAATCGGGCGAGTTTCCACTTTCTGATGCAACAGAAATTTTGCGGATTGGTCAGTCCGTTCGCGAGATATGGCAGTTTGGATGTAAGAAACGCTTGAGAAACTCAAAATTTTCGCAGTTCTGATGCACGAAACGAATTACTAGGGCGGCCTAGGGGAAAAGTACGCATACCGTTGTGATCGGGCGAGTTTCTACTTTCAGATGCAACAGAAATTTTGCGGATTGGTCAATCCGTTCGCGAGATATGGCAATTTGGAGGTAAGCAACGCTTGAGAAACTCAAAATTTTCGCAGTTCTGATGCTCGAGACGATTAACTAGAACGGCCTAGGGGAAAAGTACGCATACCGTTGTAATCGGGCGAGTTTCTACTTTTAGATGCAACAGAAATTTTGCGGTTTGGTCAATTCGTTCGCGAGATATGGCAGTTTGGAGGTAAGAAACGCTTGAGAAACTCAAAATTTTCGCAGTTCTGATGCTCGAAACGAATAACTAGAACGGCCTAGGGGAAAAGTACGCATACCGTTATAATCGGGCGAGTTTCTACATTCAGATGCAACAGAAATTTTGCGGATTGGTCAATCCGTTCGCGAGATATGGCAGTTTGGAGGCAAGCAACGCTTGAGAAACTCAAAATTTTCGCAGTTCTGATGCTCGAGACGAATAACTAGAACGGCCTAGGGGAAAAGTACGCATACCGTTGTAATCGGGCGAGTTTCTACTTTCAGATGCAACAGAAATTTTGCGGATTGGTCAATCCGTTCGCGAGATATGGCAGTTTGGAAGTAAGAAACGCTTGAGAAACTCAAAATTTTCGCAGTTCTGATGCACGAAACGAATAACTAGAACGGCCTAGGGGAAAAGTACGCATACCGTTGTAATCGGGCGAGATTCTACCTTCAGATGCAACAGAAATTTTGCGGATTGGTCAATCCGTTCGCGAGATATGGCAGTTTGGAAGTAAGAAACGCTTGAGAAACTCAAAATTTTTGCAGTTCTGTTGCACGAAACGAATAACTAGAAGGGCCTAGGGGAAAAGTACGCATACTGTTTTAATCGGGCGAGTTTCCACTTTCAGATGCAACAGAAATTTTGCGGATTGGTCAATCCGATCGCGAGATATGGCAGTTTGGAAGTAAGAAACGCTTGAGAAACTCAAAATTTTCGCAGTTCTGATGCTCGAAACGAATTACTAGGGCAGCCTAGGGGAAAAGTACGCATACCATTGTAATCGGGCGAGTTTCTACTTTCAGATGCAACAGAAATTTTGCGGATTGGTCAATCCGTTCGCGAGATATGGCAGTTTGGAAGTAAGAAACGCTTGAGAAACTCAAAATTTTCGCAGTTCTGATGCACGAAACGAATAACTAGAACGGCCTAGGGGAAAAGTACGCGTACCGTTGTAATCGGGCGAGTTTCTACCTTCAGATGCAACAGAAATTTTGCGGATTGGTCAATCCGTTCGCGAGATATGGCAGTTTGGAGGTAAGAAACGCTTGAGAAACTCAAAATTTTCGCAGTTCTGATGCTCGACACGAATAACTAGAACGGCCTAGGGGAAAAGTACGCATACCGTTGTAATCGGGCGAGTTTCTACTTTCAGATGCAACAGAAATTTTGCGGATTGGTCAATCCGTTCGCGAGATATGGCAGTTTGGAGGTAAGAAACGCTTGAGATACTCAAAATTTTCGCAGTTCTGATGCTCGAAACGAATAACTAGAACGGCCCAGGAGAAAAGTACGCATACCGTTGTAATCGGGCGAGTTTCTACCTTCAGATGCAACAGAAATTTTGCGGATTGGTCAATCTGTTCGCGAGATATGGCAGTTTGGATGTAAGAAACGCTTGAGAAACTCAAAATTTTCGCAGTTGTGATGCTTGAAACGAATAACTAGAACGGCCTAGGGGAAAAGTACGCATACCGTTGTAATCGGGCGAGTTTCTACTTTCAGATGCAACAGAAATTTTGCGGATTGGTCAATACGTTCGCGAGATATGACAGTTTGGAGGTAAGAAACGCTTGAGAAACTCAAAATTTTCGCAGTTCTGATGCTCGAAGCGAATAACTGGAACGGCCTAGGCGAAAAGTACGTATACCGTTGTAATCGGGCGAGTTTCTACTTTCAGATGCAACAGAAATTTTGCGAATTGGTCAATCCGGTCGCGAGATATGGCAGTTTGGAGGTAAGCAACGCTTGAGAAACTCAAAATTTTCGCAGTTCTGTTGCTCGAAACGAATAACTAGAACGGCCTAGGGGAAAAGTACGCATACAGTTGTAATCGGGCGAGTTTCTACTTTCACATGCAACAGAAATTTTGCGGATTGGTCAATCCGTTCGCGAGATATGGCAGTTTGGAGGTAAGAAACGCTTGATGAACTCAAAATTATCGCAGTTCTGATGCTCGACAGGCACAACTAGAACGGCCTAGGGGAAAAGTACGTATACCGTTGTAATCGGGCGAGTTTCTACTTTCAGATGCAACAGAAATTTTGCGGATTGGTCAATTCGTTCGCGAGATATGGCAGTTTGGAGGTAAGAAACGCTTGAGAAACTAAGAATTTTCGCCGTTCTGATGCTCGAAACGAATAACTATAACGGACTAGGGGAAAAGTACGCATACAGTTATAATCGGGCGGGTTTCTACTCTCAGATGCAACAGAAATTTTGCGGATTGGTCAATCCGTTCGCGAGATATCGCAGTTTGGAGGTAAGAAACGCTTGAGAAACTCAAAATTTTCGCAGTTCTGATGCTCGAAACGAATAACTAGAACGGCCTAGGGGAAATGTACGCATACCGTTGTAATCGGGCGAGATTCTACCTTCAGATGCAACAGAAATTTTGCGGATTGGTCAATCCGTTCGCGAGATATGGCAGTTTGGAAGTAAGAAACGCTTTAGAAACTCAAAATTTTCGCAGTTCTGATGCACGAAACGAATAACTAGAACGGCCTAGGGGAAAAGTACGCATACCGTTGTAATCGGGCGAGATTCTACCTTCAGATGCAACAGAAATTTTGCGGATTGGTCAATCCGTTCGCCAGATATGGCAGTTTGGAAGTAAAAAACGCTTGAGAAACTCAAAATTTTCGCAGTTCTGTTGCTCGAAACGAATAACTAGAACGGCCTAGGGGAAAAGTACGCATACAGTTTTAATCGGGCGAGTTTCCACTTTCAGATGCAACAGAAATTTTGCGGATTGGTCAATCCGTTCGCGAGATATGGCAGTTTGGAAGTAAGAAACGCTTGAGAAACTCAAAATTTTCGCAGTTCTGTTGCTCGAAACGAATAACTAGAACGGCCTAGGGGAAAAGTACGCATACAGTTGTAATCGGGCGAGTTTCTACTTTCAGATGCAACAGAAATTTTGCGGATTGGTCAATCCGTTCGCGAGATATGGCAGTTTGGAGGTAAGGAACGCTTGAGAAACTCAAAATTTTCGCAGTTCTGATGCTCGACACGAATAACTAGAACGGCCTAGGGGAAAAGTACGCATACCGTTGTAATCGGGCGAGTTTCTACTTTCAGATGCAACAGAAATTTTGCGGATTGGGCAATCCGTTCGCGAGATATGGCAGTTTGGAGGTAAGAAACGCTTGAGATACTCAAAATTTTCGCAGTTCTGATGCTCGAAACGAATAACTAGAACGGCCCAGGAGAAAAGTACGCATACCGTTGTAATCGGGCGAGTTTCTGCTTTCAGATGCATCAGAAATTTTGCGGATTGGTCGATCCGTTCGCGAGATGTGGCAGTTTGTAGGTAAGAAACGCTTGAGAAACTCAAAATTTTCGCAGTTCTGATGCTCGAAACGAATAACTAGAACGGCCTAGGGGAAAAGTACGCATACAGTTGTAATCGGGCGAGTTTCTACTTTCAGATGCAACAGAAATTTTGCGGATTGGTCAATCCGTTCGCGAGATATGGCAGTTTGGAGGTAAGGAACGCTTGAGAAACTCAAAATTTTCGCAGTTCTGATGCTCGACAAGCATAACTAGAACGGCCTAGGGGAAAAGTACGCATACAGTTGTAATCGGGCGAGTTTCTGCTTTCAGATGCATCAGAAATTTTGCGGATTGGTCAATCCGTTCGCGAGATGTGGCAGTTTGTAGGTAAGAAACGCTTGAGGAACTCAAAATTTTCGCAGTTCTGGTGCTCGAAACGAATAACTAGAACGGCCTAGGGGAAAAGTACGCATACCGTGGTAATCGGGCGAGTTTCTACTTTCAGATGCAACAGAAATTTTGCGGATTGGTCAATCCGTTCGCGAGATATGGCAGTTTGGAGGTAAGCAACGCTTGAGAAACTCAAAATTTTCGCAGTTCTGTTGCTCGAAGCGAATAACTAGAACGGCCTAGGCGAAAAGTACGCACACAGTTGTAATCGGGCGAGTTTCTACTTTCAGATGCAACAGAAATTTTGCGGATTGGTCAATCCGTTCGCGAGATATGGCAGTTTGGAGGTAAGAAACGCTTGAGAAACTCAAAATTTTCGCAGTTCTGATGCTCGACAAGCATAACTAGAACGGCCTAGGGGAAAAGTACGCATACAGTTGTAATCGGGCGAGTTTCCACTTTCTGATGCAACAGAAATTTTGCGGATTGGTCAGTCCGTTCGCGAGATATGGCAGTTTGGATGTAAGAAACGCTTGAGATACTCAAAATTTTCGCAGTTCTGATGCACGAAACGAATTACTAGGGCGGCCTAGGGGAAAAGTACGCATACCGTTGTGATCGGGCGAGTTTCTACTTTCAGATGCAACAGAAATTTTGCGGATTGGTCAATCCGTTCGCGAGATATGGCAATTTGGAGGTAAGCAACGCTTGAGAAACTCAAAATTTTCGCAGTTCTGATGCTCGAGACGATTAACTAGAACGGCCTAGGGGAAAAGTACGCATACCGTTGTAATCGGGCGAGTTTCTACTTTTAGATGCAACAGAAATTTTGCGGTTTGGTCAATTCGTTCGCGAGATATGGCAGTTTGGAGGTAAGAAACGCTTGAGAAACTCAAAATTTTCGCAGTTCTGATGCTCGAAACGAATAACTAGAACGGCCTAGGGGAAAAGTACGCATACCGTTATAATCGGGCGAGTTTCTACATTCAGATGCAACAGAAATTTTGCGGATTGGTCAATCCGTTCGCGAGATATGGCAGTTTGGAGGCAAGCAACGCTTGAGAAACTCAAAATTTTCGCAGTTCTGATGCTCGAGACGAATAACTAGAACGGCCTAGGGGAAAAGTACGCATACCGTTGTAATCGGGCGAGTTTCTACTTTCAGATGCAACAGAAATTTTGCGGATTGGTCAATCCGTTCGCGAGATATGGCAGTTTGGAAGTAAGAAACGCTTGAGAAACTCAAAATTTTCGCAGTTCTGATGCACGAAACGAATAACTAGAACGGCCTAGGGGAAAAGTACGCATACCGTTGTAATCGGGCGAGATTCTACCTTCAGATGCAACAGAAATTTTGCGGATTGGTCAATCTGTTCGCGAGATATGGCAGTTTGGAAGTAAGAAACGCTTGAGAAACTCAAAATTTTTGCAGTTCTGTTGCACGAAACGAATAACTAGAAGGGCCTAGGGGAAAAGTACGCATACTGTTTTAATCGGGCGAGTTTCCACTTTCAGATGCAACAGAAATTTTGCGGATTGGTCAATCCGATCGCGAGATATGGCAGTTTGGAAGTAAGAAACGCTTGAGAAACTCAAAATTTTCGCAGTTCTGATGCTCGAAACGAATTACTAGGGCAGCCTAGGGGAAAAGTACGCATACCATTGTAATCGGGCGAGTTTCTACTTTCAGATGCAACAGAAATTTTGCGGATTGGTCAATCCGTTCGCGAGATATGGCAGTTTGGAAGTAAGAAACGCTTGAGAAACTCAAAATTTTCGCAGTTCTGATGCACGAAACGAATAACTAGAACGGCCTAGGGGAAAAGTACGCGTACCGTTGTAATCGGGCGAGTTTCTACCTTCAGATGCAACAGAAATTTTGCGGATTGGTCAATCCGTTCGCGAGATATGGCAGTTTGTAGGTAAGAAACGCTTGAGGAACTCAAAATTTTCGCAGTTCTGGTGCTCGAAACGAATAACTAGAACGGCCTAGGGGAAAAGTACGCATACCGTGGTAATCGGGCGAGTTTCTACTTTCAGATGCAACAGAAATTTTGCGGATTGGTCAATCCGTTCGCGAGATATGGCAGTTTGGAAGTAAGAAACGCTTGAGAAACTCAAAATTTTCGCAGTTCTGATGCACGAAACGAATAACTAGAACGGCCTAGGGGAAAAGTACGCATACCGTTGTAATCGGGCGAGATTCTACCTTCAGATGCAACAGAAATTTTGCGGATTGGTCATTCCGTTCGCGAGATATGGCAGTTTGGAGGCAAGCAACGCTTGAGAAACTCAAAATTTTCGCAGTTCTGATGCTCGAGACGAATAACTAGAACGGCCTAGGGGAAAAGTACGCATACCGTTGTAATCGGGCGAGTTTCTACTTTCAGATGCAACAGAAATTTTGCGGATTGGTCAATCCGTTCGCGAGATATGGCAGTTTGGAAGTAAGAAACGCTTGAGAAACTCAAAATTTTCGCAGTTCTGATGCACGAAACGAATAACTAGAACGGCCTAGGGGAAAAGTACGCATACCGTTGTAATCGGGCGAGATTCTACCTTCAGATGCAACAGAAATTTTGCGGATTGGTCAATCCGTTCGCGAGATATGGCAGTTTGGAAGTAAGAAACGCTTGAGAAACTCAAAATTTTTGCAGTTCTGTTGCACGAAACGAATAACTAGAAGGGCCTAGGGGAAAAGTACGCATACTGTTTTAATCGGGCGAGTTTCCACTTTCAGATGCAACAGAAATTTTGCGGATTGGTCAATCCGATCGCGAGATATGGCAGTTTGGAAGTAAGAAACGCTTGAGAAACTCAAAATTTTCGCAGTTCTGATGCTCGAAACGAATTACTAGGGCAGCCTAGGGGAAAAGTACGCATACCATTGTAATCGGGCGAGTTTCTACTTTCAGATGCAACAGAAATTTTGCGGATTGGTCAATCCGTTCGCGAGATATGGCAGTTTGGAAGTAAGAAACGCTTGAGAAACTCAAAATTTTCGCAGTTCTGATGCACGAAACGAATAACTAGAACGGCCTAGGGGAAAAGTACGCGTACCGTTGTAATCGGGCGAGTTTCTACCTTCAGATGCAACAGAAATTTTGCGGATTGGTCAATCCGTTCGCGAGATATGGCAGTTTGTAGGTAAGAAACGCTTGAGGAACTCAAAATTTTCGCAGTTCTGGTGCTCGAAACGAATAACTAGAACGGCCTAGGGGAAAAGTACGCATACCGTGGTAATCGGGCGAGTTTCTACTTTCAGATGCAACAGAAATTTTGCGGATTGGTCAATCCGTTCGCGAGATATGGCAGTTTGGAAGTAAGAAACGCTTGAGAAACTCAAAATTTTCGCAGTTCTGATGCACGAAACGAATAACTAGAACGGCCTAGGGGAAAAGTACGCATACCGTTGTAATCGGGCGAGATTCTACCTTCAGATGCAACAGAAATTTTGCGGATTGGTCAATCCGTTCGCGAGATATGGCAGTTTGGAAGTAAGAAACGCTTGAGAAACTCAAAATTTTTGCAGTTCTGTTGCACGAAACGAATAACTAGAAGGGCCTAGGGGAAAAGTACGCATACTGTTTTAATCGGGCGAGTTTCCACTTTCAGATGCAACAGAAATTTTGCGGATTGGTCAATCCGATCGCGAGATATGGCAGTTTGGAAGTAAGAAACGCTTGAGAAACTCAAAATTTTCGCAGTTCTGATGCTCGAAACGAATTACTAGGGCAGCCTAGGGGAAAAGTACGCATACCATTGTAATCGGGCGAGTTTCTACTTTCAGATGCAACAGAAATTTTGCGGATTGGTCAATCCGTTCGCGAGATATGGCAGTTTGGAAGTAAGAAACGCTTGAGAAACTCAAAATTTTCGCAGTTCTGATGCACGAAACGAATAACTAGAACGGCCTAGGGGAAAAGTACGCGTACCGTTGTAATCGGGCGAGTTTCTACCTTCAGATGCAACAGAAATTTTGCGGATTGGTCAATCCGTTCGCGAGATATGGCAGTTTGTAGGTAAGAAACGCTTGAGGAACTCAAAATTTTCGCA
This sequence comes from Ptiloglossa arizonensis, assembly GCF_051014685.1. Taxonomy (NCBI): domain Eukaryota; kingdom Metazoa; phylum Arthropoda; class Insecta; order Hymenoptera; family Colletidae; genus Ptiloglossa; species Ptiloglossa arizonensis. The sequence continues at coordinate 1,128,591 of NW_027478453.1, read as the reverse complement.
GTTCTGGTGCTCGAAACGAATAACTAGAACGGCCTAGGGGAAAAGTACGCATACCGTGGTAATCGGGCGAGTTTCTACTTTCAGATGCAACAGAAATTTTGCGGATTGGTCAATCCGTTCGCGAGATATGGCAGTTTGGAGGTAAGCAACGCTTGAGAAACTCAAAATTTTCGCAGTTCTGTTGCTCGAAGCGAATAACTAGAACGGCCTAGGCGAAAAGTACGCACACAGTTGTAATCGGGCGAGTTTCTACTTTCAGATGCAACAGAAATTTTGCGGATTGGTCAGTCCGTTCGCGAGATATGGCAGTTTGGATGTAAGAAACGCTTGAGATACTCAAAATTTTCGCAGTTCTGATGCACGAAACGAATTACTAGGGCGGCCTAGGGGAAAAGTACGCATACCGTTGTGATCGGGCGAGTTTCTACTTTCAGATGCAACAGAAATTTTGCGGATTGGTCAATCCGTTCGCGAGATATGGCAATTTGGAGGTAAGCAACGCTTGAGAAACTCAAAATTTTCGCAGTTCTGATGCTCGAGACGATTAACTAGAACGGCCTAGGGGAAAAGTACGCATACCGTTGTAATCGGGCGAGTTTCTACTTTTAGATGCAACAGAAATTTTGCGGTTTGGTCAATTCGTTCGCGAGATATGGCAGTTTGGAGGTAAGAAACGCTTGAGAAACTCAAAATTTTCGCAGTTCTGATGCTCGAAACGAATAACTAGAACGGCCTAGGGGAAAAGTACGCATACCGTTATAATCGGGCGAGTTTCTACATTCAGATGCAACAGAAATTTTGCGGATTGGTCAATCCGTTCGCGAGATATGGCAGTTTGGAGGCAAGCAACGCTTGAGAAACTCAAAATTTTCGCAGTTCTGATGCTCGAGACGAATAACTAGAACGGCCTAGGGGAAAAGTACGCATACCGTTGTAATCGGGCGAGTTTCTACTTTCAGATGCAACAGAAATTTTGCGGATTGGTCAATCCGTTCGCGAGATATGGCAGTTTGGAAGTAAGAAACGCTTGAGAAACTCAAAATTTTCGCAGTTCTGATGCACGAAACGAATAACTAGAACGGCCTTGGGGAAAAGTACGCATTCCGTTGTAATCGGGCGAGATTCTACCTTCAGATGCAACAGAAATTTTGCGGATTGGTCAATCCGTTCGCGAGATATGGCAGTTTGGAAGTAAGAAACGCTTGAGAAACTCAAAATTTTTGCAGTTCTGTTGCACGAAACGAATAACTAGAAGGGCCTAGGGGAAAAGTACGCATACTGTTTTAATCGGGCGAGTTTCCACTTTCAGATGCAACAGAAATTTTGCGGATTGGTCAATCCGATCGCGAGATATGGCAGTTTGGAAGTAAGAAACGCTTGAGAAACTCAAAATTTTCGCAGTTCTGATGCTCGAAACGAATTACTAGGGCAGCCTAGGGGAAAAGTACGCATACCATTGTAATCGGGCGAGTTTCTACTTTCAGATGCAACAGAAATTTTGGGGATTGGTCAATCCGTTCGCGAGATATGGCAGTTTGGAAGTAAGAAACGCTTGAGAAACTCAAAATTTTCGCAGTTCTGATGCACGAAACGAATAACTAGAACGGCCTAGGGGAAAAGTACGCGTACCGTTGTAATCGGGCGAGTTTCTACCTTCAGATGCAACAGAAATTTTGCGGATTGGTCAATCCGTTCGCGAGATATGGCAGTTTGGAGGTAAGAAACGCTTGAGAAACTCAAAATTTTCGCAGTTCTGATGCTCGAAACGAATAACTAGAACGGCCCAGGAGAAAAGTACGCATACCGTTGTAATCGGGCGAGTTTCTACCTTCAGATGCAACAGAAATTTTGCGGATTGGTCAATCTGTTCGCGAGATATGGCAGTTTGGAAGTAAGAAACGCTTGAGAAACTCAAAATTTTCGCAGTTGTGATGCTTGAAACGAATAACTAGAACGGCCTAGGGGAAAAGTACGCATACCGTTGTAATCGGGCGAGTTTCTACTTTCAGATGCAACAGAAATTTTGCGGATTGGTCAATACGTTCGCGAGATATGACAGTTTGGAGGTAAGAAACGCTTGAGAAACTCAAAATTTTCGCAGTTCTGATGCTCGAAGCGAATAACTGGAACGGCCTAGGCGAAAAGTACGTATACCGTTGTAATCGGGCGAGTTTCTACTTTCAGATGCAACAGAAATTTTGCGAATTGGTCAATCCGGTCGCGAGATATGGCAGTTTGGAGGTAAGCAACGCTTGAGAAACTCAAAATTTTCGCAGTTCTGTTGCTCGGAACGAATAACTAGAACGGCCTAGGGGAAAAGTACGCATACAGTTGTAATCGGGCGAGTTTCTACTTTCACATGCAACAGAAATTTTGCGGATTGGTCAATCCGTTCGCGAGATATGGCAGTTTGGAGGTAAGAAACGCTTGATGAACTCAAAATTATCGCAGTTCTGATGCTCGACAGGCACAACTAGAACGGCCTAGGGGAAAAGTACGTATACCGTTGTAATCGGGCGAGTTTCTACTTTCAGATGGAACAGAAATTTTGCGGATTGGTCAATTCGTTCGCGAGATATGGCAGTTTGGAGGTAAGAAACGCTTGAGAAACTAAGAATTTTCGCAGTTCTGATGCTCGAAACGAATAACTATAACGGACTAGGGGAAAAGTACGCATACAGTTATAATCGGGCGGGTTTCTACTCTCAGATGCAACAGAAATTTTGCGGATTGGTCAATCCGTTCGCGAGATATCGCAGTTTGGAGGTATGAAACGCTTGAGAAACTCAAAATTTTCGCAGTTCTGATGCTCGAAACGAATAACTAGAACGGCCTAGGGGAAAAGTACGCATACCGTTGTAATCGGGCGAGATTCTACCTTCAGATGCAACAGAAATTTTGCGGATTGGTCAATCCGTTCGCGAGATATGGCAGTTTGGAGGTAAGCAACGCTTGAGAAACTCAAAATTTTCGCAGTTCTGATGCTCGAGACGAATAACTAGAACGGCCTAGGGGAAAAGTACGCATACCGTTGTAATCGGGCGAGATTCTACCTTCAGATGCAACAGAAATTTTGCGGATTGGTCAATCCGTTCGCGAGATATGGCAGTTTGGAAGTAAGAAACGCTTGAGAAACTCAAAATTTTCGCAGTTCTGTTGCTCGAAACGAATAACTAGAACGGCCTAGGGGAAAAGTACGCATACAGTTTTAATCGGGCGAGTTTCCACTTTCAGATGCAACAGAAATTTTGCGGATTGGTCAATCCGTTCGCGAGATATGGCAGTTTGGAAGTAAGAAACGCTTGAGAAACTCAAAATTTTCGCAGTTCTGTTGCTCGAAACGAATAACTAGAACGGCCTAGGGGAAAAGTACGCATACAGTTGTAATCGGGCGAGTTTCTACTTTCAGATGCAACAGAAATTTTGCGGATTGGTCAATCCGTTCGCGAGATATGGCAGTTTGGAGGTAAGGAACGCTTGAGAAACTCAAAATTTTCGCAGTTCTGATGCTCGACAAGCATAACAAGAACGGCCTAGGGGAAAAGCACGCATACAGTTGTAATCGGGCGAGTTTCCACTTTCAGATGCAACAGAAATTTTGCGGATTGGTCAATCCGTTCGCGAGATATGTCAGTTTGGAAGTAAGAAACGCTTGAGAAACTCAAAATTTTCGCAGTTCTGATGCTCGAAACGAATTACTAGGGCTGCCTAGGGGAAAAGTACGCATACCGTTGTAATCGGGCGAGTTTCTGCTTTCAGATGCATCAGAAATTTTGCGGATTGGTCAATCCGTTCGCGAGATGTGGCAGTTTGTAGGTAAGAAACGCTTGAGAAACTCAAAATTTTCGCAGTTCTGATGCTCGAAACGAATAACTAGAACGGCCTAGGGGAAAAGTACGCATACAGTTGTAATCGGGCGAGTTTCTACTTTCAGATGCAACAGAAATTTTGCGGATTGGTCAATCCGTTCGCGAGATATGGCAGTTTGGAGGTAAGGAACGCTTGAGAAACTCAAAATTTTCGCAGTTCTGATGCTCGACAAGCATAACTAGAACGGCCTAGGGGAAAAGTACGCATACAGTTGTAATCGGGCGAGTTTCCACTTTCAGATGCAACAGAAATTTTGCGGACTGGTCAATCCGTGCGCGAGATATGGCAGTTTGGAAGTAAGAAACGCTTGAGAAACTCAAAATTTTCGCAGTTCTGATGCTCGAAACGAATTACTAGGGCTGCCTAGGGGAAAAGTACGCATACCGTTGTAATCGGGCGAGTTTCTGCTTTCAGATGCATCAGAAATTTTGCGGATTGGTCAATCCGTTCGCGAGATGTGGCAGTTTGTAGGTAAGAAACGCTTGAGGAACTCAAAATTTTCGCAGTTCTGGTGCTCGAAACGAATAACTAGAACGGCCTAGGGGAAAAGTACGCATACCGTGGTAATCGGGCGAGTTTCTACTTTCAGATGCAACAGAAATTTTGCGGATTGGTCAATCCGTTCGCGAGATATGGCAGTTTGGAGGTAAGCAACGCTTGAGAAACTCAAAATTTTCGCAGTTCTGTTGCTCGAAGCGAATAGCTAGAACGGCCTAGGCGAAAAGTACGCACACAGTTGTAATCGGGCGAGTTTCTACTTTCAGATGCAACAGAAATTTTGCGGATTGGTCAATCCGTTCGCGAGATATGGCAGTTTGGAGGTAAGAAACGCTTGATGAACTCAAAATTATCGCAGTTCTGATGCTCGACAGGCACAACTAGAACGGCCTAGGGGAAAAGTACGTATACCGTTGTAATCGGGCGAGTTTCTACTTTCAGATGCAACAGAAATTTTGCGGATTGGTCAATTCGTTCGCGAGATATGGCAGTTTGGAGGTAAGAAACGCTTGAGAAACTAAGAATTTTCGCAGTTCTGATGCCCGAAACGAATAACTATAACGGACTAGGGGAAAAGTACGCATACAGTTATAATCGGGCGGGTTTCTACTCTCAGATGCAACAGAAATTTTGCGGATTGGTCAATCCGTTCGCGAGATATCGCAGTTTGGAGGTAAGAAACGCTTGAGAAACTCAAAATTTTCGCAGTTCTGATGCTCGAAACGAATAACTAGAACGGCCTAGGGGAAAAGTACGCATACCGTTGTAATCGGGCGAGATTCTACCTTCAGATGCAACAGAAATTTTGCGGATTGGTCAATCCGTTCGCGAGATATGGCAGTTTGGAGGTAAGCAACGCTTGAGAAACTCAAAATTTTCGCAGTTCTGATGCTCGAGACGAATAACTAGAACGGCCTAGGGGAAAAGTACGCATACCGTTGTAATCGGGCGAGATTCTACCTTCAGATGCAACAGAAATTTTGCGGATTGGTCAATCCGTTCGCGAGATATGGCAGTTTGGAAGTAAGAAACGCTTGAGAAACTCAAAATTTTCGCAGTTCTGTTGCTCGAAACGAATAACTAGAACGGCCTAGGGGAAAAGTACGCATACAGTTTTAATCGGGCGAGTTTCCACTTTCAGATGCAACAGAAATTTTGCGGATTGGTCAATCCGTTCGCGAGATATGGCAGTTTGGAAGTAAGAAACATTGAGAAACTCAAAATTTTCGCAGTTCTGTTGCTCGAAACGAATAACTAGAACGGCCTAGGGGAAAAGTACGCATACAGTTGTAATCGGGCGAGTTTCTACTTTCAGATGCAACAGAAATTTTGCGGATTGGTCAATCCGTTCGCGAGATATGGCAGTTTGGAGGTAAGGAACGCTTGAGAAACTCAAAATTTTCGCAGTTCTGATGCTCGACAAGCATAACTAGAACGGCCTAGGGGAAAAGTACGCATACAGTTGTAATCGGGCGAGTTTCCACTTTCAGATGCAACAGAAATTTTGCGGACTGGTCAATCCGTGCGCGAGATATGGCAGTTTGGAAGTAAGAAACGCTTGAGAAACTCAAAATTTTCGCAGTTCTGATGCTCGAAACGAATTACTAGGTCTGCCTAGGGGAAAAGTACGCATACCGTTGTAATCGGGCGAGTTTCTGCTTTCAGATGCATCAGAAATTTTGCGGATTGGTCAATCCGTTCGCGAGATGTGGCAGTTTGTAGGTAAGCAACGCTTGAGAAACTCAAAATTTTCGCAGTTCTGTTGCTCGAAACGAATAACTAGAACGGCCTAGGGGAAAAGTACGCACACAGTTGTAATCGGGCGAGTTTCTACTTTCAGATGCAACAGAAATTTTGCGGATTGGTCAATCCGTTCGCGAGATATGGCAGTTTGGAGGTAAGAAACGCTTGAGAAACTCAAAATTTTCGCAGTTCTGATGCTCGACAAGCATAACTAGAACGGCCTAGAGGAAAAGTACGCATACAGTTGTAATCGGGCGAGTTTCCACTTTCAGATGCAACAGAAATTTTGCGGATTGGTCAATCCGTTCGCGATATATGGCAGTTTGGAAGTAAGAAACGCTTGAGAAACTCAAAATTTTCGCAGTTCTGATGCTCGAAACGAATTACTAGGGCGGCCTAGGGGAAAAGTACGCATACCGTTGTAATCGGGCGAGTTTCTACTTTCAGATGCAACAGAAATTTTGCGGATTGGTCAATTCGTTCGCGAGATATGGCAGTTTGGAGGTAAGAAACGCTTGAGAAACTCAAAATTTTCGCAGTTCTGATGCTCGAAACGAATAACTAGAACGGCCTAGGGGAAAAGTACGCATACCGTTGTAATCGGGCGAGTTTCTACATTCAGATGCAACAGAAATTTTGCGGATTGGTCAATCCGTTCGCGAGATATGGCAGTTTGGAAGTAAGAAACGCTTGAGATACTCAAAATTTTCGCAGTTCTGATGCTCGAAACGAATAACTAGAACGGCCTAGGGGAAAAGTACGCATACCGTTGTAATCGGGCGAGTTTCTACCTTCAGATGCAACAGAAATTTTGCGGATTGGTCAATCCGTTCGCGAGATATGGCAGTTTGGAAGTAAGAAACGCTTGAGAAACTCAAAATTTTCGCAGTTCTGATGCTCGAAACGAATAACTAGAACGGCCTAGGGGAAAAGTACGCATACCGTTGTAATCGGGCGAGTTTCTACTTTCAGATGCAACAGAAATTTTGCGGATTGGTCAATCCGTTCGCGAGATATGGCAGTTTGGAGGTAAGCAACGCTTGAGAAACTCAAAATTTTCGCAGTTCTGTTGCTCGAAACGAATAACTAGAACGGCCTAGGGGAAAAGTACGCACACAGTTGTAATCGGGCGAGTTTCTACTTTCAGATGCAACAGAAATTTTGCGGATTGGTCAATTCGTTCGCGAGATATGGCAGTTTGGAGGTAAGAAACGCTTGAGAAACTCAAAATTTTCGCAGTTCTGATGCTCGACAAGCATAACTAGAACGGCCTAGGTGAAAAGTACGCATACAGTTGTAATCGGGCGAGTTTCCACATTCAGATGCAACAGAAATTTTGCGGATTGGTCAATCCGTTCGCGAGATATGGCAGTTTGGAAGTAAGAAACGCTTGAGAAACTCAAAATTTTCGCAGTTCTGATGCTCGAAACGAATTACTAGGGCGGCCTAGGAGAAAAGTACGCATACCGTTGTAATCGGGCGAGTTTCTGCTTTCAGATGCATCAGCAATTTTGCGGATTGGTCAATCCGTTCGCGAGATGTGGCAGTTTGTAGGTAAGAAACGCTTGAGGAACTCAAAATTTTCGCAGTTCTGATGCTCGAAACGAATAACTAGAACGGCCTAGGGGAAAAGTACGCACACCGTTGTAATCGGGCGAGTTTCTACTTTCAGATGCAACAGAAATTTTGCGGATTGGTCAATCCGTTCGCGAGATATGGCAGTTTGGAGGTAAGAAACGCTTGAGAAACTCAAAATTTTCGCAGTTCTGATGCTCGAAGCGAATAACTAGCACGGCCTAGGGGAAAAGTACGCATAGCGTTGTAATCGGGCGAGTTTCTACATTCAGATGCAACAGAAATTTTGCGGATTGGTCAATCCGTTCGCGAGATATGGCAGTTTGGAAGTAAGAAACGCTTGAGATACTCAAAATTTTCGCAGTTCTGATGCTCGAAACGAATAACTAGAACGGCCTAGGGGAAAAGTACGCATACCGTTGTAATCGGGCGAGTTTCTACCTTCAGATGCAACAGAAATTTTGCGGATTGGTCAATCCGTTCGCGAGATATGGCAGTTTGGAAGTAAGAAACGCTTGAGAAACTCAAAATTTTCGCAGTTCTGATGCTCGAAACGAATAACTAGAACGGCCTAGGGGAAAAGTACGCATACCGTTGTGATCGGGCGAGTTTCTACTTTCAGATGCAACAGAAATTTTGCGGATTGGTCAATCCGTTCGCGAGATATGGCAGTTTGGAGGTAAGAAACGCTTGAGAAACTCAAAATTTTCGAAGTTCTGTTGCTCGAAACGAATAACTAGAACGGCCTAGGGGAAAAGTACGCATACGGTTGTAATCGGGCGAGTTTCTACTTTCAGATGCAACAGAAATTTTGCGGATTGGTCAATCCGTTCGCGAGATATGGCAGTTTGGAGGTAAGAAACGCTTGATGAACTCAAAATTTTCGCAGTTCTGATGCTCGACAGGCACAACTAGAACGGCCTAGGGGAAAAGTACGCATACCGTTGTAATCGGGCGGGTTTCTACTTTCAGATGCAACAGAAATTTGCGGATTGGTCAATTCGTTCGCGAGATATGGCAGTTTGGAGGTAAGAAACGCTTGAGAAACTCAAAATTTTCGCAGTTCTGATGCTCGAAGCGAATAACTAGCACGGCCTAGGCGAAAAGTACGTATACCGTTGTAATCGGGCGAGTTTCTACTTTCAGATGCAACAGAAATTTTGCGGATTGGTCAATCCGTTCGCGAGATATGGCAGTTTGGAGGTACGAAACGCTGAGAAACTCAAAATTTTCGCAGTTCTGATGCTCGAAGCGAATAACTAGAACGGCCTCGGCGAAAAGTACGTATACCGTTGTAATCGGGCGAGTTTCTACTTTCAGATGCAACAGAAATTTTGCGGATTGGTCAATCCGTTCGCGAGATATGGCAGTTTGGAGGTAAGCAACGCTTGAGAAACTCAAAATTTTCGAAGTTCTGTTGCTCGAAACGAATAACTAGAACGGCCTAGGGGAAAAGTACGCATATGGTTGTAATCGGTCGAGTTTCTACTTTCAGATGCAACAGAAATTTTGCGGATTGGTCAATCCGTTCGCGAGATATGGCAGTTTGGAGGTAAGAAACGCTTGATGAACTCAAAATTTTCGCAGTTCTGATGCTCGACAGGCACAACTAGAACGGCCTAGGGGAAAAGTACGCATACCGTTGTAATCGGGCGGGTTTCTACTTTCAGATGCAACAGAAATTTTGCGGATTGGTCAATTCGTTCGCGAGATATGGCAGTTTGGAGGTCAGAAACGCTTTAGAAACTAAAAATTTTCGCAGTTCTGATGCTCGAAACGAATAACTATAACGGACTAGGGGAAAAGTACGCATACAGTTGTAATCGGGCGGGTTTCTACTCTCAGATGCAACAGAAATTTTGCGGATTGGTCAATCCGTTCGCGAGATATGGCAGTTTGGAGGTAAGAAACGCTTGAGAAACTCAAAATTTTCGCAGTTCTGATGCTCGAAACGAACAACTAGAACGGCCTAGGGGAAAGGTACGCATACGGTTGTAATCGGGCGAGTTTCTACTTTCAGATGCAACAGAAATTTTGCGGATTGGTCAATCCGTTCGCGAGATATGGCAGTTTGGAGGTAAGAAACGCTTGATGAACTCAAAATTTTCGCAGTTCTGATGCTCGACAGGCACAACTAGAACGGCCTAGGGGAAAAGTACGCATACCGTTGTAATCGGGCGGTTTTCTACTTTCAGATGCAACAGAAATTTTGCGGATTGGTCAATCCGTTCGCGAGATATGGCAGTTTGGAGGTAAGAAACGCTTGAGAAACTCAAAATTTTCGCAGTTCTGATGCTCGAAACGAACAACTAGAACGGCCTAGGGGAAAGGTACGCATAGTGTTGTAATCGGGCGAGTTTCTACTTTCAGATGCAACAGAAATTTTGCGGATTGGTCAATCCGTTCGCGAGATATGGCAGTTTGGAGGTAAGAAACGCTTGAGAAACTCAAAATTTTCACAGTTCTGATGCTCGAAACGAATAACCAGAACGGCCTAGGGGAAAAGTACGCATACCGTTGTAATCGGGCGAGTTTCTACTTTCAGATGCAACAGAAATTTTGCGGATTGGTCAATCCGTTCGCGAGATATGGCAGTTTGGAGGTAAGAAACGCTTGAGAAACTCAAAATTTTCGCAGTTCCGATGCTCGAAACGAATAACTCGAACGGTCTAGGGGAAAAGTATGCATACAGTTGTAATCGGGCGAGTTTCTACCTTCAGATGCAACAGAAATTTTGCGGATTGGTCAATCCGTTCGCGAGATATGGCAGTTTGGAGGTAAGAAACGCTTGAGAAACTCCAAATTTTCGCAGTTCTGATGCTCGAAACGAATAACTAGAACGGACTGGGGGAAAAGTACGCATACAGTTGTAATCGGGCGAGTTTCTACTTTCAGATGCAACAGAAATTTTGCGGTTTGGTCAATCCGTTCGCGAGATATGGCAGTTTGGAGGTAAGAAACGCTTGAGGAACTCAAAATTTTCGCAGTTCTGATGCTCGACAGGCACAACTAGAACGGCCTAGGGGAAAAGTACGCATAGTGTTGTAATCGGGCGAGTTTCTACTTTCAGATGCAACAGAAATTTTGCGGATTGGTCAATCCGTTCGCGAGATATGGCAGTTTGGAGGTAAGAAACGCTTGGGAAACTCAAAATTTTCGCAGTTCCGATGCTCGAAACGAATAACTAGAACGGCCTAGGGGAAAAGTACGCATAGTGTTGTAATCGGGCGAGTTTCTACTTTCAGATGCAACAGAAATTTTGCGGATTGGTCAATCCGTTCGCGAGATATGGCAGTTTGGAGGTAAGAAACGCTTGAGAAACTCAAAATTTTCGCAGTTCTGATGCTCGACAAGCATAACTAGAACGGCCTAGGGGAAAAGTACGCATACAGTTGTAATCGGGCGAGTTTCCACTTTCAGATGCAACAGAAATTTTGCGGATTGGTCAATCCGTTCGCGAGATATGGCAGTTTGGATGTAAGAAACGCTCGAGAAACTCAAAATTTTCGCAGTTCTGATGCTCGAAACGAATTACTAGGGCGGCCTAGGGGAAAAGTACGCATACCGTTGTAATCGGGCGAGTTTCTGCTTTCAGATGCATCAGCAATTTTGCGGATTGGTCAATCCGTTCGCGAGATGTGGCAGTTTGTAGGTAAGAAACGCTTGAGGAACTCAAAATTTTCGCAGTTCTGATGCTCGAAACGAATAACTAGAACGGCCTAGGGGAAAAGTGCGCACACCGTTGTAATCGGGCGAGTTTCTACTTTCAGATGCAACAGAAATTTTGCGGATTGGTCAATCCGTTCGCGAGATATGGCAGTTTGGAGGTAAGAAACGCTTGAGAAACTCAAAATTTTCGCAGTTCTGATGCTCGAAGCGAATAACTAGCACGGCCTAGGCGAAAAGTACGTATACCGTTGTAATCGGGCGAGTTTCTACTTTCAGATGCAACAGAAATTTTGCGGATTGGTCAATCCGTTCGCGAGATATGGCAGTTTGGAGGTACGAAACGCTTGAGAAACTCAAAATTTTCGCAGTTCTGATGCTCGAAGCGAATAACTAGAACGGCCTCGGCGAAAAGTACGTATACCGTTGTAATCGGGCGAGTTTCTACTTTCAGATGCAACAGAAATTTTGCGGATTGGTCAATCCGTTCGCGAGATATGGCAGTTTGGAGGTAAGCAACGCTTGAGAAACTCAAAATTTTCGAAGTTCTGTTGCTCGAAACGAATAACTAGAACGGCCTAGGGGAAAAGTACGCATACGGTTGTAATCGGGCGAGTTTCTACTTTCAGATGCAACAGAAATTTTGCGGATTGGTCAATCCGTTCGCGAGATATGGCAGTTTGGAGGTAAGAAACGCTTGAGGAACTCAAAATTTTCGCAGTTCTGATGCTCGACAGGCACAACTAGAACGGCCTAGGGGAAAAGTACGCATAGTGTTGTAATCGGGCGAGTTTCTACTTTCAGATGCAACAGAAATTTTGCGGATTGGTCAATCCGTTCGCGAGATATGGCAGTTTGGAGGTAAGAAACGCTTGGGAAACTCAAAATTTTCGCAGTTCCGATGCTCGAAACGAATAACTAGAACGGCCTAGGGGAAAAGTACGCATAGTGTTGTAATCGGGCGAGTTTCTACTTTCAGATGCAACAGAAATTTTGCGGATTGGTCAATCCGTTCGCGAGATATGGCAGTTTGGAGGTAAGAAACGCTTGAGAAACTCAAAATTTTCGCAGTTCTGATGCTCGACAAGCATAACTAGAACGGCCTAGGGGAAAAGTACGCATACAGTTGTAATCGGGCGAGTTTCCACTTTCAGATGCAACAGAAATTTTGCGGATTGGTCAATCCGTTCGCGAGATATGGCAGTTTGGATGTAAGAAACGCTCGAGAAACTCAAAATTTTCGCAGTTCTGATGCTCGAAACGAATTACTAGGGCGGCCTAGGGGAAAAGTACGCATACCGTTGTAATCGGGCGAGTTTCTGCTTTCAGATGCATCAGCAATTTTGCGGATTGGTCAATCCGTTCGCGAGATGTGGCAGTTTGTAGGTAAGAAACGCTTGAGGAACTCAAAATTTTCGCAGTTCTGATGCTCGAAACGAATAACTAGAACGGCCTAGGGGAAAAGTGCGCACACCGTTGTAATCGGGCGAGTTTCTACTTTCAGATGCAACAGAAATTTTGCGGATTGGTCAATCCGTTCGCGAGATATGGCAGTTTGGAGGTAAGAAACGCTTGAGAAACTCAAAATTTTCGCAGTTCTGATGCTCGAAGCGAATAACTAGCACGGCCTAGGCGAAAAGTACGTATACCGTTGTAATCGGGCGAGTTTCTACTTTCAGATGCAACAGAAATTTTGCGGATTGGTCAATCCGTTCGCGAGATATGGCAGTTTGGAGGTACGAAACGCTTGAGAAACTCAAAATTTTCGCAGTTCTGATGCTCGAAGCGAATAACTAGAACGGCCTCGGCGAAAAGTACGTATACCGTTGTAATCGGGCGAGTTTCTACTTTCAGATGCAACAGAAATTTTGCGGATTGGTCAATCCGTTCGCGAGATATGGCAGTTTGGAGGTAAGCAACGCTTGAGAAACTCAAAATTTTCGAAGTTCTGTTGCTCGAAACGAATAACTAGAACGGCCTAGGGGAAAAGTACGCATACGGTTGTAATCGGGCGAGTTTCTACTTTCAGATGCAACAGAAATTTTGCAGATTGGTCAATCCGTTCGCGAGATATGGCAGTTTGGAGGTAAGAAACGCTTGATGAACTCAAAATTTTCGCAGTTCTGATGCTCGACAGGCACAACTAGAACGGCGTAGGGGAAAAGTACGCATACCGTTGTAATCGGGCGGGTTTCTACTTTCAGATGCAACAGAAATTTTGCGGATTGGTCAATTCGTTCGCGAGATATGGCAGTTTGGAGGTAAGAAACGCTTTAGAAACTAAAAATTTTCGCAGTTCTGATGCTCGAAACGAATAACTATAACGGACTAGGGGAAAGGTACGCATACGGTTGTAATCGGGCGAGTTTCTACTTTCAGATGCAACAGAAATTTTGCGGATTGGTCAATCCGTTCGCGAGATATGGCAGTTTGGAGGTAAGAAACGCTTGATGAACTCAAAATTTTCGCAGTTCTGATGCTCGACAGGCACAACTAGAACGGCCTAGGGGAAAAGTACGCATACCGTTGTAATCGGGCGGGTTTCTACTTTCAGATGCAACAGAAATTTTGCGGATTGGTCAATCCGTTCGCGAGATATGGCAGTTTGGAGGTAAGAAACGCTTGAGAAACTCAAAATTTTCGCAGTTCTGATGCTCGAAACGAACAACTAGAACGGCCTAGGGGAAAGGTACGCATAGTGTTGTAATCGGGCGAGTTTCTACTTTCAGATGCAACAGAAATTTTGCGGATTGGTCAATCCGTTCGCGAGATATGGCAGTTTGGAGGTAAGAAACGCTTGAGAAACTCAAAATTTTCGCAGTTCCGATGCTCGAAACGAATAACTCGAACGGTCTAGGGGAAAAGTATGCATACAGTTGTAATCGGGCGAGTTTCTACCTTCAGATGCAACAGAAATTTTGCGGATTGGTCAATCCGTTCGCGAGATATGGCAGTTTGGAGGTAAGAAACGCTTGAGAAACTCCAAATTTTCGCAGTTCTGATGCTCGAAACGAATAACTAGAACGGACTGGGGGAAAAGTACGCATACAGTTGTAATCGGGCGAGTTTCTACTTTCAGATGCAACAGAAATTTTGCGGATTGGTCAATCCGTTCGCGAGATATGGCAGTTTGGAGGTAAGAAACGCTTGAGGAACTCAAAATTTTCGCAGTTCTGATGCTCGACAGGCACAACTAGAACGGCCTAGGGGAAAAGTACGCATAGTGTTGTAATCGGGCGAGTTTCTACTTTCAGATGCAACAGAAATTTTGCGGATTGGTCAATCCGTTCGCGAGATATGGCAGTTTGGAGGTAAGAAACGCTTGGGAAACTCAAAATTTTCGCAGTTCCGATGCTCGAAACGAATAACTAGAACGGCCTAGGGGAAAAGTACGCATAGTGTTGTAATCGGGCGAGTTTCTACTTTCAGATGCAACAGAAATTTTGCGGATTGGTCAATCCGTTCGCGAGATATGGCAGTTTGGAGGTAAGAAACGCTTGAGAAACTCAAAATTTTCGCAGTTCTGATGCTCGACAAGCATAACTAGAACGGCCTAGGGGAAAAGTACGCATACAGTTGTAATCGGGCGAGTTTCCACTTTCAGATGCAACAGAAATTTTGCGGATTGGTCAATCCGTTCGCGAGATATGGCAGTTTGGATGTAAGAAACGCTCGAGAAACTCAAAATTTTCGCAGTTCTGATGCTCGAAACGAATTACTAGGGCGGCCTAGGGGAAAAGTACGCATACCGTTGTAATCGGGCGAGTTTCTGCTTTCAGATGCATCAGCAATTTTGCGGATTGGTCAATCCGTTCGCGAGATGTGGCAGTTTGTAGGTAAGAAACGCTTGAGGAACTCAAAATTTTCGCAGTTCTGATGCTCGAAACGAATAACTAGAACGGCCTAGGGGAAAAGTGCGCACACCGTTGTAATCGGGCGAGTTTCTACTTTCAGATGCAACAGAAATTTTGCGGATTGGTCAATCCGTTCGCGAGATATGGCAGTTTGGAGGTAAGAAACGCTTGAGAAACTCAAAATTTTCGCAGTTCTGATGCTCGAAGCGAATAACTAGCACGGCCTAGGCGAAAAGTACGTATACCGTTGTAATCGGGCGAGTTTCTACTTTCAGATGCAACAGAAATTTTGCGGATTGGTCAATCCGTTCGCGAGATATGGCAGTTTGGAGGTACGAAACGCTTGAGAAACTCAAAATTTTCGCAGTTCTGATGCTCGAAGCGAATAACTAGAACGGCCTCGGCGAAAAGTACGTATACCGTTGTAATCGGGCGAGTTTCTACTTTCAGATG